>NC_067236.1:20275866-20875866 GCF_019924925.1 Ctenopharyngodon idella
TTCTGACTTTATAACACTCATTTGCTACCTTATTCACACAATTCTGACTATATAACTCGCAATTGTGAGTTATATCATGCAATTCTGAGGAAAAAAAGTCAGAATTGTGAGATAAAAAGTCACTATTACCTTTTATTTTTTATTCAGTGGCATAAACAAGCTTCCATGCCTATCATTTCCCTCTGATTTTAGAGAAGTGTTATGAGGAGGGTTAGGTTTAGGGACTAAATGAAGGTTTAGGACTAAATTTTGGACAAGAATGTTGTTCCAGGATCAACAAAATATGTTGATCCAGGAACATGTCTTACTTGGCAAAATCACGGCGACCGAACTGGGACGCAGCTTGTTTAAGCTATTTTTTTTTTTTTTTTTTTTTTTTTAGCAAGAAAAGCTTCACAGTGTTGATTCCAAAGTCATGCTTTCCTCTTTCTTTTTTTCATGAAGCACAATCTGTTAGCTGTGAATTTCCTGGCACGACGCTTCTGTGTCAATTAGACACTTTTCGTGATCTGGCAGCATCTATGGCCACTCAATTAAACTTTTTTTTTTTGTTGGATCTGCTTCAGTTTCAACTCAATCGATCGCAGCTCTTTCTGCTGGTGCGTATCTGCGTCCACTCAGTAACGTCATACTATGCAAGAAAGAAAAAAAACCTCTGTATGATATACATGAGACGGAGCTCTGATTGAAACGATAGGCTTTTGTGTTTGCTGACATTTGTAAAGCGTCAGTGAGATGAATGTGGCTCTTTATGTCGCCGGACCAGGTGCGGGGCCTTTCACACTTGAACTTCTCTACATTAGAGTCCCCCGATACTGTCCCCCCGCATGTCCCTTTCTCTTCTTTGTGTTCCTGTGCTTCTCCAGCGTGATTGAAATGTAGTGGGGAAAAAAGGGGAAGGAAAAGTAGGACAATAACAGCACTTAAAAGGCTAGTTTGGTTGAGTGAAGAGTGTTATCATTGATATAATGAGCAGACCTAGTACAATATTTATTTAACTGAGCCAGGATCATAGTTTATCCAAAGATTAAAAGGAAAAAATAACAAGGTATATTTTGCATTAAGAAAACAAAGCCAGTTTTCAGAGTCTATGAAGACTTTTTGTATTGTTTTGTGTTGTATTTTTATTGCAATTAAGCACATTTACCCCCAAATTCTCATTACTGTAATTGTGACTGGATTTCTTTAGTTTTAAATTTATTTGTAATTTATGGGAGCTTGTTTCTGCCATGAAATAAAAAATAAAAAAGATAACTGTGGCTATTTATCTAACAATTCTGACTTTTTTTCTTGAATTTGTGAGATATAAACTCACAATTACGAGTTATAAAGTCAGAATTTGTGATATAAAGTCAGAATTGCGTGGTATAAAGTCACGATTGCGAGAAAAAGTCAGAATTGTGAGTTATACAATCAGAATTGAGTGATATAAAGTCAGAATTGCGAGAAAAAAGTCAGAATTGCATGATATAAAGTCAGAATTACGAGACCAAAAGTCAGTATTGACTTATAAAGTCAGAATTGTGTGATATAAAGTCAGAATTGCAAGAAAAAAGTCAGAATTGTGTGATATAAAGTCAGAATTGCGAGTTATAAAGTCAGAATTGCAAGATATAAAGTCAGAATTTATGGTATAAAGTCACAATTGCAAGAAAATTCAGAATTGTGAAGGGGAAATTGTGAGGGGAAAAAGACTGATGTTTCTGAACTCTCAATTCTGAATTTATAACTCACAATTGCGAGTTTAAAATCTTGCAATTGTGAGAAAAAAAGTCAAAATTGTGAGATAAAAAGTCGCAATTACTTTTTTTATTTTTTATTTTTTTTATTTAGTGGCGGAAACAAGCTTCCATATTAATCCAAATTAAATTCAGTACACTGGGAAAAAAAATGGTGTAGGATTTACTTTAAAACAATTTTCACTCAGAAATTGCTTGTAAATTTCACAGATAATTACAAAGAAATGGCAAGTAACACACTGAATTAAATTAGAATTTTGAAGTGTCACTCTTAGAAGAAAAGGTTCTATATAGAACCCTAAAGGGGTTCCCATCATTTTATGCATTTAGTTTTAATTAATTTTTTTAAATCCTTTTTTTTTGGGGGGGGGATAACATTACATGAATTAAACAGCTCATAAATATACTTTCTCACTAGAAAAACTGAAATAACCCATTAAACATGAAAGTATTATGCAATCATAAGACATTTCTCCCTATAAAGAACCTTTCTGGCATAAAAGGTTCTTTAAAATTGAGTTCTTTACAGAATCCCACTGAACTTTTCTTTTCTATATGAGAAAGACAGTATTTTGCCACTTACAATCTATAATTTTATTTTTGTGTAAATATCTACAGTAGTATTGCTATAAAAATGTTACCTCTTAATTTTGTTCTGGTTATTTGTATGTAATATTTTTGTTAGAGTTTGTCCCTTTTACTTCAGGCGAACTCGAAACCAATTACAGGGTTGCTTATTTTTCAAGGCAGACCAGCATATCCATGCAATAGTATTAAAACCTTACACAAATAAACCGTAAGACACTCGAGAAGCTCTTGTTTGCCTCCCTAATGGTTCCACTTTTTTTCTGTACGAAAGCAAAGAGTGATTCACTTACAGCTTACATGACTTTTGCTTTGTATTTGGACACATGGAAGTACTTCCAGGCTAGGAAAAACAGGAGAAAGTGAGGTGTTTGTGAGGTCTCAAGTAGTACATGTTGATTTCTGTGAATGTGTGGTGGGCAGTTAAAAATCTCTCGGCTGTCTGAATGGGGATGCTGAGCATCAGACGGGCCCTGTTTTGTTTAGTATCGTGTTCGTTGATGGGATGCTTTGACCTTGTTAACTGTTCCATGAAATGTGCCTTTGGAAGCGTGTAAACCTCCAACAGCAAAACCACTGTTAGACAACAGATCATTCTTTGTGTGTAAAATGGCAACGCTAGAGTCCGATAATCTCTCCTTTCATCTGAATCCTCAGCTGTGAGCAAACAAAGCTTGCTTGAAGATAGCGAAGACGTGAAGTCAACGCGGCAGTGACGTGATTGGTTGGAGAGAGTCATACCTTGCCATTAGTTTCTGTTCATCTCTGAGTGTCTCATCTAATGTAGAGTACAGTTCAAGACTTATTCATTTATTTCTGCATATCCTACGCTACCATCCAAAAGTCTGGGGTCAGTAAGATTTTTTTTGTTTGTTTTTGAAAGAAATTAATACATTAATTCAATAAGGTTGCATTAAATTGCTCAAAAGTTTTCAACACTGAAAATAATCAGAAATATTTCTTGAGCAGCAAATCATCATTTCAGAATGATTTCTGAAGGATCATGTGACACTGAAGACTGGAGTAATGATGCTGAAAAATCAGCTTTGATCACAGGAATAAATTACACTTTACTATATATTAGCATAGAAAACAGTTATTTTAAATCGTAATAATATTACTAATTTTTGTGTATTTTTATTCACATAAATGCGACTTCACATCAAAGAGACTTCATTCAAAAACATTTAAAAAATCTTACTGACCACAAACTTCTGATCATTAGAGTAATAAAATATCTGAAAATGTTTTAAACACAGCAGTTAATATTGAGTTGTGGCTCTTAGTTCATGTTTTGTGCTCATCTATATGCTAGTGTACAGCTAAAAGTTGGCAAAACAGACTTACAGCAGATATATGCATTTATAATCTACAGTCTTCATCTTCCCAGAAGATCATCTATATATAGTGAAGACTCATTTTACACTCAGATGCATATACAAATGTCTGTTTCATTCAAAAGCAAGTAGCAAATCATGGTTCATGGCTGTGATGCAAACTAAAGCCTATTGGCTATTTAAAAAAATAAAAAGGATGAGCAATTTGATTTATTATGCCTAACTTCCTGTTTCAACAAGGAATAAGTCAATGCAGGAAAGAAAACATTTGTCAAGCCATTTAATTACGTTTTAATTCTCTCCTACAGGCCCCTTTATCAGACTCAAACCTTATGATTTACACTGTACATGATCCATGGTGTCCTCATCCATCTAAACCAGGAGTCTCAAACATTGGCTTCCTTTTTCATTATTTCTCATTTACTTCAAATTTCATTACTAAAATATTTTTGCCATACTTAACAAAAAATGTAAACAGCAGTGTCTCTATCATTGTTACATACAGTATTAGTTTTTAACAGTCAGTGCAAATATTTCCCCTTACTTTATTTTAGTTTAATTAACATCAAAATCTTGCACTGAACAACACTGTACTGAACAAATGCAATCCCTGAATATATTTGTACACTCTTCTATTTCTCGCCAGACACCTGGCAGCGCTTCTGCTCACACAGCTGAGCCACATTTGTCCAAGATGCCGTTTGAGTATCGGTAACGTTTATTGGTAGCATCGGACGCGTTTCGGTGGTTTAAATCAATGCTCGCGACTTGCGCGAGTGCTTTTACTGTGCTTTTACTCATAATAGAAGCTTGTTTTTCCACACTGTAAAAAATGAATGTGATTTTAACAGTGAAATATTGTAAAAACGCTACGGAAAAAAAAATGTAAATAGGTTAACAGTAAGTTCCAGTACTATATACAGGGAAAAACTGTAAAAGCTCTTACCAGACATTTTATGTAATTTTCACAGTAAAATGCTGTAAATTTTACAATTTTTAGAAGTAAAAAAGAACAAATCAATGTATAATTTACAGTCAAAAACTGTAAACTGATATTCCCACAATTCCCTGTGTGACACTCCATATTTGAAAGTATTTTGTTTAAAAAAATCATGTTTCTTAATAGTTTTTGTTATCAGTTATGTACATTAGGGTTTTATGTTACATCTTCTGTTGTTTAATGAATGTTTATTGCATTATGTAAGTGTTGTGGGTTACCATGATGGTGTTTTGCGTTTGCGTGAATCACTCTGTGCACCTTCTTTACATTAGTATATACTTCAGCTCGTGGAAAAGCTACTTGTGATGAACTCTGATTCTTCATGTGGCTTTCTCTTTTACCACCTGAATTATTATGGTGGTTGTCAGTAGATGTTAAAAGTACAAAACAGATTTTAGTAGTTTTAGTTTAGCATTGTTGAATTTACTTGTTTACATTCAAATTTTCTTGTTTGTAAATTACAGTTTTATACTGTAAAATTGACAGTTTGTTCTGTAAATGTGTTTACAGTTTTTCTGTATTTTTTACAAAATTATTCTGGCAACCACAGCTGCCAAAATTATTTTGTAAAAACTACGGAATATTTTTTACAGTGCAGGCGCGCCTATGCCGCGGCGAGATGAAAACATCTTAACTTTTCAGAATGCCGCAAGCGCACCGCAGGTCATGTGACAAGGACCAACCGATGAGCTTCGGCCTTTCCGTAACAACATCGAAAGCTCAGCCAAACAGCTGATCATAGCTGTACAGGGCGTTTTTTATTTCTCATCTCCATAAATATATCTAGTAGTAGAGCTAATGCAAGGACTAGAAATCAATTTTTCTTTTGCTGAAACTTCCTCATTGTGGAACGAAAGACGCCACGGGAGTGAAAGCGCTTTGGAAAGAAGGAGATAGCGGCGCGGCCGCTTATTCAATTCAATTCAATTCACATTTATTTGTATAGCGCTTTTCACAATACATATCGTTTCAAAGCAGCTTTACAGAGAATGCATGTCAACATTACAATTTGGAGAATGCAGTTAGCTAATAATGTAATAATTTAGGCAATTAATATACAATCACTGTTAGCAATTTAATTGAAGGTAGAAGCAAAGAGCTCCTGGAAAAATTAATTACATATTAACAATAATTAGGATATATAGAGATTTGCGAATGTGCGTGTTGATCCAGATGTTGCATCTTCTGAAGTCCTCGCTTATGTGATGCGATATGTGAAAGGCCCCTTAGAACGGCGACTCTTTCTTTGCATATCAGACAGGTAGCGTTTCCATTAAACTCCACGAAAAAATACTGCAATGTCTCTTTCTTGAAACTGTCTGTGTTCCTCACCCACTTTCCTTTTCGGTTTGGAAAAAGACATATTTCATTCGCACTTTGCAGCCAAACAACAAATGAACTACGAAAGTCCCGAACCAGCTCTCATTAAAATCTGCCTACGCTTTTTTATTTTTTATTTTATAGAATCATGTCATTCTTTTGAATATGGAATATGGTATGAGACGACTAAAGAATAATAATAATAATAATAATAATATAGCAGGCCGGATTATGTTTTATTTTTGAGATCAGTTGCGGGCCGGCAGTTTGAGACCACTGATCTAAACCGAAATGTAGTGACATGTAGGTGAGTATTTGTCTTCTTTAAATTCAAATATTGTGTATTTTAGTTTTGTGTTGAAGTCATGAAGCTATAACTGCATTTTCTCTGATGGAAAGTGTTGAGTGTCATCTATAAGGACAGGATTGGTTGGCCTGGCTCATTGCTTGATAAACAAACAGTTGGGTGTTTGAATGCTGCTTATGACAACCAGCAAGATGTTCTTACAAAGACAAATCCCATAGACTTGCATTGAAAAATCATAGAGGCTCTTTTGATTTGGCCCAGATAGCCATGGCAATTGCATGGAAATGGACTGAAACACTGTGGTGCATTGTGCATTAAAGGGATAATTCACCCAAAAATGAAAATTATCCCATAATTTACTCAAGCCATCCTAGGTGTATATGACTATCTTCTTTCAGTCAAACACAATCTGAGTTATTTAAAAAAATATTCTGGTTCTTCCAAGCTTTATAATGGTAGTGAATGGTAACTGTGATTTTGAAGCCCAAAAAAGCACATCCAACCATCATAAAAGTAATCCATAAAACTCCAGGGGGTTAATAAAGGCCTTCTGAAGCGAAGCAATGTGTTTTTGTAAGAAAAATATCCATATATTTATAACTTTATAAACTATAATCACTAGGGCTGCCCCCTAATAGTCAACTAACCGTTAGTCAACGAGAAGAGGCTTCGTCGACCAAAATTGGTATTAGTCAGCTAGTCGCAGAAAAGGAAAAAAAAAACGCTCTAACGTTGACCTAGATAAATGTGCGCTATTATTTGGTGCATATCCATGTGTTTGTGTGTAGAACGCGCTTACTGCATGATATGGAGGCGCGGGAGCGATCACTTGCATTTAACTTAAAATACTCCGTCATTTTTGGTCATACAGATAAGAATAATCCAACATTAGAAATTGTAAATGGTTTGCTTTTATTTCTGTAAACTCACAATAACAACAAAACATTGTGTTTTTGTAAAATAAAGAAAACAAACAGGATGCACTTTCTGCCATCTTGAGTGAACTTGAGCGTGTGACAAAAATGAAACACAACTCAGCATATGCCTTACAGACGTGGGAAATATATCTTTGGGAAGCTTTAAATGTCTACTTTTAAATGAACCAATTCAAATCTAAAACAAATATTCTCAGATTATGTAATCGTGCATATAGGCGCATGCACTACTGCGGAGATGACGAGTCAGCATTGTCGACTTCATCTTTGCAGCCCAAAACACACAAAACACAAGTTTATCAATATATTATTAAAATATTCAGAAGTCTCCTTCTGTTTTTTCATAATCATTATGTTTGCCAGTCTGCTGCTGCTATGACATATTGATGAAGAGGATAGAGTAAAACAAAACACTGGTCATGAATTAGAAGTCTAAAAGAAGAATTTTTGAAGAGAAATGTCAAAGGATCTTGAGTTTGTTTCCCAGCCCTATTTGTTTGAACCGCGAGAGGCGTTTACTCTCACCTAAGTTTACGCTACGCCTACATCCTACGTCATACGCCGGAACTCGACTCTTGTGAACGGGTGGACAGATGTTACCAGAAACTAGTGATTATAGTCTATAAAGTTATAAATATGGATATTTTTTCTTACAAAAACACATCGCTTTGCTTCAGAAGGCCTTTATTAACCCCCTGGAGCCATATGGATTACTTTTATGGATAGATGCGCTTTTTTGGGCTTCAAAATCGCGGTTACTATTCACTCCCATTATTCTGGAAGAGCCAGGATATTTTTTAATATAACTTTGATTGTGTTTGACTGAAATAAGAAAGTCATGTACACTTAGGACGGCTTGAGGGTGAGTAAATCATGGGATAATTTTCATCTTTGAGTGAACTAGCCCTTTAAGTTTTGCATCCACACAGTCGAGTCCAGTGAGGTTTGGCTCCTCATGTCATTTGACTTGGTTTTGCCACCATACACTCCAAAGACACAATAAAAGGAGTCTGAGCTGCACAGTAATAGATGTCACATGTGTGTTACTCCGAAGATCGTGAACTGTTAGTAAACCACACGAGCATTCCAGCGGAGCCAGCTGCTGAAGCCAGTGAGCAATTCTCAAAGTCATTTATTAGCGCATGTGGGATTCATTATCAAGGAATTTGTTAAATGGAAATGGAAACCGGTAGCAGTTGAATAGGCGAATCCAGCGGGGTACACCGCTGTTCCTCTAGTTTACATCACCCGCTCTGTGTGTTTTGGCTTCCATGTGTGTTCGTCTGACCTTTGTTGGCGTAACGCGTCGCGATACTCCAGGCTGAGTGCGTGTGATGTGGCTTTCGCTTCTGCATTTACTTAGCCTCATGTTGTTGCAAACCTGTTTGTTTTTCTTCCTTCTGTGGAACACAAATGGAGAAGGAACACACTGCTCTTTTCCATGCTAATGAACGGGGATGCATGCTGTCAAGCTCCAAAAACACCTTGAAACGCTTCATACAACTTGTGCACTGTGTTGCAATGACTTTCTGATGTACACTCTAAAAAATGCTGGGTTAAAAACAACCCAAGTTGGGTTGAAAATGGACAACCCCAGCGATTGGGTTGTTTTATTGAGTTGTTTTATCCCAACGATTGGGATGTTTTAACCAAGTGATTGGGATGTTTTAATCCAACGTTAGGGATGTTTTAACCAAGTGATTGGATTGTTTTAACCCAACGATTGGATTGTCTTAACCCAGCGACTGGGATGTTTTAACCCAGCGATTGGGATGTTTTAACCCAACGACTGGGATGTTTTAACCAAGCAATTGGGATGTTTTAACCAAGCGATTGGGATGTTTTAACCCAGCGATGGGGATGTTTTAACCAAGCGATTGGGATGTTTTAACCCAACGATGGGGATGTTTTAACCCAGCGATTGGGATGTTTTAACCCAACGATGGGGATGTTTTAACCAAGCGATTGGGATGTTTTAACCCAACGATTGGGATGTTTTAACCCAGCGATTGGGATGTTTTAACCCAGCGATTGGGATGTTTTAACCAAACGATTGGGATGTTTTAACCCAGCGATTGGGATGTTTTAACCCAGTGATTGGGATGTTTTAACCCAGCGATTGGGATGTTTTAACCCAGCGATTGGGATGTTTTAACCCAGCGATGGGGATGTTTTAACCAAGCGATTGGGATGTTTTAACCAAACGATTGGGATGTTTTAACCCAGCGATTGGGATGTTTTAACCCAGTGATTGGGATGTTTTAACCCAGCGATTGGGATGTTTTAACCCAGCGATTGGGATGTTTTAACCCAGTGATTGGGATGTTTTAACCCAGCGATTGGGATGTTTTAACCCAGCGATTGGGATGTTTTAACCCAGCGATGGGGATGTTTTAACCCAGCGATGGGGATGTTTTAACCCAATGATTGGGATGTTTTAACCCAACGATTGGGATGTTTTAACCAAGCGATTGGGATGTTTTAACCAAACGATTGGGATGTTTTAACCCAGCGATTGGGATGTTTTAACCCAGCGATTGGGATGTTTTAACCCAGTGATTGGGATGTTTTAACCCAGCGATTGGGATGTTTTAACCAAGCGATTGGATTGTTTTAACCCAACGATGGGGATGTTTTAACCAAACGATTGGGATGTTTTAACCCAGCGATTGGGATGTTTTAACCCAGTGATTGGGATGTTTTAACCCAGCGATTGGGATGTTTTAACCCAATGATTGGGATGTTTTAACCCAGCGATTGGGATGTTTTAACCCAGCGATGGGGATGTTTTAACCAAGCGATTGGGATGTTTTAACCCAGTGATTGGGATGTTTTAACCCAGTGATTGGGATGTTTTAACCCAGCGATTGGGTTAAATGTTTGCCCAACGTGTTAAGCAGTTTTATTTAACCCAACTATTGTTTAAAAATGACTATATGGGTGGCTTAAAATGAACCCAAAATAGGTTGGGAATTAAAAATCAGACACATAATTCCTAGAGGCAACAATAATAATCAAAAGGTGAACATTTTTTAAAAAGCAATTTAATAAATGTTTATTGTTTAATTATTATTCATTAAACTTATTAATAAATGTTCATTTATTAAGCATATTAATAAATGTTAATGTTAACATATTTTGGGTTCACATTAAGCAAGCAATACAGTAATTTTTAAATAGTTGAGTTAAATAAAACTAACCCAATTGCTGGGTTAAAACAACCCATTTTCAACCCAACTTGGGTTGTTTTAACCCAGCATTTTTTAGAGTGAATGATGCTTTGCATGAGGAACAGACGCAGATATAATTCAGTATTCACTGAAAAGTCTGTTTCTTACACAAAGCTACAGTATCATAAGATATGGACAATGTTTGCAGCTCAACAGTGCTTCAAATTAACTTTCATTTTATGAAAAAGAAAAAAAAATCTCCTTTTGTGGGCCATGGAAAATTAGTAAATAATGATTTTTTTGTCTAAAATGTCCCTTTAAAATCTTGTTACAGTATTTCCACACAAGAATTATAAATATTTTTTTTTCTTAAATACGTCGGAGGTGTTTTTGTGAACCAATATTTCTTTATAACATTGTTACAAAATACTAGTATAGTTATAATTTTTTTATTAAATCTTCATTTTAGCTTAGATTTTAGTAATTTTGTTCTGTGTTTTGTCATTTTTAAACACAGTTTTTAATATTTGTATTTAGTTTTTATTTATTTTTGTTGAGTTTAGTTTGTTTTTCATCTAATATTTCTTTTTTAAGTTCAATTTTATTTCACTGGACCTTTTCAGACTGTGATAACGCATTTTCACATTTTCATATTAATAACATCTTAAATCTAGCAATGTTTTTTTATGTTTCATTTTTAAAAAATAATATAAATTTATAACACTATACTTTGTTAATTATTTGGCATTAAATGACAGAAAACTACGTAACGGTGCTGTGTGAGTGTTTTTAATACATCTCAATATTTTTTCCCTCATTTGGAGTCATAGAAACGCTCTCATTAATGAAAAGTTTATTTAGTTTTTGTTTACGATAACATCACTGAGATGAATGTCATATCATCAGAAAGATGATTGCTGAATTAACTGGGTCACATTGCAAGGCACATTACAGATGATTTAGAGCGAAGCGCTGCTCAGTAATAATGTGTAAAAATGGGCTGAGTCGTTCCTCAGAGGGGTTGGCAGAGGATTTTGTTTGTTTGGCAGCGGATCCAGGTCTGTGTAATCGGACAGAGCTCGACACCTGCATTGTAAATGTACAGCTTTACGTAAGACAGAGCCAGTCATGCTGTTGATCTAAGGATGTGGCAGCGTCCTACTTTGAAGGGCTCGCTGCAGGTGCACGTCTGCTGTCATTTCTGACAGAGTTTAACGGCCGGCGCATAAAGAGGTCTTCCACACACACACACACACACACACACACACACACACACACTGACTCACTGACTGGGGGAAGATATTTGGATAGAATGACTTCATTTGGAGTAGTGTGGTTTGTGATAATGACACTGAATTTACATATTTAGCCTGTTAGATGTACTGTTGTGACCAAAAGTGATGTCCAGGGGGGATATTTGTTCTTAATGACCCTACAAGCTTGATTAAACGTTCAAAATAAGAAGAAAACCTACCACTTTAGTTTAGGGCCCAATTCTTACTATTAACTAGTTGCTTATTATCATGGATATTACTAGGATATTGGCTATTTATTAGTACTTATAAAGCACACATTAATGCCTTATTCTGCATGATCATATTCTACATCCCATAATCCTACACAATACCTAAACTTAACAACTACCTTACAAACTATTAATAAGCAGTAATTAGGAGTTTATTAAGACAAAAGTTGTAGTTAATAGTTATTTAATAGTGTGAATTGGACCCTAAACTAAAGTGTGACAGAGTAAAATATTTTAGATAGACAAAACACTAAAAAAACAAAAAACATAAACAAACAACTGACTACAACATAATCCGTTATTAACATTTCATTCTCTCTGGTTTTTGCATGTGTTCATAATTTCTTTGTATGAGAGCCTAACCAAAAATTATTATTTCTGTCAAAATTATGTCCGCATAATTTGGCATGTTTCATTGCGTTATCATCACAAATAAAACAATCGACTTCAAGCACAACTACACAATATGCTTACACATTTTTAATAATATTTGAATAAAGGGTGAAGATGTCGATTTTCCAAGGCCGGACTTCACTTTTGGCTACTACTGTTTACTAATGCATACATTCTGTATATGGCTCTGATATTGATGCATACATGTTTCATAGTAAAGAAAAATGATCTCTTTAGAGATTAGAGATATTTTCGCATATCTACTAGATGGCAATAATATAATAAATTGAGATTAAATGGAGAATAAAGTGTCCTTCAGTTTCAGGAGACATCTTTGATTCATTAAAAAAAAAAAGATTCTTTTTAAATATTTCCTTCATTTTTTATTATTATTATTTATATAATAATATTATATTTATATTACTCGTTTTTTATGTTATTTCTTTCGTGATATTATTTCTTCCATCTGAGAGTAAGTTTATTTTCAGCACAAAATCAGAATCGACTTATATTTATGTTTCTGGTGCATGTTATTTCATAGAAAAGTACTGTTTCTTTTCAGCTGATGTCATCAACATTTTCCACCTTCCAATCAATTCCTGATGGATAAAATCACATCCCACCCTATTTCCCCCCCCCCCTAGCTCATTGAATATCTTATTTCACCTCTGACTCTAAGCAATAACATTTTTCTCTAGGGATTTATTTCCCGAATAATTTCCAATTTATGAACATAGTTTGATGGAGATGGCTCTGTGAAATAAATCTCAATTTCTGTGTGCCAAGAACTGTTTAACATTTTATAGTTACGGCTACTTTTCGTTTCGTTCTTGAAATCCAACCCTGCCTGTCTAAATATTTTTGTACCTCTCATCCTGGTGCAAAGCCAAAGACGCCCAGCTGTGTAGTTTACGTTTATTTGTGTACTATGGCTGATGGTCTCTTCCTCTGGGTTTGTTTATGCGCAATATTGCCTGAGAGCCAATGTCCACACACGTCTCAGTTTTTCCTTGCAAATGGTCCCACCCGAATTTGTTTGTTGTTGTGGATACATGTTGTGTGTGTTTTCCTTTAGGGCAACAGCACGTCTGCCAAAGTCTAACCCAGGTAATGGACTCACACATCATGACCTGAAGGCAACTAGCGTAAAGGTCATAATCAACCATTACACCATAAACATACGCACCGGCTTTATCTGGCCCGCATCACTTCCTGCTGACACTCGTCCAAACCACTGTCACATCGCATCACACGATAATAGCTTGTTAAGTGAATTTACTTCCTCGTAGGGTAAAACCGCAAAACAAATGCCAGATTAGTATGTCATATCAATTAAGTGTGGGAGAAGTCTTTTGAACAAGCAGAGAGATAAATGAGCTGTTTGTCTATGTATTTTGATTAGTAGTGTTTGCTAAGTCAAGCTTTACAGTTACAATAACTCATTTATGATTAAGTCATGGCGAGTCATTTATTTCTATAGCGCTTTATACAATACAGATTGTTTCAAAGCAGCTTCACAGTGATAAACAGCAAAGTAACAGAATCAATGATGCAAATATGACACTTGATTTCAAATCAATACAATAGTACTGAATACAATAGAAGACAAAATTGTCGTTTTTAAGGTCGAGTTAGTTCAATGTTGATTCAATTCAGTTCAATAACAGCGTTGATGTTGCAAAATTCGTTTCAGCAAAACAAAGTCGATTCTATGGAAGCTTGTTTCCGCCACGGAATAAAAAATGTAAAAGATAATTGCGACTTTTTATCGCAATTTTGACTTTTTTCTTGCAATTTTGACTTATTTTGCAATTCTGACTTTTTTCTTGCAATTCTAATTTATCTCGCAATTCTGACCTTTTTCTCACAATTCTGACTTTTTTCTCGCAATTTTGACTTATCTTGCAATTCTGACCTTTTTCTCACAATTCTGACTTTTTTCTCGCAATTCTGACTTTTTTCTCGCAATTTTGACTTATCTCGCAATTCTGACTTTTTTCTTGCAATTCTGAATTTTTTCTCGCAATTCTTTTTTCTCACAATTCTGACTTTTTTCTCATAATTCTAACTTAACTCACAATTCGCAATTCTGACTTTTTTCTCGTAATTGCGAGTTTATCTCTCGCAAACTGTGTTGTGGTCCTAGAAGGTCCTGGCTTGATTAGTGAATTAAATTGTGCTATACTTTTCTAAGCATTTTCATGTTCTTTGCCTTATCTATAGACCAGAAGATCACAGGGACTTGACAATGAAGGTCTCTTTTCACTGTGACCATCCAGAACACCCTAGCAAACGCATAGCATCATGCTAAAAATCACTCTGAACAACAAAACACCTGCACAGACACACCTTGGAAACCACCCATAACATACTGTCATTGTAACACAGAAGTGTTTTGCATGCGTGGAATTCACTAGCAACTACATAGCAACATGTTAAAAAAAAACACTTTGAAAATCTTAGCAACACATTGGCAACCACCCAGTTCATACTAAAATCAGAATGGTGAATTTACAATCACTCAGAACACCCTAGCAACTTGGCAAAAATCACTCTGGATACCTTAGCAACTGCTTAGAAACACACTGGCAATCGCCTATAGTACCCTAGTAACCCCATAGCAATGCCATGGCAACCACCTGTAACACCCTGTAATTGTAGTTAATCAATATTTTACATGAACAACTATGCATTGTCAGCCTCTCAGAACACCATAGAAATCAACAAAGCAACATATTAAAAACCACTCTGAAATCCTTAGCAACACCTTGGCAACGACCCACAGCACACTAGAATAATGAAGGTAAATTGGCAATCAGGTAAAGTAACACACTCAAACCATAAAAACACCTTGGCAACTGCCCACAGTCCTCTAGCAACTGCATAGCAACTCCATAGCAACCCCATAGCAACCACCCATAACACCTTGTCATGTTTTGCATGAACAAGCATGCATTGGTATCCTCTCAGAAGTCCCTAGCAACCACATGGCAACATGCTGAATACCTTAGCAACACTGGCAACCACCCATAGTACAATAGAACCATGAAGGTGAATTGACAATTACCCAGAACCCCCTAGCAACCACATAGCAAAATGCTGAATACCTTAGCAACACCTTCCATAGCACACTAGAATCATGATAGTGAATTGAATATCACCCAGAACTCCCTAGCAACTGCACTGCAACATGCTAACACCAATCACATTTTCTTCTATCATATGATATCATGTGTTGCAGGATTGTAGATCTAGATGTTAATTATGCCATGTTTAATCTTTTGGGACCATAAATCAAAACCTTATTATTTTTATTTATTTATTTATTTATTTATTTTTTGCAGAGAATGTTTCTCATATCAAGCATGCTGTGTCCACCAGAGAAGTTCAGATGATTTAAACGTGCTTGTTATGTTCCATTCCCAGACTCTCAGAGGGATAACAGTAAAGCATTTCTTTACGAGACACTTTAATGCCTTTCTTTAAAAGTCTTCTTTTCTGAGTATGTCTGTAGTTATGAGTAAGCCCTATAAAATATTTCAACTAATTAAAGCAGTGCATCAACATGCTTGTTTAATAAATTCATTCTTTACTGAACTTTGGACTGCATGAACACATTACACCTGCCAAACATGCAGACAGGCTGTGTCCAGAATGGAGTATTGACTTATTGAATATTGTGCAGCATATATTGTAATGTTTTGAATAATGAGGGAAGAACAATATGTTAAAATTGTGGTTGATACTGTAATGGAGGCAAGCTAGTAAGAGCTGGGCGAGTAAACCTCACTCCCCTGATCTCAGGAGGAGCATGGCCGGTTACATTTGGTGCCGTGACCCAGATGGGAGTGAGGTTCAGGGGGGTGAGGGCAAGCTCAGCCCCCTTTCACACAGAGATTCCGGAAAATACACAGATGTGTCCTGGGATCATTTGATTTAAGTTCATTCACACTGCCAGTGATTTTCTGGAATCTGTGGGTGCGTTCACGCACATCCCGTAAAGACACGGGACATCATGATGTGATGTGTAATGTCTCCGTAGTGTCTCAAGTTTGCTTATGATCTGCGATTTATCTCTCGAGAAAATGCTTGTGCATTTTTTTTTTCTGTTTCTATCATAAACTAGCGCTGTTCCACTAAGCTGGCTAACAATCTCAGCTTAGGCATCTTCACTACAACACACCCCTTACGGCACTGATCCTGCCTTTTGTTCACACAGGGCACAAACCGGGTACTGATCCCGGCAATGTTACTAGGTCCCCATCCCGGGATCAATCCCGGGACATGTTTGCATTCACACAGAAGGCACTCTGGCAATTTTACGGGATCAACGCACTGTGTGAAAGGGGCTCTAGTAAGAGCTGGGCAAGCAAACCTCACTCCCCTGATCTCAAGACGTGGGCTAGAGACTGTGGTCTTTAGCGTCCTTGTTAGTGTGCCCACCTCCCATGCCAGAGACAGTGGTTCGAATCCCGCTCGGACCGGGTAAAGTCAAGACAGGTTGCATTTGGTGCCGTGACCCGGATGGGAGTGAGGTTCAGGGGGGTGAGGGCAAGCTAGTAAGAGCTGGGCTAGTAAACCTCACTCCCCTGGCCTCAAGAGGTGTTCTAGCGATTGACGCTAGAGACTGCGGTCTTTAGCGTCCTTGTTAGCACTCCCGCTTCCCATGCCGGAGGTTTGAATCCCGCTCTAAGCGGATCAAGACGGACCAGTTACATTTGGTGCCGTGACCCGGATGGGAGTGAGGTTCAGGGGGGTGAGGACAAGCTAGTAAGAGCTGGGCTAGTAAACCTCACTCCCCTGGCCTCAAGAGGTGTTCTAGCGATTGACGCTAGAGACTGCGGTCTTTAGCGTCCTTGTTAGCACTCCCGCCTCCCATGCCGGAGGTTTGAATCCCGCTCTGAGCGGATCAAGACGGACCAGTTACATTTGGTGCCGTGACCCGGATGGGAGTGAGGTTCAGGGGGGTGAGGGCAAGCTAGTAAGAGCTGGGCTAGTAAACCTCACTCCCCTGGCCTCAAGAGGTGTTCTAGCGACTGACGCTAGAGACTGCGGTCTTTAGCGTCCTTGTTAGTATGCCCGGGCTCCCATGCCGGAGGTTTGAATCCCGCTCTGAGCAGATCAAGACAGACCAGTTACATTTGGTGCCGTGACCCGGATGGGAGTGAGGTTCAGGGGGGTGAGTGTATCCGAGGCATGCTAGTAAGAGCTGGGTGAGTAAACCTCACTCCCTTGGCCTTGAAGTGCTTTAGCGACTGACGCTAAGGACTGTGGTCTTTAGCGTAATTGTTAGCACACCCGCTTCCCATGACGGAGGTTCGAAGCCCACTCTGAGTGGGTCGAGTAGGACCGGTTACAATTGCTTCTGGTTGGTTCATCACTATTCCATGCAGTATGCTTTCATACAGCACATCTTGGCAAATATCATAGTTCATTCACTTCATTATTTCTGCTCGAGGTCTTTGAATCAGCTGGTGTTTTGATGGTTTTTAGTGGATGTACGAAGTCAGTTCATCTCAAGTTCACACAGGTGTCCTAGCAGAGGAATCACAGGTGTAGATCATCAACATGTTCCACTGTGTGACACAATACTTTCTCTCTTCAGTTTCAGTGCTAGAGCTATTGTTTTAACATTTCAAAATGTACAGTATAAACACCTTTTTGTCAAATGTTTGGCATGATATCTTGTGTCTAAGTGTGGCTCAAGTGTCCAAATAGTAAGGGTTGTATGGTAGTGTGCTATTCAGAATGCAGCCAGACCTACGAACACAACTTTTATATTTCTGAACATCTGCACATCTGCTGGTAAATGGGAAGAAAACAGGAATGCAAATCACAGCCGAACATCTGCTGACCAAAGGCCACATCCCAGCCCAAGAAGAATAAATAGTGTTGGCCGTAATCATCAACAGATATTGATTTTAGATGGATATCGAACAGACACAGCTGCGTCAGGCGGAGAGCGCGAGACCACATACAACGCTCTTGCTTTCATGTCTTATGGATTCATGCGCTAAACGTCCGTGAATTGACAAACAAAACAGAAAGATCTGTGGGAAATGTTTCGTAAAACAACAGGCCCAGATGTTGGACTCGGACTCGTGGTAGTAAAACACCACAATGACTGAAAAAAAGAAGAATTCAAGGTTCCACAATTTTGATGTCAACAGATGTGTGCTTTTTCCTCCTTCCCTCCTCTCGCTCTCTCCCTTTCTCTGGTCTGAACGTTCCTCTTGTTCTGAAACTAAATTTACTCGAACCGAACCCCCTCCCTCGGCTGTGGCCTGCTGCAGAGTTGCACATGAAGTTGTTATTAATTGGACGCAGCTGTGAGTTCCATATCTGAAAACACGTACTGTCACCAGGCCTGTGCGAAAATAAATGGATAATTTGGGGCAATTGTCACTGAGTGTTAAAGAGACACGGAGTGTTTTCAAAACTGCTTTCCCCGCAATCATATTTCTTCACCTGGTACGACTTAAACGGTCATTTGAAAAACTCGCACATTCTTACACGTAGAGAACGAAAACAAAGAATTTGAGCTGATGAACCAAAAACGTGGGCTCTATTCAAAATTGCATGCTACACTGTAAAAAAATGATTTTTTTTTTTTGAAGTTGTAAAAACAAAGATTATCGGAGTAGGATTTATAAAAAAACACTATTTCAGTCTTTATACTTCAAAATGTCATGTTTAATTCAATGCCATTTCTTTGTAATTAATTGTGAACCTTACTAGCAATGTAAATTGTTTCAACAACACTTTTTTCAGTGCATTTCAGTAGCAGGTAAGATTTGTGAATTGCATGCATACGCAGAGTATGTGCAGTATACAACCAGAACACAATGTGTGGAATACTGCAATGCAATGCACTTGACCTTCCATTTATATCAATTGTAACATAATTACATTTGCATTTATGCATTTTGGAAGATGCTTTTATCTGAAGTGACTTACACTGCATTCAAGGTATATCGGTTCGTGCATTCCCTGGGAATTGAACCCATGACCTTGGCATTGCTAGAGCTTTTTTAGCTACAGGAATGACTGTTGTACATAGTATTTCTAAAAATGAGTATGCAGTATACAGCAAGCTAGTATTCCCTTCTGAACATAGCCAAAGTGCTGAAACATGTGGGACGCCTTCAGAAGCAGAGGCGTCTCTAAACTTATGAAATCACAGCATGCACTGCTTGTTTTTCTTTTTCCCCTTCTTTTCTGCTCATTTCTCCTTGTGGATGCCCTACGTGTCGAGACCATCTTGACGGCCGAGTGTTAGTGTCAGTCCAAAGTTGTTTTAGTGACCCTGAGTGTTAGTTTGAGATCAGTTCTGGTGGGTTAACAATCATGCCTGATCCCCGGGCAGATGACTACTGTGGGAAGTATGATGGAGTAATTACTTGCACATTGATATGGTTTTCCAGGCCATTACATTCTGTGCCACAGGAAGGAACTGCCTTGTTCTGTTTGCCGTATCGCCCATGCCAGATCTTTTAACTCGGCTGGTTTTCCATCAACAGTTGGGCTTGAAAGAGCAATAAAAGAGTTAATCAGATGCATTCGTTGACATTTAATGAGGGTATAACTCAACAATCTGCGGGTCGGGTTTGTTTCCCTTGTGTTTAATGCGTATTTGTTTAATCCCAAACTGCAGCATTAATTTGGAGTGCATCCTGCAAAGATGTTTTCTGAAAAATGAGGAAAAGATGTTTGTCTCAATGCAAAACAGTTGTTTTAAATAAGAACGTGCTTGTCTTTACAGGGGAAACCCAGTAATCAGACAGACGTTTTTTTCCACAGATGAGAAGCTAAACATTGCCCTCTCCTGGATATATGACTTGAATCGCTTTCTTGATGATACAGTAAGTAGGGAGCAGATACTTACCGTAGGTTCTATGTAGGTGGAATTTAAAGGCATTATTGGAGTGAAGTGTGTTTCAAAAGGTAGGCAGCATAATTATACTGTCTTCTAAGATATTTTCTTCCAAAATATCCATCCAAGATGGTGGACGAAGCTTGATTATAAATATAATTCATACAATGCTAAGAAGTTCTTCAATCTAAATGAAATATGGACTATTTTACCAAGTATTTGTGCGTGCTGAGTATTTTTTATGTATATTATAAAAAAAAAATAAAAAATAAAAAATAAAAAATAAATTATTTTAGTTGAATGCTTTGGTTGGTATTTGAGGCTGTGACCATGCATTGCCATACTTAGGGTTTGGGGTTCAAACAAACAGTTGTGCTACAGACATGAATGACATTTCATTTGCTTGTTGAAGAGAACACCCTATAGCACTGCCCAGAACACCAAAGCAACTAAATAGCAACACCCTAAGATCATGGTAGTGAGTTTTACATAGCCAGTACGCCCTAAGAACACACAGAACACCATAGCAACACCCTAAGAACCCCCAGGACACCACAGCAACCACATATCAACACCCCAACGTCATTGTTGGCCAGCATGCCATGGCAAATACACAGAACACCTTAGAAACTGCATAGCAACACCCTAAGAAAATGCAGAACACCATAGAAACACCCTAAGAACCCTCCAGGACACCATGGCAACCACATAGCAACACCCTAACATCATTGTTGGCCAGCATGCCTTGGTAAATACCCAGAACACCCTAGCAACTGCATAGCAATGTCCTAAGAACACATAGAACACCATAGCAACACCCTAAGAACCCCCTAGGACACCATAGCAACTACATATCAACACCCTAACATTATTGTTGGCCAGCATGCCATGGTAAATACACAGAACACCGTAGCAACTGCATAGCAACGCCCTAAGAACACGCAGAACAGCATAGCAACACCCTATGAACTTCCCAGGACACCATAGCAACTACATATCAACACCCTAACATCACTGTTGGCCAGCATGCCCTGGTAAATACCCAGAACACCATATCAACTGCATAGCAACACCCTAAGAACACACAGAACACCATAGCAACACCCTAAGAACCCCCCAGGACACCATAGCAACCACATATCAACACCCTAGTATCATCATGGCGAGTTCTGCATGGCAAGCATGCTCTGGTACACCCTAGCAACCACATAGCAAGATCTTGGCAACCACATAGCAGCACTCATTTAGATCTGCACAGGCAATAAGCGCTCACATTTTCTCCAGAAAATGTAAAAATCTAGTATATTATGCTTTCAGCATTTCCTATATTCATTTTATATTATGATTTATGTTCAGTTGTTGCAAAGAGGAAAGAAATCGCATGTGAGAACTTCTCCCTTGACGCGCTCTTATTCTCGGGCCGCTGTCTAGACACACAGGTGCAGATCTCTGGTTCTCCGTGCGCAGAGACGCTCAGCCAGTGTCTTGTCACAGCGACCGCAGCTTCAGCGGGACACACCCTGTCCCACGCTGACTTCCCCCAAAGGCTTTCAGTGTGCAGAAACCAAAGCTAAAGCCATAGACGCTGGGCCACAGCCAGAGGCTGTATTTCAGAAACAGACACACAGACCGTTGCAGCTTTCCGCCTGCCAGATCACGGCCGAACAAATCTAAACAGACTACAGCTGAGATGCATACGATACCAAGGGCTTGTGAAATAAGATGTTTGTAAAGTTTAATACTTTCAGTTAGGGGCTGTATGAGCAATAGAAGTGATTCTTTACCACTAAATATGAAATCCAATGAAATGAAAGTAATTACTATTGAGGAATATGCACTAAAAATACTATTGATCTATTTATATGATCTGTTTTGTAGTGTTGCAGATTTTGATGAAAACATTTTTGAGCTGATATTACTTACCGTTTATTCATCACACTTCAGCTGTATTGTATTGTATTATGTTATGCATTGTCCCAAAAGGCGTGCTTTGGTTGCAGATACACATTTTTACATATATTACACAACACTACTGCAACAAATAACAGGATAAGTATTGTAGTATGCCATTCTGAGTATCTGCATGCAGGGCTGGTGACATGAGAGGACAAAGTTGCTTCTCTCTCTCTCGAGATGAGCCACTTTTGTTTTCTTCACTTTGGTTTGTGTGTTTGAACAAGTGCCCTCCTCTGGTCAGACAAAAGCGCCTTGTTAAGCAAAACCTCTGCTAACTTTTATGGGTGATGCGGTCTTGGTGCTATTTGCAAACGCTCAAACAAATTAGAATAACAGCTGTGTGATGCGGGCGCTTTTCGGTTAGATTCTTTATGGCCACACAGTGTTTCAAAATGATATCCTTCAATGCAGCTCTATTTCTGCGGTGTGCAGGCGAGGTTATATTGAGATAACTGGTGACCTGCTATGTCAGCACTAGTAATCTGACAGCTTAAGATCAACGGGCGCGTACATTTTTCAGGTGAAGTCATTATTGCATGCAGTTTTAAGAACGTTTCGCTAACGTTCCCGTTAAGTTATGAAAATGTTATTCCAGAATGTTCTCTAAACATCCAGTTTTTTAAATGTTTTAAAAATGTTCATTCCTTGGTTATGCGAACATTCCATTTTATCATTCTCCAAACATTATGGGAACTTTACTTTTTAGTACACATTTTTAAGTGTAACTAAAGCATCCAAATATGTTATTAATGCCCAGCTAAGAGGAAATGTTCTCCGAACTTTGACTAACATTCTGGCAAGGTTCTTTACCCCACATACGTTTGATTGGAAGAAGCGGAAGCAGCAACTTTGGCATAATAAAAGCTCCACCGCTCTCAGGCCGCATGTCACGCTCATCTCTCAATAGCAATCGCTCCAGCGGCCTCGTTCAGCTCCAACGGCTTTCAACCCCACCCTGCTTCATACTACAGTAATGTTAATAAATCTTTAATACATTAGTACATTAGCTCATCCATGAATATGATTTCTGCCCGAATCCCGTGGGATTTTTTCCACCGGCTGTAGATGTGAAGACTACACCTCCCATGATTCTGCGAAAAATCAAGGCGTCATCAAGCTACGCTTTGTTTTGAATAAGCGACCTCTAGTGGCAAAAACTACATATTGTGCCTTTAATGTTACATTTTTGTTCATAACTGAGAGAAGCTTGCCAGAATGTTAGTCAAAGTTCTGAGAACGTTCCTTCTTAGCTGGGCATTAATAACATATTTGGATGCTTCAGTCACACTTAAAAATGTGTAAATGTCATTGCTTTAGATAACAAAGCATTAAAGAAAAAGGCAAAAAATGCATCATTTGTATGCATATGCAACTTGTTTTCAGTGTTGGGTAAAGTAATTATTCTTGAACTGACCAAAGTACTTAAAAGGGGAAGGTTACCTGCATTTTAACATTAGACATTAAATTTTGATGTTAAATCCATTATTGTTTTATATAGAACTGTTCAGTAGTCAGTATTTATACAGTATTTAATGCAATTACATCAGAAGTAACTGTAATTAACTTACAGACAAATTAAGAGTAATTCTTTACTTAACCTTTTCAAGGGAAAAGTAATTAATTACTTAGTAATGCATTACACCAAACATTGCTTGTTTTTATATATATATATATATATTTTTACCTAATGCAAATACATGATGAAATTGGGGCCCGCTATATTTATCATCTAAGTATCCAGGTTGCATGCAAACAATGCAAAACCTCTTAAAATCTCATAAACTGTAGATTTTGTTTGATTTCAGCAGGAGTTCACTTCCCCTTTCTGGCCCCTGCACAAGTAGGCAGTTCAAACAAAGTGTTAGGTGCTAATGAACAGAGCCCTGACAAAGTTTGTTTTCCTGTGGAGAGTCAATGCATATAATGGCTTCATTCAGGTCCTGTGGTTCAGCCATGGAAAGAGCTAGTAAAGAAATCCCATGCCTTGTGTGTGACCTTTCTGAACCTCTCACAAACCTGTTTGCCTTTCGGGCCCCGTCGAGGGAGTGTATGCATATTCATGAGAAAGTCGCTGCAGTGACCGTACAGCAGGGAACCTGTTCACAGCCAAATGACTATTACTGTAATGAAAGAGACGAATGTAAATGACAAGTACAGTGTGGTGATATCAGTTTTTAATTCTTGTGCATGCAAGAAAAAAAGCATTAACATAAAGCAAGAAAAGTCATAATAATAATCATAGTTGTTCTTTTTAGTGGAGTGTCACTAAATGGGTTATATGTAGGAATTTTCATGTATTAATCGCTTTTTTATTGCCAATGTGTGAACAGCTTGTAATGAAACTTCCTAGGTTGTCTAAGAAAGCTTGTATGGAGGCTGCGTCCTTCGGAGGTCGCATTTGTCGGCCGCATACGTCATCGAGGCGGTCTCGTTTAAGAAAAGTAACCGTTAGATTGCAAATTAAGAAATACATTACAGTATTTTACAATTCACGAGGAATAACAGTCAATTTTATCACGGTTACTCTTCTTAAATAAAACATCCTTGATGACATCCTACAAATGCGACGTCGAGAGGACGCAGCGATTTCGATGTGAAGGACTTGGGACGTTTTTGCCGGGAAAATATGCAAAGTAAAGGGATGGATTCAAACTAGTCCCACATAGCCAGATCTATGTAGTCTATAGTCTCAAATACTTTATAATCAAACTATCATAACACTGTACTTTAATTACTTCATCTGTCGACATGATGCCGGTGAATCGCAGAGCTCGTGCAAACATATCCACATCGCTAATGCTTTCTGAACTGCTGCTTACTCACCGCTCCCATTTTTGTTATTGAGAGAAAAGCGAGCAGGACACATTAACATATTCATCTAAACGTCGTTCTCAGCAGCATGGACGGTGTCGGGATGTTTTTCTTTTTTGAATCAGGTTCAGTCTCTTGTACGTTACGTGTGCACGAGTGCAAGCGCGAGCAGCAAGTTGCTGGCTGCAGTTCACTTAACGGCCACCGGTGGCGCTAATAACAAGGGTTTCTGAGTTTTTAGTTTTAGGTATTTTTTTTAGTGCAAGTTAAACTAAATGAAAATGAGAAATGTTTCCATGGCAACTAACTGAAATAAAATTATTATTTATTTCAAGTAACAATGTTTTTTTATGGTTTCAGTTTTACTGTAACTAGAAAACCCCTGGTTTTTAGGTGAAATATTCCTTTAAATATCCCCTTCGTTCTGTTCCCAGTGGCTGTACAGTGAAGAAAACAGTCCCTGTGCAGACTGGAAGAGTCACAAAACTGGTTTGGGTTACTAAACATTGCATGCCTCGAGTAAACAGGAAGGATTACTGCTGTCAGGCACGGTAGGGTTGTACAAACCACATGCTTTTGATGCATTTATTCAAAACTTTACACAAATGACATACACAAATGTTTTATTCATGATGCTAAATCTGTCGTTCCCAAATCCTCTGGGTTCATTTGAATTGCACAAGTCGGTCCAGTCACTGGCACACATGAAATCCCCCAGCATGCAATAGTTCTGCTCATTAGATCCTTGAAATGAGTTCAGATCTTCTCAAAAGGGATCTATTGACTTCCTTCAGTGAGCGACATCCTGCAAAAACAATATCACATGCCAAATACAATCACACAGATTAATCTGAATGTATGTAACTCCTATACACCCATATATATATATATATATATATATATATATATATATGGGTGTATAATATATATATATATATATATATATATATATATATATATATATATACACACATTATAAGAGTTATATATAAGAATAACGTATATGAATAATAACATATACCTAAAAATTCTTCATACAGTGGACTACCAGTAAAATTGATAAAAATTTGGAACCAAAAATTATTCAGACACTTTGACTTGACCATGTTTTGCTAAAGTGTTATCTGACATAATTAAGATTATTTTTTTCTGACAGTTTAACTCTGAGATCTTGTCATATTTTATTACCATTTTTTTAAACTATAGTGAATAAACTGTAATAATGAATGAAATGTTCAAGGTGTCTGAATACATTTTGGTTTGACTATATATATGACTATATATATATAATTTTAAAGGTTTTGATATAGTATTTTATGTAGTGCAGTACTGTTTCTACTTTTTATTGTAATTTACTTTGTTTTATCTCATTTTATTTTATTTATTATTTTATTTTATTTTATTTTATTTTATTTTATTTTATTTTATTTTATTTTATTTTATTTTATTTTATTTTATTTTATTTTATTTTATTTTATTTTATTTTATTTTATTTTAATCACCCATGCACAAACTAATGCTCAAACCAAACTACCTGTAAGCGCCAAAGCAAGGTGAAGTTCCTCTCGCAGTAACTGGAGAACATTAGCGACTCCTTTGTCACCCTGCAAACAGAAAGATTGATGTCTTGTTAGAACTAGGAACTAATGTGCATGTCCAGTAATTCCATATATACTGTGTTTTACCTCACAGGCAAGCGCCCACAGGATGGGTCTCCCTACAAAAACAGCCTTTGCTCCCAGCGCCAGAGCCTTCAGCACATCCGTGCCCTTGCGAATCCCTCCGTCCATGAAGACTTCCACCTTTCCTCCAACAGCCTCCACAACCTCAGGCAAAGCGTCAATCTGCACTGACATACACCATACACATTACTGTATGTTACTGATCAAAGGTCGCTCTTTCATTCTCAGTTCTACAGTAGTGTATTTAATCATCTTGTGCTTCTCGTCATGTCATATCACAGAAAGTTCTAGAAGGAGCTTCAGTAGATCATCTCAGCACTAATTATAGATCATAACATAAAATGCAAGTGTTGGAAGACCAGGAGCAGATACATCACCTCTGTGTCTATATTCAGCACGTTCTTCACGCTCATTTAAAACTTGAGGTTGCATCCAAACCATTGTTTGGCGTCGACTTTGGTAAACCAGTGACCGTATTTCACACTATCAAAGATGCAATTTAAAGGCCACAGAGGACAGTTTGCAAAGAGGACTTTGTGGGTTGGAGGTCTCATTTCTTCAGTAGACACTTACGGTGGCTGGAACGCCATCGAGTTGTCTTGCTCCGTGGTTTGACACAAGTATTCCATCCACCCCATACTTCAGAGCTTCTTTGGCATCTTCAGCTAAAACGGCAAGATTCACCATGAGAAGAACATGAGTTACTGTGGTTCTTCTAAAGCAGTTTTGTGTTTTCTCATTCTACAAGGGAGCTGCAATTTGGAGCCAAAATCTTTTGTATGGAAGAACATCTTTTTTTTTTGCATTTAAAGAAGACTTATATCTTGGTTTTGTTTTTGTGCTCTACTAGAACAAGTTTTCATGCTTGAATGTTGATTATTTTCCTCATATTCTCCATTGTTGCAGCTCCTCTCTTCCCAGTCTGTCAGTAACGCTCTGTTTAGTTCCTGTCTCTATGAAGCCCCTCCTTCTGAAAAGCACAATGCGCTCTGATTGGTCGGCTGGAGCAGTGTGTTGTGATTGGTCAAGCGCTTCGAGCATGTTTTAGAAATGTCCCACCCCTTATCATAACCGCCAGTTTCAACACACTACTAACTTCGCCCCTTTATTCTGCGTATGAATTATTAAAATGGGGAATATTGTGATGTGTTTGTTCCCAGAAGAAAACTCAAGACTACAATGGAGGCATTTCAGGGACTTTGGATGGACTTTGCAGAGCTTTTTCATGCTCAAACAGCAACATTAGACACTAAGAAAGGTGAACATGTAAAAAAAAAAAATACATAATGGCGTCTCATGAATGCATTTATTCATTTATGAGACACCAACTTTCATCTGCATCTTCAGAAAAGGTGAAAATGTAGCTTTGCATGTAGTGTAATTTAAGTCTGTTCTGTTTGGAAAAGTCCCAAAAATGATTAAATAGCATTTTCCTTTAAGCCGAAGCCAAGAGGAAAGGATGCACTTTTCAAGGAAAATTATGTTCCACACATGAGCTAAAATAACTAATGGTGTTCCCCAATTACTTCCCCCCCCTCAATACTTTTCCGAGTTTGTCAGGGAATACATTTATATCCTTTGGTCTATCCTTTTTTTGTGTGTGTGTGCTCTTTAATTTACAGAATGTGTCGTTTCCAGAGCCAGAGAGAAGATAAAAGTTTATCTGAAGACACAATAACAGCAGTAAAGCTTCTAGACGTTTCTGAGATAACCTCACCGCTCACGGTCTGACTGCCTTTTCCTCCCGGGAGATAAATGACACATTATCTTTAATTAGCGGCCCCTCGCTGACAGACGGGGTCAACGTCTGCTTTGTTTTGATTATATTATGCAAATAGGTTGTCCTGTATCAGTGACGGTGAACATTCCACTCTCTTAACAATAAAGGTTCCAGTTAGAACTAGAAAGTCAGAACTTAAGAAGATGGTTTCTTGAATAGAACATTATTTAACAACAATATTTTTTTTTACAGTATATTTGTTTCTTTTATTTTATTAGATTTATTATTACTTTTATTACTTTTGTTTTTATTTTATTTTTTTATTTAATTTGTACAGTGTATTTGTTGTTTTATTTTATTATATTTATTATATTACTTTTATTTTTTACTTTATTATTTTATTTTTATTTATTTTTTGTTTTTGTTTTAATTTAATATTTGTTATTTAATTAAATTTTTTAATTTATTTTTACAGTATATTTGTTGTTATACTTTTATTATTTTTATATTTTTCATTTTATTTATTTTATTTTGTTTTTTATTTTATATTGGTTTTAATTTAATATTTGTTATTCTGTTTTATTTTTTAATTTATTTTTTACAGTATATTTGTTGTTTTATTTTATTAAACTTATTATATTACTTTTTATTTTTATTTTATTATTTTTATATTTTTATTTTATTTTATTTTGTTTTTATTTTATATTTGTTTTAATTTAATATTTGTTATTTTATTTTTAATTTACTTTTTACAGTATATTTGTTTATATTTGTTTTAATATTTTATTATATTTATTATATTTTATTATTTTTATATTTTTTATTTTATTTTTTACTTTATTATTTTATTTTATTTTTACTTATTTTATTTTTTTATTTGATATTAGTTTTAATTTATTTAATATTTATTTTATTTAATTTTTACAGTACATTTGTTATTTTATTTTATTTTTATGTTATTATATTTATTATATTAACTTTATTTTTAATTTAATTTTATTTAAAAATAAACTTTGCCACTAAATCTTTGTTTGGCTATCTCTAAAGCTCACTTTACTTTGTTTCAGATCTTTAGACCTGACATCATGGCGCACTGGAAGCTTGTCTGAATCCAGGTTTCTGTCTGTGAAGTCAATGACCAACTGGACAGGTTTCGGACACAACCACAGATGACACAAAACATAAGAGGATCACTCACCTGTCAAAACCCCTTTGACCACCACCGGCAGGGAGGTCAGTCTCTTCAGCCAGGCGATGTCGTCCCATTTGACCGTGGCATCTATGGCCTGAGTTACGTACACCGCCAGGCCGCTGTCCTCCCCATAACCCTCTTTTGAGGAGAATGCTAAATCAGGGGATTCGAAATTGGCCATCCTGTGGGAAAAAAATGAGAGTGCAAAATGGAATTAGTCCTGTGAGTGTTGTTTTTGGTCAGTGTATGAAAACTGAGCTGGGGTTTTATCCAAACACCAGCGCTCGCGCTCAATGGCACCTTGTTGCCGCTGGTGCGCTTTGATTTGTGGGGCCGAGCGAAAGGTCTCCGGGAGGGTTGAGATGAAGTTCATGTTGTGTCGCTGCTGATGGAAACGGAGGCAGTTGTGCTGAAATATACGGTGGGGCCGTGACGCTTTTTTGGATTTCTGATTGCCGTAATTCACCTCGTGGGATCCGGAGCAGGAAGGCTTTACTTTCATGAGGGCATTTTTATAGCGGGCCGCTGTTGGCATATATCTGTAGAACTGCTGATATCTGAATGTTCCCCCACATAAAAAGCATAATGTAGCGAGTGTTGACGGAGCGAGTATTAATCCCCATGAGCGGCGTGATCTACTGTACGGCGTCAGTAAACGGTTCCCTGGTTCAAGAGAGAGATTTCTGTTTCCATAAATACATAAAGCTCTTCAGTGAGTGCTTTGGTTTTCAAGGGACAACAAATCTGTAAAATAATCTGTCCATGAGTGAGAGAAAACTGAGGCTTTGTTTATAAAGAAACCTCAGGAGGATCGTAAAAAGAGTTGATATGATCCGTCTTGTGAGGTTTCTTTATCATGCCCCTGCTGAAAAATCCAGCATGAATTCTGTGTTGGTTCGAGGCTGGTTTATGGTGGTTAGAGCTGGTCTAGCTAGTGGACCAGCGTAGTCATTCTGTTCTCTAGCAAAACTGAGCTGGTCCCACTTCCCATGCTGATCCCAGAACATAGGGTGAATTCAGGTTGATTTGGGACACTTTTTGCCATTGAGATGACTGGGAAAAGTGTCCCAGTCAACCTGAATTTACCTGATGCAGGTGACCAGCAATGCTGGATTTTTCAGCAATGGCATTAAATCAAAGCTGTTTCTATGAAATACAATGTTTACAATCTGTTTGACTATAAAGGTTGTATTGTAGATATTGCAATCAATTATTTGCATCTTTAAAGGGATAGTTCACCCAAAAATGAAATTCTGTCATTACTTACCCTCATGTCGTTCCAAACTCGTGAGACTTTCGTACATCTTCGGAACAAAAATGAAGACAGCTACGCGACTAACACTTTGACGCTTCAAAAAGTTTATAAAGAGATTGTAAAACTAATCCATATGAATTGAGCGGCTTAGTCTAAAGTTCATTCTCGTGTTACGCAGCACGTTTGAGCTTCCTCAAGAGCCAATGAGGTTCATTCTCATGTTACGCAGAACGTTTGAGCTTCAGCAAGAACCAATGAGGTTCATTCTCGTGTTACGCAGCACGTTTGAGCTTCCTCAAGAGCCAATGAGGTTCATTCTCGTGTTACGCAGCACGTTTGAGCTTCAGCAAGAACCAATGAGGTTCATTCTCATGTTACGCAGCACGTTTGAGCTTCCTCAAGAGCCAATGAGGTTCATTCTCGTGTTACGCAGCACGTTTGAGCTTCACAAGAGCCAATGAGGTTCATTCTCATGTTACGCAGCACGTTTGAGCTTCAGCAAGAACCAATGAGGTTCATTCTCATGTTACGCAGCACGTTTGAGCTTCCTCAAGAGCCAATGAGGTTCATTCTCGTGTTACGCAGCACGTTTGAGCTTCAGCAAGAACCAATGAGGTTCATTCTCATGTTACGCAGCACGTTTGAGCTTCACAAGAGCCACTGAGGTTCATTCTCGTGTTACACAGCACGTTTGAGCTTCCGCAAGAACCAATGAGGTTCATTCTTGTGTTACGCATCACTCAGATTTCACCAAAAATATCTTAATTTGTGTTCCAAAGATAAACAAAGGTCTTACGGGTTTGAAACGACATGAGGGTGAGTAATTAATGACAGAATTTTCATTTTTGGAGGAACTATCCCTTTAATTGTGTCCTAACCAGCTGTGATGGCAATGCACTGCGATTTTATTTTAGAAACATTTTTTTCTGCGACATTGTGGCTGGAACAACATACAAAGTATGATAATAATAATCTCAGGTAGGTTACTGTTTACGTTTTTTATTTTGTGTTAAAAGCTTCTAATGTGAGTTAAAATATAATTATGTGTGACCTTCATCCAAGTCCTGAAAAGTGAAGTCAAAGTATTTCGATCGCCCCCTGGTGGCTGGCTGCTGTATAGGTCATAAACTAAAAAAAAACCCAAGTGTTCCAAGTTTGGTTTAATATATTTGATGCTAAAAAAAAAAAAAAAAAAACTGCTAGCTAGCTGCTGCATAGACTCGATTTCCGAATCGACAGACAGACTCCGCCCATACGCTCTTCTGATTGGCTGTGATTTTTGATTAATTTTTGTCGCATCTCGTTGTCGTGTCGCGTCTGGTGTGGACAGAAAAATTGCTTGTCGCTGGAATCATCACATCTCATCTGGTTAGTATTAAAATTAAGTTGACTATGTATTGAAGTATATAATTTTACATTATCTGAAAAAAATGTGAGTAATGCGTTGTGGGTGGTTGCCAGGGTGTTGCTAGGTGTTCTGAGCGGCTGTGAGCTTGTTATGTGATTGCCAAGTTGTTACCAGGGTGTTGATTTGATCAGAGAAAAATAATATGAGAAAGCAAATATGCAATGATAATATGTCCTGTCATATGATGCTGTTAAAACTGTGAAAATCACTTGTTGCTTGTCTATTGTTAAAGATACATGTGTGTGTATGTGTGTGTACACCTTTTCTCTCGTTGCTATGCTGTTGCTAGATGTTCAGAGTAGTTGTTAGTGTGTTACTAAGCAGTTGCTAGCTTGTTCTGAGTGGCTGCCAGGGCTTTGACAGTGAAATGCAGTTGCTGAGGTGTAAAATTGGAGTATATGATTATAGATCAGACCGTATAATTATAAATTGTTGGTGCAAAAGTCATAGAAGCCTCCAGAGCAGCAGAGAAAGAGTGTGACAGTATAATAACACATATGCTGCTGCTGCTGCTAAAGCTGCAATGAAATCAGCAGTTGTTGATTGTTAAAGACATGCAGTCAGATTACTCTGATCTCAGATCTGATGAAGAATTCCCACTGTATTGGTGAGTTTATATCCACACACACACACAAACACAGTCTGGCACGCACACACGTCACGTGTGGTTGTCTCAGCGTTTACCTCAAATGAGAGGGCAGCTTAAATCGGTTGCGCACGTCATCACGTCGCCTGCCAAGATAAGGTGTGTCCACTGTGACAAAGATACCCTTATACCCAGCCTCCTCTGCCCTCCTGACCAGAGACTGAGTCAGCGCTCGGTCTTTATAAATGTACAGCTGCATCCAGCGCACGGCCCCAGGTGCGGCCTCCGCTACTTCCTCTATGGTGGAGGTGGCCCACGAGCTCAACATCATCCCCGTGTCACAGGACAGGCAGGCTGAGGGCGGGAACAGACCGGAGGAGAGGTCAGAACAGCAAAAGGGCTACAAGATGATTGATTGGACTGGGGTTCAAGCCTTCAGAAAGGAGCGATCTGTTAACTGTCAGCTAGAGATCATCGATCATCATGCTAATAAGTTTCTGCCAAAGCTTTATAGTTAGTAGAATTATTACTTCAGTAAACTGTGCTGTTTTGTATTCACTGCTACTGACTGTAACAATAAGTATGGAAGCCCATTTCTGCCTCATAAGAAAAAAAATACATGCACAATTTATGACAAAATGTTAAAATTATGAGATAAAAAGTAAAAATTGACACAAAATTACTGAATTTTTGACTTTTTATCTCATAATTGAATTGGTATGTCAAATACTGACTGTTATAATTATGACTAATTTACTCTTAATTTACATATAATTGTAACTTTTATCATAGCTTTGACTTTTTGTATCATAATTCTGAATTAGAGTAATAATTTTGACTTATAATTATGACTCATGATTTTGACTTTTTATCTCATAACTGACTTAGTATGTCATTTTGACTTTTGATTTTTTTCACTTTTTATCTCATAGGACATAATTTTGACTTTTGATCTTATAATTGACTTGGTTATAATTATGGCTTATGTCAAGTTTGACTTTTTATCTCATAATTCTGGCATAACATCATAATTTCTACTTTATACCTCATAATTATGAATTAGTGTCATAATTTTGACTTTTTATGTCATAATTGTCATAACTTTGACTTTTTGTCTCATAATAGTGTCATAATTTTAACTTTTTATCTGACAATTATGACTTAGCATGTCACTTTTTATCTCAATTCTGACTTACAATCATATTTTCTACTTTATACCTAATAGTTATGAATTAGTGTCATACTTATGACTATTTTTCATTAGTCATTTGACTTTTTATCTCATAATAGTGTCATAATTTTTAATATGGGAATAATAGTGACTTTTTTGTCATAATTTTAACTTTTTTTTATCTGACAATTATGACTTAGCATGTCATAATTTCAACTTTATATTACAAAATTATGAATTGGTGTAATTTTCACTTTTTAATTATGACTTTTTATGTCAAAATTATGACTCTGTCATAACTTTGACTTTTTGTTTCTTAATTGACTTGATTTATAACTTTTTTCTTATGATGTATTATGTCAGAATTATGATTTTGTATTTCAAATTATGATTTACCAAAGCATATTTTTTCTAATTACGTGGCAGAAATGGGCTTCCCTATTATGGCCACACAGAAATACAGTATTTTAGCTCATACTATGGTAAATCTGGTCCATTTCTGTAAGGGACAATTGAGTGTGATTGGGAGCAGGAGATTCTGTAGTATGTAGGAAAGACTAATGACGCCCCCATGTGGTTGCTTAGAGTAATTGCATGTGACGTGACAGTGAAGCCTGTAGCTCCAGACTAAGTTAATGGTGTCTGACCTCTGGCCGTGGCCGTCTCTCCGTCTGGATGGGCCATTCGCTGCATGGCGGTCGGTGCCACACAGATGGGCATACTGACTCTCTGACCCAGAACTGTGGTGGACATGTCCACTGTGGACACGTCTCTGAGCACACGAGGGTAAAGGCACCACCTGAGGAGAGAGACACCATTCATCATTCAGAACTTTAATAATATACAGTAAATGATACCGGGGCTGGTTGTCACAAAATGTCATAATTGTACTCTAAAAATGCTGGGTTGTTTCAACTCATGTTTGGGTCAAATATGGAAAACCCTAACTGCTGGGTTTAAAAATTTAAACCAATGGTTGGGTTTGCCCATATATCTTTCTTTTTAAATAGATAAAATGTTTGTTTATTTCTTCCTCTATGACTTGTGTACCGTATTGCCGAATGAATTCACCCTTGACTTTTGTGTTAATATAATATTTGTGTTGATTTCGTGACTCATCGGGTCGTCTGACCACAGCTCACTTAACTTTCACAACGTGTGTCTGTAACCCTGAAGGACGTCTTGTTTGCACATTTTATAAATATGTATGTATGACTAATATAAAGTGGCATTATTCATCTGGACAGTGCTGTAAGTCCTCGAGCTGCGGTGTTCAGGTCTGCTCTCCCACACGAGCGCTCCAGGCCAAGATACACCACAGAATTATAACTGGCCGTAATGACCCCACGCTGCTCTAAAATTAGGTCAAAATATTTAGGAAAAGTGTAATTCTTGTCAACAATGTGATGGACTGACTCGAACTATTACAGACTGCTGTTTACTTCATGATTGAGTGAACAACCAGAGTTCTGTGTTCTTATCCTGTTTCATATTTTTTTTTAAACTTTGTTTCATTTCTCTCACTGAATTTTTATATACTGTATAGCTTGATGACTCCGAATAGGGTTATAGACAATTATAAATCAGTAGATCATATTTCAAGAAAAAGTGTTCTTCTCGAATTGATAAATGAACGTTGATAAACAGCAGGTTTTTACTTTATTTTTACTTGATCTAACCCATAAAATTTTATTTTGTTGGTATAAACGTAAGTATTTAGGTTGATTTATCAAAATTAAACAATATTTTTGACTTGAACAAAACAAGTTAATTTAGATGTTATCATTTTTAGGTGTACTTTCCCCATAAAGTGTGACAACATGCCCCATTATATGTGTTCAATTATCTAACTTTTTTTTGTACAGTAACAGTATGGAAACTAATTTCTGCTATATAAGAAAAAAAAAACATGCTTTGGTAAATCATGATATTAATCATTAAGATATTAAAAAGTCAGAATTGTGAGATAAAATTGAGCTAAAACATAGAAATTATGACATAAAAATTCACAATTATGACAAAAAGTTAAAATTATAGTTATGAGATATATGAGTCATAATTATAGGTCAAACGTATAACAATTTATCATTTTATGACTTTCAAAATTTAGAGTTTTTATACTTATGACAGTATGCCATAATTTTTACATTATCTCATAATTAAGACTTAGTATGTCATAATTTTGACTTTTTATGTCATAGTTGTGAATTTTTGTCATAGCTTTATCTCTATTTTTTTTTATCTCTTTTTAATCTCATAATTTCCAGATAAATTATATATAGACATTTGTGTGTGTGTGTGTGTGTGTATATATATATATATATATATATACACTGTGGACAATTTTATATATATATATATATATATATATATATATATAAATTGTCAGTTTGTTCCAGATGTTGACTGTAGACTGTGACAACTATAGCCCCTTATGAGATTTCTTTGCTGCTATCAGATAATAATTGGGTCTTTTGATTATGCATTTGTTGTTCATTTAGCAGACGCTTTATTTATTATCCTGATCAACTTGGAATATGTTTGTTTTACACCTGGAGAAACATGCGGTTATGTGTTTTGCTCGAGGGCTTTGAACCTTCAACTCTTGTGTTACAAGACCAACATCTGATGACACAAAAGTTCAGAAAATCCTTATTAGTATCGTTTATATTTATAACTGTTTTTTTTTTTTTTTTAGCTAAATGGTTTTTGTGCAGCCAGGCCTAAATCTTTACCCACTAAGCCACCAGTGTCAGAGGGTCATATACATTTCTAGTTACATAAACTAGCAGTGTGTTAGTACATAATGTCAGATGCATTATTTGTGATTGACCTTTGACATAAATCTCTTCAGAATGATTCATGGAGGTTGATCTTTAAACATTACTTTGTGAAACATAGTGTTGATCTAACATTTAAATATTTTATCTGGTCTCAAAACAATCCCCGTTCATACGGGTTCATATGGGTAGGATTATGGGATGTAAAATAAGGTCATGCAGAATAAGGCATTAATATGTGCTTTATAAGTACTAATAAACAGACAATATTCTAGTAATATGCAACTAGTTAATAGTGAGACTTGGACCCTAAACTAAAGTGATGCCCTCTAATCAAAGCTTGTAAAATCAAGTGCCGTTTATATGATAGTGAAGCATCACGTACCTGGCGAAGGCTGCTACATTATCACGCAGAGTTTCCTGCTCGTCGGCTCCTGAGAAATAATAATCAAACACTGACTTTGGCAAAAGTCTTTGAGCTTGAAGCTCATAATCGCTAACACACACCAGCGTGTCTGACATGTTTAACTGCTGATGAGACTCAAACCTCTTCAACCAGCTGTATTTCACCAGATCAGAGAGACACTGATGAATAATTAACTTTCTGAAGTGAACTTTCTGCAGGCTTTCAACTAATGTTTATCCAGCGTCGGCCCCTTTGCCCCGTCACATGCAGCTATGTGACACAAATATGTGATCAACCAACACACAACTGAGTGAAAATCAACATGGCCTGTACTTAATGGTCAAATTAAGAATTTTACATTAAAATTACTTGTATACAGGAGATTAACAATTGCATATGACAGAAACAGTAAAAAGAAATTATATGCATATGCATAAAGAAAAATAGGACTGTTAGGATTTTATTTTTTTATTACAGTCAAGCACAAAAAAAATTCTTCCTCTGTATTTTTGTCGTTTTCCATACAAATATCTAAACATTTTTAAATACATTTACTACATTTACTTGAGAAGCAAAATGAGTTAAGATTATAAGTCTCGTTTTCTGAAAAATAAGTGAGTTTTTGCTTAAAACAAGATAAAAATATCTGCCAATAAGGTCAGAAAAAAATTATCTTGTTTTCTCTTTGAATTAAGTAGATTTTTCTGACACCAGTGCCAGATATTTGTTCTTGTTTTAATCATAAACTCAAAAATGTTTTGGTGCAATTTTCAGAAAATAAGAAGAATTAATAACTGAAGTCATTATGCTTCATGATTTAAGATATTTGTACTGGAAAACAAGAATAGAAAGTAAAATAATTTTTTTCCCGCTGTGTTCTCATTACTGTAATAATGCATCAGGATGTTTTACAGATGAATTTATCATTATTCTCAGAGGTAATTATTAAATTATTACTATAATATCATTTTGAGTTTAAATCAGCAAAAAATCTTTCTTTAATTAGTGTAATTAGTATACTTTATATATGTGTGTGTGTATGCATATATATATATATATATATATATATATATATATATATAGTTATATATATGGTTTGTGTATTAAGTTTCATTAAATAATGTAATATAATGTCTTTAATAGGCTTCATTCAGTCTTCATCTTAAAGTGAAATTTTTTGGGGGGGTGGAATATATTGCAGACACATTCCCGACAGGTTTGGTGAGATTCTCCTGACGTGAGTTTAAATGATGGCAGTATTTTCTCCTCCAGTGTGTAGGATGTTCAGATGTGCCTCCTCTGCAGCTTTACGTAACAGCTTCAGTGCTTCACAACCGCTGCACACACACCTCAACTTCACACACACCGCGGAGATCGCTTACTGATCGAATCAAAGTATCAGTTAGCCAACTAACCCTCTGGTTAATAGACGAAAATATGATCTTTTAGTGTGTGTGTGTGTGTGTGTGTGTCAACAGAACCTTTATCAATTCCGTACCATTGTCTAAACTACACATTTAAGCACATCAAACAGTTTTTGAGGTCAAGAGAAATAAATTGAGCCAAACTGTTAACTACTAGTGTGAAAAAATGGCCATTAAAAATAGTCACACTTGTATTGTTCGTGGTCAAAAATTATTTGAATTGGAAATGAATGGGAAACTAATTTTATCTAGTGGAAACTTTTGATACTGCGCCCAAACAAACTTTTACTGAAAGCTCATTTTTTGAGATATCAAGCTCAAATTTGGAACACAACTAGTTTTGATTTATTCAGTTTGAGTAAAACGTGTTTTGTTTTCATATAAAAATTGAAAGAAAAAAATAGTATTTTTGTGCATTTTTCATAACAATAATAGGGCCTTATGATTTCCGCGATGGAGAAAACACGGACGGAAGCGCGGAATCCAGTCACAAAAACGGAATTTAGTATATAACGCGGAATGTCACGGAATTTGTCAATTTTTTGATGAGCAGGTCAGTACACTAAAATCAAATCGCGATATAGACTAGTGTCCGTGAATATTAAACCACACAAAGACTATTTAAATATGAATCCTGCATGTCTGTGTGCCTCTGAAATGAATAACGCGGAAGCGCGGTTTCATTTACCTCACACACACACGCGCACGCACGCACACACACACACACACTGAAGCACGTGCGACGCTCGCAGTGTTTTCATCCTCTGTCGCCTCGCTATATGAGGAAATGAACGCACGAAATTCATCTCCAGAGCCGCTCTGAAAGTCACTTCATCAGCGTTTAACCGCTTCGTTTGAGAAAACCATCGTCATAAACTCAGAGAAACTCAAAGCTCTCGACAACCCGTCAAAATAAAAGTTCGCTTTAACTTGACAGAAACATAGGCCTATTATTGTTGTACAGTAGAATAGATAATTTAATAATAAATTATTAAAACTATATTTTTAAGGAATAATCTCAGTTTTTCTTCCATGTTTTAATTTTAACAGTAAAGCTCTGTTGTGCAGCACATTTGACAAAAAAGTTTAATTTCATGATTAAAAGATAAATTAAATGGTATGCGTTCATTTGGTTGCCGGAAAAATTAAAATACGCAACCGAATTTCTGAAAAAATACATGTTTTAATTAATAAATTTTGGTGTTTTTAAGAATTCAATTAATTAGACATGCTTTTTGATTATTAAAATGTAATTAAACTATTATGGAACCAAATGGAATCCAGAAAAGTTCAAACTTTTTTTTTTTTTTTTTTTATAAATTGTTGGTATATTGGATAAGTTTTATTATTTAAATTAATTAGACATGCTTTTTGATTACTAATATTTAATAAACCATTAAAATGTCCAAAAAAGAAAAACAAAAAAAACCCCGGGAAAAACGGAATCCAGAAAAATTAAAACAGAAAAAACAGAATTTGGGAAAAAATAAAACGGAATTTGGGAAAAAATAAAACGGATTTCATAGGGCCCTACAATAAAAAAATGTAAAATTCAATAACTTTTTTTTAAAATTCACTTTATTATTTGCTATTTTCCATTCCCTTTTCAGCACTGCACTCGTTGTGTTCTGTCTTCAGGTTTGTATTTCCACAGCATGAAGGTAAGATCTTACGGATTTATGAATGAACCGCTCGTTTTAATATCTTCCCGGTCTACTGATATTTGTTATGACATCCACTTCAACAGCTACAGCAAAAACAGAAGTTCAAAGACAAAATTCTAAAGATGGTTATCGCTCGTTTCTCTGGCGCTCAAGGTCTATATAGCCACATATCAATGTACTGTCAGTCAGTCTCATAAACCCCTATAAAGGATTCATGAAGGATCCTGAAACACAATGACGGCATCCAAAAACTGAACAATGCTGCCTTCGGAGGACACGTTCCAAGGCTTTATTTTTTAGATCAACTGTCACAGAATTGAAAGCACAGGATTGTGGGATATCAAAGACAGCGAAGGATACATCTATGCTGCCTTCAAATATCGATCAGATGAAGGTGTCTCAGGAGACAGGAAGTGAAGCTAACTTTGGATTCAGACATGCCTTGATGCCTTCCTACCTTGAAATGCATCATCCACAGACCTTCAGTGTGAACTTCCTAGCGTGTGAAAGTTCTGCGGGTGATCTACTGTCTGACTGCACAAATTCAATGTCCTGTCAGGTGCAAAATTGATTAAATCAGACTTTATTTGGGCATTAAATAATGGTGCAAATGACAGTGTTTAATGCCCTTACCTGGCTAACTTCGTTCACTCAGATATATGTCATTGCTTATGTTGCATGAGATCCCACTACTTGGTTTAAATGAAACGCCCTTGATCACTTGTGCAAGCACTGCGAGCTGCTGTTGTGACGTCAACCATGTTGCATTGTGGTCTATGGGGCTATCTGAAGTGTACATGTGAGTAGACTCGCTCCCTTGGTCAAAATCGAGGGGTCAAGGGGGTCTGTCCAAATAAACTTCCCTCGTCAATTTGACGAAGTTTAACACACTTCAAAATGGCGGCGGAGATTCTTCCGAGGGGAAGTGCTAAGAGAGTGCATGTCTAAAAGTGGAGTTAATTGGGCTACTTTTAAATTGTTGCCACGGGTTGATTTACACCCCTGTATGTACGATTTTGGTGCTTCAACACCCCCAAAACACACCCCAGACATACAAATTCAGTGGAGAATTTGCCCCCTCGATGGAGAAAATTGCATTGGGCTGTTTTTGGGCTACTTTTGGCCACCCCGAGTTAAACGCAGCCATTGATTACTGCAAACCTTAGTAAACCGCATAGCATTATTGATTTAAATACTATCTGCCCATAAATTTTGCATCTCCAGCTCCAACAAATGCATATGCAATAAAGTCAGGTGCAAAAATAACGGTCCACTCCTTTTCATTGCTAATATTTCCACTATGTCTTTAGTAAATCACGACAATAGTTTTTAAAGCCAAAATAGGGTTTGCGTTGACACAAGCTGTTAGTAAATCTGGCCCTTAATGTTTAAATGTTGTGGTGATGCTTTCAAAGCTGTATTTCAATGATTATGCCAATGCAGTTTCATGGCCAATAGATGTCAGTTTTAAGGGGACTTAGACATTGCACTGGGATAAATGCAATTTGTTGTTTTCGCAAACTGAAATTATTTTCTGTTTTAATGCTGACATGGCAAACTAAAAGTCCAAAAACACTTCATATCAAGTCAAACTTTTTAATGAACACATACAACCAGCAGTTAAACACATTACACAATATGAACAATATAACAATCTGTCACACCATACAATGAAATTGACAAGATGTTCAGCATAGGATAAACGACACAGAAACATTTTACAGATGTGCTGGTGTGTTTCTGTGCTGGTTACCACTTACAAATATCACCAATATTTATTTTGCTACACAGATTTAAACAGTCTGTCAATAGTATAAAAAATTAAAGGCAACTGACCGTCGAGCCGCCAGTCAAAGACTGCACCAATTTTAATACCAAAGACATCGTCAATGTTTTATTGTGCAAATTATCAATTTCATTTGCAATTACTGGGAATACATTACAAATCTACACTGTACAAAACAATGTCTTCATACCATTGAGAAATACTTATCCTGAGACCTGGTGCGCAAAACATCCTTCTGATGATCTCCCGTGTTTATGTAACGATGATTACGGACAGATTGTGCTGCTCAACACTATGTGCATCATGTGTGGATGAATGCAATAGTGCAAAAATACCCTTCATATTTACCATACTTTAAGATCCTTTCCTTCTGAAAACAGTCAGGATTGTAAATGCAGGAATTCAGTTGTGGCACAGGAATGTGAAACATGAAAGCGTTCATTACAGCAAATATAGAATAATTAAGGAATTGTGGTAAAACAACAGTGTAATGGATGAGTCATTAAACCTGCTAAGAACACGTTCTTCATATTTCACTCAAAAATAATAATTAAAATATATATCTATAAGATCATTAAGATGTTTTGCATTTTCATGACAATTAAGCATCTCTCCCAATATATTAATAATTTTCATTATTGTAATGCATCATTACAATTTAGTTTAGAGTTCTGTAATTCTCAATTTTCATTACTGTAATACAGTAATTTAAAAAAAGAAAAAAATACTTTACTGTATACAACAGGATACTGCAGAAAAGATATAGAGAAGTACAAATATAAAATTAGTTATACAATTTATTAAAACAATTATTAAAATCAGCATAAAGGCAGTACAACAAATACTAACGTTATGTGCTTAATCATCATGAAAAATGTCACCATGTCAAAAACATTAATAACATTTTTTTCTTTTGATTTTGAGGTGAAATATGAGCCAGATATTTCTTGACAGATTTTGTGAGATTCATCCAAATACATCGTAAACATGTTTTTTTTATCGTAACTTCAGCATTAAAATGATTTATATTTTTGGTGTTTATAGAAAATATAAAATCTTAAAGGGATTGTTCACCCAAAAATTAAAATTGTCATCATTTATTCACCCTCAAGTTGTTCCAAATCTGTATAAATTTCTTTCTTCCACTGAACACAAAAGAAGATATTTAGAAGAATGTTTGTAACCAAACAGTCGATGGTCCCCATTGACTTCCATAGTATTTTTTTTCCATACTATGGAAGTCAATGGGGTCCATCAACCAACAAGGTTGAGTAAATGACAGAATTTATCACTATCCCTTTAAAGAAGGTATGTCAATGTTTGGCAACTTTGAGCAATAACTTTAAGCAACTAGTCTTTTATAACTAAAACATATTAAACTGCAGCGTGAAGCAGGTAAAATGTGAGGAAAGCGTCACATGGGCAAACCGCGTTCTGCACGACGAATGGCGCAGAAATCAGCCAATAGCTGGCTTTGCATTGCATATCCTACAGCTATGGCAGCTTCCTCTTGTTTTTGGTGGCAACTGCAATCCGCTGACCTGGGCGGGCACATTAGGTTCCCTCTGCGGTGTTCGGCTGCTGTGGTTTGCGTTTCCTCACTGATCTCTCTGCTGCCCCCTCTGATGGCGGCTGCTCACTGCCACTGGCTGCTCCATCTGTCAGCGGTCCTTCCTCTTCGGTCGATTCGTCACCGGACACTCTCTCACTCTCATTTTCCAGGTCAGACGCGCGCTTCTCCTCCGTCAGCATGTCCTCCACCTCTTCCTCTGACACTTCCTCTTTCACAATCACAACTGCAGAGGTACAAAGATTGAAATTATTCATTATATTAGGGAAGGTTCAATAACAACTCTTGACTTTATTGACCAAGTAAAGTTGTACTTATAAGCAGAGCTGGCCGTTACTATTGAATATGCACAATATATTTACAATTATTTCAAAATATAGCAGCAATATTTCAATCTGTTCATCAGTTCAAAGTGTCAATTTCAGTGAGTCAATTCAAAACCACTGTGTTGACTGAACTCTTGTGTGCATTAAAAAAAAAAAAAAAATGATGTTTTGACTTAAATACAAACTGTAGCATATACTGCCAAAACAAATCTTGTCTTTATTCCCAGTATAAATATCTAAATATTCTTAAATCAAGATACACCCACCAAAAACGTTTTTTCCAGCGACTAGCGTACTTTTCCAATTGTTTTCAATGGGAGCACCGCGTTTTTTAAATGCCAGGAGCTTAACAAGGCACTGAGCGTCTTTTTCCCATTCAAGCGCTGAGCGCTCTGCGTTTTTTACTGGTCACCTCAAGTTGAAGAATGCTCAACTTTGAGTAAAACGCTGCGCTCATCACTGTCTCTTTTTAGCCAGCCGTCCAATCAGAGTGGAGGAGGGGCGGGACAAATACAACACCGACCAACCGCCACATTCTGCTTGTATAACATAAACAGATTACAATATAATATATAATAAATAGAGATGCACCGATACTAAATTTTTCCGATACCGATAGTTTTATTTATTTTTTTTGAGGGGAGGAACAGGAAACCCTATACAGGAAACCCTCTCATTTGCTACACTATAATATTAGGTTACAATTAACAACACAGGTATTAAATTCAGCTGCTATTTATTTTCATATATAATAATTACACAAAAATAAATCTGAAATGTTTGTATAAAACTCATTTTCATATAAGGTAGTTTTCATAAGCACTTGTCTTCATGGCAAATTTATTCAAACATATAATTAACGGTAATTAAGCTCCTCTCTAGTGTTTTATTATAGCTAACTAAGGAACTGTGAACACTGGAAAACATTCCTGATGTAAATGTGATGTTATGTGACATTGTTCACAAGCTGTTTTATTGACGTCTTTCAGCAGTTGAAACACAGATAAAGTGATTATGTGAGACATGATACATTCCGGTAAGCTGTACTGTATCTTTCAACATACCTTTTGATGTTCATGCATGTTTTTCGAGATATAACTTGTATTAAAGTGGAAGAAAAGACTCACTCTGCTGCTTGATCTGAGGCGCTACAGCGATCCGTCATGTCACATTTAAGAGCGTCAAAAAGCCATTTATTGTTTGAATTTCGTGATAAAATGGACAGAACAACAACAACAAAAATGCAGACCTGGCAACCCTGGCTTGAACTACGGGTGATTCATAGGATCAAATAGAGCTTGCTTTAACGTCGCTATTTTTGTTAATGCGTTATTGTTGCGTTAAATAAATTCAACACGAGCCATTTTCTTCACACACAGTATGAGTTGCAATCTGAACATCTTTTTCCACACCCTTTTGATTGACAGGATATAATCGATGGCCAATAGTGATAATAATAGCTTTTATTGTATAGGCCGATACATCTGTGCATCACTAATATTTTTATATAGAAACAAACTATCTGTGAAATGAGATACTAGTAACACTTCTGTGGATATTCCGTATCATAGCTCTCAAGCGCTCACAGCGCCTAGTGTTTACAGCTGGCTAAAAACGCTTTGGTGGACACATGGCCTAAGTCTTAATTTTTATACATTTTTCAGAAAACAAGTGCCTTTTTTATTAAAACAGGAAATCAATGTCAATGAGGTCAGAAAAAAATCTTTTCCCTTTAAATTATGCGTATTTTTCTGACCACATTGGCAGATATTTTTTCTTTCTTTAAGCTTAAACTCATTTATTTATTTAATTTCTTCAGAAAAGACGACTTAATTAATATCTTGTGTATTTTACTATTATATTATTAAAATAAATTATTAGGGTTAAAAAAGTTGCCAGCCACTGCCAGTGTTTTTGATAATTTTCACAAAAAGCCTCCAGAATATTTTGATGTATGAATATCTGAACATACAATATATCAAAAGAAAGAACAGAGCCTTTGATTTTAAACAACAACAAAAAAACTGTTTTATTCTAGCTTCATTCCTTTATCAACACTTGAAAGTGGGTAAGTTTCATTAAAAAAAGCAACATTCTGAACAAAAAGACTACAACGTGCAATAAGCAACGCATTTATCATTTGTTTCTGCTCTATTTTTGTCTGTTTTGATCTGAAGATTTTCAGAAGATGTGTAATAGTGCCCCCTACCGAATAACAGCGAAAACACGGAAAGCTGGAAAATTCTGTCAATGGCAGGGAAAGAGTTAACATTGCCATATTCAATAATGTGCTAAAACTATTCGGCGAGTTGTCATGATTGAACTAATGTTAGCTAATGGGACCTTATTGTAATGTGATACCAAATGTAGTATGCAATATACAATAATAAAACATCAGTATATTCAAAGTAAATGTAAACAAAGTACAGTATCTGTAAAAACATTGTACAATTAACGTTAAAACTAAAAAGTGTAGTGCAAAGAAAGTGTGTTTCTAATCTCACCTGTTTTGTCTTCTCTGCGCTTTGGTCTGGATGGCCAAATGCAGTCAGCGATCAGAACCAGCATCTAATTGAGATATTCATTATTAGACCGAGTGATTATTTCAAACCCACCAGTGGAAGTTCACTTTTGAAAGTTTGATCCACTACATGTGAGAAGAGAACCACCCACTGTATCCTCAAAAGAGCCGCAGAATCGACCAGCGTTACACAACGCACAGTTGTATAATGTAGAAGCATCTTTATTTCAAAATGCATTATATAATTCCTTCTGCTGCAAGTCATCATGTATCTGTACGTGCGATCTGCTTCATAGAGCGCTCGCATTCGATGAAGTCAAGTGCACTTTATCGGGTCCCTTCGGTAAATGGTCTTTTTAGATCAGTACCGCGGATGGTCCGTTTGCAGGAAGATTTATGCATGAGATACTTTCATGCAAAGAGTAAAGCATATCACTCTATGCTTTGAACATGAATAATACATTAACCTATCTAAACTGTGGAAATGATGTTTTTAAACTTACCAGGCCGAGTATCAGTCCCATAAAGAGTGTGATGATGGCAAATATCACATAAGAACCCCAGGAAGGAATACCGAGAGTGTTCGTCAGGTACGTGTGGATTTGCTGGGATAAACGGACAAAACAGGGATATAATCAATATACGTAAAAGACAGGTTTCAATTCAGTGAATGAAAGCATAAAGCTCCAAAACGGACATATAAGAAACACATACAACTTTTGATTTCTATTATGTATTAGTAAATGATTAATAAATGCTCTAGAAGTATTTTTCATTGTTAGTTCATGTTAAGCTGCAAAAAAATGATGTTCTTACTCAGTATTTTTGTCTTTTTTTCCCTAGTACAAATATCTAAGCAGGACGCTTGACACCATTTTTATTTATTGCCTTTTTTTGTATCATCATAAATTTGGTATCATTCGAAAGCTTATAAACTTATTCATCCTGTGAAAACCGTTTTGAAATTGGACATTGCTTTACCGTGGAAACGGTACTTTAAATCCTGTTAGCGGGCTCCTCCCCCTAGTGGGCGGTGTCATGTTTCATATTACAAAATTTATTTTGATTTCAAAACTTTTCTAATCTTGACAAAACATGTATCGTCAGAAAGATCTGAATCTCAAACTTCCATATTTGGTGTCTGTTTTGTGATAGATGTGATATTTGGACAGAAATTTGCATCAAAATGCATCAAAATAATTTCAATGGAATGTTGGTGACACCCGGTGGCTATTTTTGGTACAACGCCTAAACAAAATCTCATGGGAACTTTAATTTTTGTGATATCAACTTCAAATTTGGAACACAACTTGGTTAGACATATGGCTTTGATTTTATATCAATTTTAGAGTAAAACCTATTTTGTAAAATGTATATTTTATATAAAATAAAATAAAAAATTAGTACAGTACATTTGATTTACAGTAAATTTTAAATTTTATACACTTTCAGTTTTGGAAGTGCATTCACTTCAGCAACAATCTGCTGAGTGTCTTCTTTAAAACAAGACCAAGACCTTAGGATTATATTCCAAAGCATTTATTTATGCAACGATTAATGTTTGGATAGTGCATTTTCACGTCTATGCAAAATATAAGGGGGTGACAGTTAGGGGTTAAATTGAGATTTACTTGAGATGCAAAATGACTGAAGGTATTCAGTCATGTTTTCTAAAAAATGATCAAAATGAAGTGACATTTTGCTTAAAAAAAAAAAAAAAAAAAAAAGAAAATATCTGCCAGCGGAGTCAGAAAAAATAATCTTGCTTTCACTTTAAATTAATTTTTCTGACCCCATTGGCAGATATTTTTTCTTATTTTAAGCATAAACTCAAGTAATTTTGATGATTCTTTTTCAGAAAAGAAAAACTTTGCTTCTCAAGTAAATGCATCTGTAAGAATGTCTAAATAAATACTGAAGAAAACATTTTTTTTTTTTGCAGTGTGTCAACTAATGTTAACAAATAATTATTCATGTTAAATTATTAATTATTAATAATTTAAATAATAAAAGTATCACTGCAGACTGGGAAATTAATGCGTCGATACAGTTACCGTGTCCTGACCAGACGCGCCGCGACACACGATTAAAGGTATCTTTTCCATATAAATCAGAGTTTTTTTACTAACTAGCCGCGACGGCGACACATGACTATTCTATTTTAGAAACGGTTTCTATTTTGTGACATCACGGCTGGAACAACAAAAAGTATGACGATGATAATCTCAGGTAATGTTTATATGCTTTATTTAATGTTAAACACGTCTAATGTGAGTTTGAATATCATTTTGTGTCTTTTATAACCGTGCTGAAAGCAACAATGAAAAATTCACCTCAGATCTTCAAAATAAATGAAAGGAAACAAGAACGTTCAAACTGTCAACTCATTGTGGACAAGTGTATTCTATGACAAAAATGGTTTCAGTAACTCAGTATGTATTTTTAATAATGTTTAAATGGTGTAATATTCATGAATTTGATTATTTACTTATTCATTTCGTTGCGAGTGCCGAGAGAGCCCGCCCACGCTCTCTTCTGATTGGCTGTGATTTTTGATTAACTTTTTCGTGTTGCGTCTGGTGTGGACAGATAAATTGTTTGTCGCTGGAATCGTATCGCATCGCGTCTGGTTAGGAAACGGTGTTATATGGATTACTTTGATATTTTTATGGTGTTTTCATCCTTTTCAGACCAGCGTGAACATAATAAGTGTTCAGAATGAGTAAATGATGCCAATTTTAAAGACAAAACTACAGAACAAACTGCAAAATGTTTCTTACTCTGATCCACACGGAGAGACGAAACAGATTAGCCATTCCTGACATCCTGTAAAAGAATAAAATGATTTCATGCTTAAAAAATGTACATGTGAGATTTCATGAAGCAAACACATCAGCACTTTTGCAGACAGGAAAGGTTTTATTTACAGAAGAGAAGATGGCGACTTCCATCCTGGCACCGGCTCAACCAGCGCCCACTTTTGGTCCACAACATAAGCTTGGATATCCTCAATAGTCCGTGATGAAACATATTTGCGGAAATTTCCATCTTTAGCGCTGTGGGTGAGATGGGTTTAAACTTTGAATTACACAATGAACTTTTTTAATTAAAAAAAAAATGGAACCTGAAAGAAGATTTTAAACGAGTTTTGAAAGCGAGTTTTGTCAGAACACCTGAGGGAATGTAAATTCAGCCATCTGAGGACTTACTGAAAAATAGTCGGCAGTGTTGTAACCAGAAACCTCCCACTCAGACCTGCAGAACAAAAGAAGAGAGGACGGATATATTGATGCAGATAGAAGAGCGAGCACATCCTATACTGGGCAAAAGAATCCCTTCGGCATGGGAAGGCGGTATACGGTCTATAGCGGAGCTGTAATAAGAGTACAGCCTGACAGCTTCCTGACAGAGAGACACAGTAAAAGGCGTTTTCTCCCTGACAGCTGAGATTTACAAGAGAGATGCCATTCAGAAGAACAAGACAACACCTGCATTATTAGCTTTGATTGCTTTTAAAATATAATTAGTGTTCAAAGGGAATCGGGTCTGGATATAATGGTATACAAAGAGGACCTATTCTGCTTTTTTACATCTCTTTAGTGTGTAATGTTTGCGGTTTGAGCATGAAAGCGCTGCACAAAGTCCCTCCAGTGGGAGTTATTCTCTATATCAGTGTCACTGTTTCTCAAGTTTTCTTCTGGGAATGAACACGTCACAGTATTCCTCATTTAAATAATTCATACGCAGAATAAAGGGGCGGGGCCTGGTTGAGTTACTTAGTAGAGTGTTGAAACTGGAGGTTATGGTAAGGGGCGGGACATTTCCCCAAACACCAATCACAACACACTACTCCAGCCGACCAATCAGAGCACATTGTGTTTTCAGAAGGAGGGGCTTCATAGAGACAGGAACTAAACAGAGCGTTACTGACAGACTGGAAAGAGAGGAGCTGCAACAATAGGGCTGTGAATCTTCACTGGTCTCACGATTCGATTACAATTATCTTGTCAATGATTCGATTTGATTCCACGATGCGTCGCATCCTCAATTTTAAATATTACTGCACATTTTCGTCAATGAATACAAGCAGTCAGATATATGAACTTCCTTTTCATCTACTCCAAGTAAGCACACTTCCTGAATGTAGCAAACATCAAAACAAAACTTCTGAAAAAGTCTGAACACAGCAGACGAAAGGAGCATTTAGAACTAATAAACACTAGTAAATACTAAAAGTGCAGGAAACTGTCAAATAGTGTACTTAAATTACAATAACGCTCACACACTCGCACGCACACGCTCTCTCTCACACACGCTTGCACGCTGTAAATGTTAAAATAGTATGGAAGGCCAAAAGAGCCAAAAACACATAAATTTTAACGTCAACAACACATAAAATACGTGTATTTAACGCGTTGATTTTTCCATGCGCAAACACCACGCATGTAACGTGTGAAATACACGTATTTTATGTGTTGTTGATGTGTTTAAAATTCACATTTTTTGGCCCTTTTGCCCTTCGATTAAAATAGTGGGTGCATTTTTTTTTTTACTCGCTTTTGTGTTTCGCCTCCCTCCGCCATTTTACGCTAGAGCGAGAAGCGCGTGTGTGACGAATCATGTCAGAGAAACATCAGTAGTTTATAATCGATTATGGTCTATTACTGCGTCGATGCAGAATCGTCCATGTCCTCATTGTGATGCATCATAGAAATGATTAATTTCAACACCCCTATGCTTTAGCTGCAGTCTGTAAGTTTTGCCTCTTTGTCGCCATCTCTGTTTGAAACCTGCAATTGCAGTTATTTTTGCGGAATTATCATCTTCACGTGGGTTGTGCATCGGCACGACTCCTCAGCGCGAATGAATCTAATGTTTGCTGTCAGTCACCTGCACCGGTGGATACTGTACTTCCGAATCACAGACTGTAGTCTAGGAAGTATGACCAAAATAAGAATTTTCACTGGAAAATGTCTGAACAAGTAAGTAACATGTCCGCCACTTTTGTTCTGACCAACTGAGGAAAAAAAGCCTAACAATAAATCGCGCTGCCAGTGGTGATTAAATCTAACAATTGCTTAGCTCGGATCACGTCAAACTGTGCAAATTATTATTGTTTGTTCTCAAATTGTTAATGTTAATAACATCAGCATTGCGTGACTGTGTATTTAGTGTGTATTAGCGTTAGCTGTAGATTTCAATTTCTGTAGCCACTCCGTAGTCTGAAGTCTTTTGCTTTTGACTACAGGTGAATCTCCAGTTGTCACTGATGATTGTCATTTGGATTTTTCTGGATTACAATCCGCCATCAAAATGATACCTTTAATTATTGCAGCTGCTGTGAGAAAAGGCTATAAATGCCATATAGCTACTAGATGGGACTCTTTCTTTATGTAAAGACGTGACGTAATGACGCAAAGACGAATGGCTGCATGCTCGAATTTCCCGCGGAAATCCACCAGTACTGATTTTATTATAAAACATTATTACAAGCTTACCGTTGTGAATCGGGCTAAGGTAAGGAGATAGTTTTGAACACTGGCTGGTTATGTAGTTGCTCAAAAATTGATTTTGGATAATTTTTAACCAAAAAAAGTTACGGACTGCAGCTTTAAGATATGATGTCACTCAATGATGGTACACAACACCACAGCAGGAATTAAATTTAGTGACAGCCCTGTTATATCAGTCATCATGTTAAAAGCCCAACTCAAGTCCTGCTGTAGTAGAGTTAATTTGAGCCACATGACAACTCTTAAAGGGAGTCTGTGAGGAGCTCTGTGTTCAAACAATCCAGCAGTGTTCCTGCTAAAATGCCAGACACGCTGCAGTTGATCAAACCATACGAGGCGTTCACACTGTGATGGTGTCACACGCACATAATTACACTATATTCAACAGCTCATTCTGTTTTATAGTATTAGCTTCACTGTTTTACTCTTTTGTTTTAACTCTACTGTTGCATAATGTGAAGATGAGTTCCAAAAAAAAAAAAAAACAAAACATTTAATTCACTGGATTAGCCAATATATATATGCATTACCACATGGTTATCATATAATAAAACAGTAAAATAAATGCATTGTGATATATTTTGTTTACACGACAAAAAAAATTCTCTATACTATTTTCTTCATACTTCCCCTAAGACACAGAGACACAAACCTGGTTGTTGTGTAACGTCAACCCTGCCCACTGATATGCCCAGACTTTCACTTTGTCTTCCTAGATTCTCCCAGTCTGCCTGTAAATGTTGGCACGCCGGACACCAAGGTGCATAACTGTAATAAAACACATGAGATTTACACGGATGCATGCATGCATAAATAATATATGATTTATTTATTATATGATTTTAATATATGATGATTAACTCCCTGCATACTGGATGTAAATGTGGGCGTGACCCTAATGATCAGATCATATTCACCATAAGCCAGTATAAACGCAATAACATCCACAATATGTGTGCATATAGATGCTTAATGCATAACATGACGATCTGAAACGATTTGCACGTATTTACATATATTATTGCAGCAAAAAAAGAGAAATGTTTATAAACACTTCCGGTTGCAACTGAGCACATACTTCACTGCATAACAAACACACATTAACAGTATAAACGGATACATTGTTGCAGAGCGTTATAGAATCCCGCGCTGTTGATCTGATCAACGCATCTCAATCATTCACACTAGATTCCTGCAGCTCGCGGATCAGATGAGATCACACACACACACACACACACACACACATACTCACAATTTGATCATCCACTCGCCCTGCAGGATGAGCGTCCAGTTCGAATCGGCCACCGTCAGAACATGATTAACCTCCGTCTGAGCGTTTACACGACACACAAGCAGCAGTAATACAGCAGAGATCCAACATGAACTTATGCCATATTTCTGCATGTCCGCTCGTGTCAGTCCCGCCATATTGCTGCAGGAGCACATGATTCAACAGAAGCAGGAAATACAGCAGCAGCAGCAGCAGCGCTTAAAGCTGAACTCTACAGATGTGCATTAGCACCTCTGCTGAAACACACAAGCCTGTATACACTATTACACACTCATCTTTATATTATTGTTAAATAATAATTAAATTAAAATAATGTATGTTATTATTATTATTATTAAAGAATTAATTAAATACATTTATTATTAGAATATAATTACATTAAATTTTCTTAAAGTCCCCCTGTAGTCAATAATTTTATCCCTTAAAACTCATCTTTGATAATCAAAATGACATATTTAAAACTAATTTCTTCATGCCTTAAAATAGCTTGAATGTAACTCCACACCCTTGCTTCATTTAGTATACGCGGGTCTATGAATATGCTAATTAGCCCCGCCTCCACTGACGACGTCAGAAACACCGGCGATTCGCGTTTTTGAGACGGTCTTTTCTTCTCTGCAGTTTTAAAGAGAAAATACTCAGCAAAGGTGTTAAAGGAACACTCCACTTTTTTTTGAAAATAGGCTCATTTTCCAACTCCCCTAGAGTTAAACAGTTGAGTTTTGCCGTTTTCGAATCCATTCAGCCGATCTCCGGTTCTGGCGGTACCACTTTTAGCATAGCTTAGCATAGTTCATTGAATCGGATTAGACCGTTAGCATCTCGCTCAAAAATGGCCAAAGAGTTTCAATATTTTTCCTATTTAAAACTTGACTCTTCTGTAGTTACATCGTGTACTAAGACCGACGGAAAATGAAAAGTTGCGATTTTCTAGGCCGATATGGCTAGGAACTATACTTTCATTCCGGCGTAATAATCAAGAACTTTGCTGCCGTACCATGGCTGCAGCAGGCGCAATGATATTACGCAGCGTCTCTCACAAATGTCTCCATGGTTGCAAGGGTCACAGGCGCTGCGTAATATCATTGCGCCTGCTGCAGCCATGGTACGGCAGCAAAGTTCCTTGATTATTACGCCGGAATGAGAGTATAGTTCCGTCTGTCTTAGTACACGGTGTAACTACAGAAGAGTCAAGTTTTAAATAGGAAAAATATCGAAACTCTTTGGCCATTTTTGAGCGAGATGCTAACAGTCTAATCCAATTCAATGAACTATGCTAAGCTATGCTAAAAGTGGTACTGCCAGACCCAGAGATCGGCTGAATGGATTCAAAAACGGTAAAACTCAACTGTTTAACTCTAGGGGAGTTGGAAAATGAGCCTATTTTCAAAAAAAGTGGAGTGTTCCTTTAACTGATGAATTTGCACACGGTTTGTCTTAAATCATATTAAAAACACCACATAGACATATAAACAACATTAAAAACTTGGGGGCTTTAAGTTAAGAATAATGGGCAAGCGTAAGGATTTGAGTGAGTTTGACAAGGGCCAAATTGTGATGGCTAGACAACTGGGTCAGAGCATCTCCAAAACTGCAGCTCTTGTGGGGTGTTCCCGGTCTGCAGTGGTCAGTATCTATCAAAAGTGGTCCAAGGAAGGAACAGTGGTGATCCGGCGACAGGGTCATGGGCGGCCGAGGCTCACTGATGCACATGGGGAGCGAAGGTTGGCCCGTGTGGTCCGATCCAACAGACGAGCTGCTGTAGCTCAAATTGCTCAAGAAGTTAATGCTGGTTCTGATAGAAAGGTGTCAGAATACACAGTGCATCACAGTTTGTTGTGTATGGGGCTGCATAGACACAGACCAGTCAGGGTGCCCATGCTGACCCCTGTTTAGTGCCAACAGTGGGCACGTGAACATCAGAACTGGACCACGGAGCAATGGAAGAAGGTGGCCTGGTCTGATGAATCATGTTTTCTCTTACATCACGTGGATGGCCGGGTGCGTGTACGTTGCTTACCTGGGGAACACATGGCACCAGGATGCACTATGGGAAGAAGGTAAGCCGGCGGAGGCAGTGTGATGCTTTGGGAAAGGTTCTGCTGGGAAACCTTGGGTCCTGCCATCCATGTGGATGTAACTTTGACACGTACCACCTACCTAAGCATTGTTGCAGACCATGTACACCCTTTCATGGAAACGGTATTTCCTGGTGGCTGTGGTCTCTTTCAGCAGGATAATGCTCCTGCCACAAAGCAAAAATGGTTCAGGAATGGTTTGAGGCGCACAACAACGAGTTTGAGGTGTTGACTTGGCCTCCAAATTCCCCAGATCTCAATCCAGTCGAGCATCTTTGGGATGTGCTGAAACAAGTCTGATCCACGGAGGCTCCACCTCGCAACTTACAGGACTTAAAGGATCTGCTGCTAACATCTTGGTGCAGATACCACAGCACACCTTCAGGGGTCTAGTGGAGTCCATGCCTCGACGGGTCAGGGCTGTTTTGGCAGCAAAAGGGGAACAACACAATATTAGGAAGGTGGACATAATCGGCCTGATCGGTGTATACAATATTCTGCTCAGAGAAACCTATCTCAGGGTGTGTTATCTAATCTAGCCCACACACTGTGAATTAAAGGGTGGATTTTACAGTTCCGTTATTTCCTCTATATGTGAGCACTGTTCAGGAACTGCCTTACATAACAACACGCTATATAACTTTGAAAAACCTGTTTGCTACAGATATAATAAAAACCAAAAATGCTCAGATGAGGTTTTGTCCTAATCATTTTATTATATTTTGCTCCATTGAGAATTTTAAACTAGTTGAATCACACCTGAATCATAGCATATATATTATTATATAACAGATAAATTCATCTTTATGTACTTCAGTCAATGAAAGCCAATATAAAATAGTAACATAATTGCTGTTTTTTTTTATTATCTTGTGGGTTTCCCAAACATGGAACTGAAACAAGATGCATGAATATGGCTTATATAATTATAAACCATAATCGTATTGAGCGTCTGACAATATCATTATAGGCCTAATTATAATCATTGGTCTGAATTAATATTGTTGCAGCCTGATTATAACATTCATTAACTGAACATGAAGGACAAGGTCATTTTCAAGAAATGAATCGTACATGCTCTATTGTTTTGCATTTGATAAATAAGCTTATATTTGTTTATAAGAGATGAAAGAAAACGAGAAATGAATATACTTCTAGAGATGTGTGATTGAATTCAGTGCTGAATTGTAATGGATTAAGATTCCCAGATGTGGAAGAGGAAAAACGACTTAAAAGGAACATATTCTTTGTTTCACTGTGATCACATTTCAAAAGAAATTTATAATGATGTCCATAACAAATAATTATCTGCTATTGCCATATTCTTATCACATTAATGAGAATGATTTTGTCAGGACACATGTATTTTTTCCCCAAGCAAAAAAAGTAATTAACTGAAAACAAATACCATGTAAATACTTTACAATATAAATAACATTTTTTCACATTACAATATATTCTGAAAGTAAGGGTGTACAAGTGCTTAACCCTAATTGGGTGTTTGGGGTCAATATGACCCTATTTGAACTTTCTTTAGTTAAAAAACATGGTTCCCTTCATCTGGTGCAAGATTTTTTGACTTTTTTTACAATATCAATCTATACACGCACGCACACACACACACACACACAAACTGGGCTTAAATTTGGTTGTTCTGAAGGTATGTAAAAAAATTTAAAAAAAAAAAAATCACACTCTGGGTGTTTGGGGTCCAACTGAAAATGAATGGGAAAAGTTTTATTTTTTATTTTTTATTTGTCAAAAAAAATCAATAAATCCAGCATAAATCTGAAAATTTCCACACATAAATGAAGGCCTGGTACTAGAACACAAATGCAATGTGGAACGAATGTGATCACACACACACACACACACACACACACACACACTCACACTCACACTCACACACACACACTTACTCTTCGCTCTTGTTAAAATTAATTTCTTATTCTAAAGTTAATAACTTTTATACATTTGGATCATTGAAATAAATAATATGTGATTACAATCAAGTATTGTCTTTTAGAGGAAACTTTTGTGGCATCATTGCAAATTTATGTGGCATTATTGCAAATACAAGATGCTTCAAAAGACCTCAAACAAAAACAAAAAAATTTAAACTTGGACAAAAATACTGATTTAATGTATTTTATAATGTTTAAATATATATTCACAAAATATACATCACAAAAGCTGTTATAAGAGCAGTTAAGCACTGGATATACTTCATTTACATGTACGGTAGTGTACGCGCACAGTCAAATGCACAACCTTGCAAAGCATACTTCATTTGACTCATATGTGCAGTTTTGAGCAATCTCTTGCCATGAGTTACAACCCATGTGAACATCTTTGTATTCTTTCATGCTAGAGTTGTACTAATGAGGGTACTTCCTAACCTCTTCACACAATCCCTCTTCTATGTAGGCCTCTGTTGTCGCTGTAGCTCGCATGTGTTCCGATCTGTTCTGTTCATGCCGTTTTTCTTTGACTACCTTGTGAATCGATGCCCCCAGGGCACGGTTGCCACCTTGTGGATAAACTAATTACTGCAAAAAAATTAAATGCGCATATGTGACCTGCACGTACAAGTATGCGCGGTTACAAAAATCCATGTACTCTTCTGATGACGAAATTCATGTTACGTGCACTGTACACCGACCCTCGCGTACGCATAAAAAGTGAAGTATACTTTGAGCTTTAGCCACATCCAGAAAAATGAATGGACATCTATAGGCCTCTGTTGGATGTATATGGTAACTACACTCTTTTTTTTCTAAAACTGTATTTCCTACAGATTTTTCTCTAACCAGCAGATGACAGAATTCTGCATCTAACACCTAGATTAACATCCAGAAACAGCTCATATTTACGGAGCCTTGCACATGACATTCAAGAAAAAATTAATAGGCTAAATCATGTGCACGATTTAGCAAATCGAGGGAATGAAACAGTAAATTGTGGGCAAGATTTATTTTTTCTTGCATGTAATGTGCGGAGCTACATACATATTTAATTCTGATCATTATTAAAGTTTTTTTTTTTAATAAAAATTAAATATTTTATATGCATGCTAATGCTATAGTTGAGGAATCCTCATATCATATCATATTCAAATTCCCAAAACAGCATAAATGTATAGATGAGAACTAAAAGAAAAAAAAGACATTTCTATTATTAAAAATGTATATTTTTTATACAATCGCTCTCTAAATATTGACCTCAAACACCTGTTTGACCTGTAAACTAGAAATGAAACATATGAGGGTTAAAGGTCATGAAAAATTGTCACAATGCAAAAAAAAAATCTCAATGTAGCCTATATAATATCCCTTTCATTTCTTACTGCAGTAAGCTGTATTGTGCTTTTCATATGAACAAACTTTGATTTATTCGTAATTGTTTAGATAGTCTTCAGTGCTGAATTCTATAGGGCTGAAATAGCAAAAAAACGTTTCCTGCCTTTGCAGAGGTGTTATGAAATGTTTAATTGTGACGGTTGGTTCAGCAGGGGAGGGAAGCGCTGCGCACTAGGAGGCGCTGGATCTCAGCGCGCACATGAGTCAGTGCGCGGAGGACACGCGCTCGCTCGCTCGCTCACTCACTCACTCTCTCCATCATTTATGATCGCTGTTTCTCCCCGCTGCTCATTTGCTCCGCGTCTTCGATCACTCCTTGCGTTCTGAAACACAAACCCGCGGCGTTCAGTGACATGATACCGCAGGCATGTGATGTGTCCATATGCCAAGGGCTTCTAAATGACCATCCGCGTGCGTAAAGAAGCGCTTCCATTCACCAGAACTGTTTCGCTGTCATCCTGTGCGCTCCGCTTTGGCTTCTTCCCGGAGAAGAAAGAGAGAGACTTGATTTTTTTCTCCCCACAGCTGTTTTGGGTGTAAATGTTGAAGCTTGAATGGCTGGAGCTCAACCTGGCGTTCATGCGCTTCAACTCAAGCCGGTGCGCGTGTCCGAGAGTCTGAAGCGAGGCAGTAGATTTATGAAATGGGATGAGGTAAGTCACAATTAGCCGGTGTGTCAGAGAATGAATGCACCGCTTCTGCGGTGAATGTGTGCGGCGTTTTGTTTGTATGATTGCCCGCGCGGATGTTGCATTGTTTACATATCCAACACCGCAGACCCTCACAATCAGCTCTCGATCGACCTTTATTGATGTTAGAGGGGGATTCACAGAGAAATGAGCCCACTAAGATCAGTTTCGAGTTCTCAAGTCCATCAGCATGTTCACAGACTCCATATGGACTGAGTGTCAGAGTCTCTGCAGAGGCTCATGAGAATGACATCAGGTTACTTTGTGTGCAGTAATGTATCACTGCATCTCAGCCCTGTCACTACTTTGCAGAAACCTAATGCAACCAGCTCTAGATGATTCCTCACTATGTAATATGAAAATATAAAACCTTTAAAAAGAAGCATGCATTTGGAGACAGAATGTGTCGCATTTTGTAGCGAGTGCTGCATGAGCATTGATTGAGTGTGGATCAGCACTGAGGTGTTACACATTCACCTGTTGGATCAGCAAGAAAAACTCGCTGCACTCTGGGAATCGAAACACTTTGATATAAGATAATTGTCAAACATTTATTTTAAAGCATTTCATTTTTTCTTATATTGCAGATGTGCTTTATTCTGTAACAGGACTAGATATTTTAAAAGGGAGCTATTATGCCCCTTTTCACAAGATAAGTCTCTGGTGTCCCCAGAATGTGTCTGTGAAGTTTCAGCTCAAAATACCCCACAGATCATTTATTATAGCCTGTCAAATTTGCCCCTATTTTGTGTGTATCTCTTTAAATGCAAATGAGCTGCTTTCCAGAAGAGGGCGGAGCTTTAACAGCTCACGCTTCGGTTGCTCAACAACAACAAAGCTGGAGAATCTCACGCAGCCAAAATGAGGATTGTCAGTAACGGTGTTCATCCTTACATTGTTCAAACCGGAGTCGACACTGATGGAGAGACTCAGGAAGAAGTTACAACTTTTAGAATGAAAATGGATGTTTCTGAATGGTTAGTGGCTAAATTTATGTAGTTGCTGTGGAGTTGATTCAACTCATCCAGTAGCATGTGCCGTCATGTTAATCTTTTGTGCAAATCCAGCATTGAATTGACCCTCGTTTGTGAAGCAGTCCGGCGTAAAATGACAGCATGACAACAACACTCTACTACAACAACTCTTCCTCTTCTCTAAAGCAGCCCAACATGGACTCACCCCCTTTGTTGTGTGTTCTCGGGGACAGGGTTTATGTAAATTTTAGGGTTAGGGATGTCACTAACCCGGGAAGAAGCTTGTTGTAGTCCCTAAACAGAGAATTCTTTAAAAGGAAATATCTGCCATTACATTGAACTTTGAGCGTCGTAACTTTGCAGATGTTGTTTATGCTCAAACAGCAACATTACACACTAACTAAAGTTAAAAAAGTGAAATCATAATTAACCACACCTTTAAAGGGATAGTTCACACAAAAATTACAATTTTGTCATCATTTACTCACCCTTATGTTGTTCCAAACCTGTATGAGTTTCTTTCTTCTGTTGAACACAAAAGAAGATATTTTGAAGAATGTTGGTAACCAGACAGTTGATGGTTGATAGTATTTTTGTTTTCCTACTATGGAAGTTTGATTACCAACATTCTTTAAAATATCTTCTTTTGTGTTCAACAGAAGAAAGAAACTCACAGGTTTGGACCAACTTGAGGGTGAGTAAATGATGACAGAATTTTTATTTTTGGGTGAACTCTCTCTTTAAGAATGTCCTCCCCAGTATTGCATTTCATGATTGATTAATGGGTTTTAATGTCCAATTCTTGGACTTTTAATTTTAGTCCATGCAGACCTTGAATATTTGATTACATCCTTCATTAAAAATCAACTGTAAATAAACTATTAAAGGGTAAGTTCATCCAAAAATGAAATTTCTGTAATTAATTACTCACCCTCATGTTGTCCCACTCTCATAAGACCTTTGTTCATCTTCGGAACACAAATTAAGATATTTTTGATGAAATCCAAGAGGTTTTTTTTTTTATCCTCCAATGAAAGCAATGAAATGACCACATTCAAGGGGATTAAAAAAAGGGGAGTGGTTGCATTTTTATCATTATAGGGTGGTTGTGTACACACACTGCCAACACACATTTATGTTCAAATACCATGTAAAAGTAAATTTTGCGTAATAGTTCTCCTTTAAAATAACCAAGAATGGCTTTTATATTTAGCTTTAGAACATTGCATAATAGAAAAAAAGTACTGATGTTACTAACGTCGACAAATGTTTTACTTTGGATAATTTACAGAACCACATCGAAACCTCTTAAAAGTTTAGTTCTGTCATTAATTATTCACCCTCATGTCGTTCCACACCCGTAAGACCTTCGTTCATCTTCGGAACAGAAATTAAGATATTTTTGATGAAAACCGAGAGGTTTTTTTATCCTCCAATGAAAGCAACGAAATTCAAGGTCCAGAAAAGTAGTAAGGGCATCGTTAAAATAGTCAACGTGACTACAGTGGTTCAACTTTAATATTGTGAAGCGACAAGAATACTTTTATTTTTTATCTACTTAAATCATAAGCAGTGTCTCAGAACAAGCCGTTTTCATTTTCTGAGCAGTATGACGTCAAACTGCACAGGCCCCGCCCACGACTGCTGACGGTCTCTGCCGTATTAGCATAGACCCCACCCTGATCGAGATTCCGTCATTTTCTCCAGGCCGGAGCAGCTGTAGCGACAAGAATGTCTCGTAAGCAACTCAGGTGTTTTGTTGTTGGATGTAAGAGTGAACATAACAGTCTTTATTTACTCCTGACATCAGAGCTGCTGAAGACACAGTGGATTAGTTTTATTTTTGAAGGGAAGTCGCCCCCATATATCTAAATTCGTTTATGTCTGTGTGAATCATTTTACACCAGACTGCTTTGTACAAAGGCACAATACAAAACAGGTTTTTGCTAAAAAATGTTGTCAGCTCAAAGGTGGATCAGTACAAACTGTTTGTGAAGGTATAACTGTGATTAAACTAAACTATACCTGTTCTGTCTCCATGCAGCATATATTCTCTGGCTCTATAGGCATCATTGTCCAACTCCGGTTTGAAATGAATGCCACTACTGACTGTTTATGACATTTTCAGTGCGTGAGATTGTCCTGTTTTGTTGTTGTCTGTATGCCAGTGTAGTGAGAAATCGAGTCCCCCCAGGAATCGGGTCTTCTTTAGGACCCAGAGTGATTCCATTGGTTCAACAGACTTTTAATGGGTAGTATTTTTAGTGCCTGATTATAATTCCTGCAAAATCACATTATGATTTATATTGTTTAAAAGGCGTTATAATGACCAGTAATATGGAATTTAAGCAACAGCTGCTGATGGAATGGGACTCGATTTCTCATGACACCGGAGCATGAGCTCTTGAAGCTCCGCCCTCTTCTGGAAAGGGGGCCGGGAGCAGCAGCTCATTTGCATTTAAAGGGACACACACAAAAACGGCATGTTTTTGCTCACAAGCAAAAAGTGGCAATTTTAACAAGCTATAATAAATGATCTGTGTGGTATTTTGAGCTGAAACTTCACAGGCACATTCTGGGCACACCAGGGATTTTATTTTACATCTTGTAAAAAGATGCATATTAGGTGCCCTTTAATAATTTAGAAACTGCTGCTATAAATTCTGCCCAAAAAAGCTCTAGGTTTAAGTCTGATACCATCTTCAGTTATTTTTCTTATTTAAAACATTTTTTTTGCATAACAAATTATCAACAGACAAGAAACATCCGCATGCATGTGGCGTGTTTCTCTACGTGAACAAAACCTGAGGATCATCATGTTCTCCACAATGATTTGAGATGATCTAAAGGGCTTTGATGGAAGAGTCAATGTCTTGACCTAGAAATAGTGCAGAATCTGAAATGTTTCTTACTATTCTTGGTCTTACTTAATCCAGGTTTAAACGAAACAAAAATCCCAGATGGTTCTCATGTATTTTGCAGCCCTTTAGAAGCTGTGTTCACTTTAAATAAATGCAGTAAGTATTCTGGAGGAGTCTGACTTCTATCAGCACCATAATGCCATACAGCTTTACATGAGCTTATGCTGAAAATGTTGACGTTTAAAAGCTTTTCTCTGCAAATAAAACTGGAAATGTTGGCCTGTTGCTATGGCAACTTTCATGCTTTAAATTCCCGTCTTCCTTGCCTGCCTTACATTAGCTAAGACATGCTGCGCCGCCCAACTTAGATGTGCAGTTAGAATGTGGGCAGACCCACGCAAGATCTAAAATAACACAATCAATTACAGGTCTCTTTATAAAGGGACGCCGCGATCGCACCGTCTGCTTGAGGGGTAAATGCTCCCCTTTCCTCATCAGCTTGTCTGTTCAAATGTTCTGCTTAAAAAGACAGGACCGTGCCACGTTTAAAACAGGACCGGCGTCTCGTTTCGTGCTTGTGACTTTATTACATGCCAGCGTGAATCACACTAATATAGAGCACTTATGCAATGTCTGAGTCAAACCTCGAATTTCGGTCCGTCCCGTATCGAGAAACATGTTTTCGAGTGGATTGCCACAGAAATCCCATGTGTTTTTCTTGCGCGAGGCAAGATTAGTCTTTACCTCCCACAGAAACATGACGTCGCTTTACTGAAGACTTTGATTTTGCTGCTCTTTTTATTCAGGGTACTTAAAATAACTCCTGCAGTTGACTTACAGACCCTGTGATATCAAAATGATGGGTTTTATTTCATCTGTTGGCTCTGAGCTCATCTATATGATGGTGTAAAGCGAAACTTTTAGCGTTTGAAATGTGCCATCCTTCTCCTCCAGCTGTACTGATGACATAATCTGGGATTCAGATCCATATATGCATGATAGCAAGCAGTAAATCATGGTTTATGTAAACTAAAGGTTATAGAGTGCAACAGTGCTTGTCCACTTTTTCAGTGGCGTTGGTTGCAGAAGTATTTTTTCCATTCATTTCTCCGATAGGGATTTAAAAAAAAAATAAGTTTTTTTTTTTTTTTAAGCCATGAACCAAACCAACCAGCTATGAGGAGAATCACAACATTATAAACTTTGATTTGAAGCAAAAAAGTGTTTGAAAATCGGACTGTGAACAGCTTTAGTGAGGGAAAGAACTACAATCCCATGAAGCACTGCGAACAGCATAATCAAATTAAAAAACGATGGAGAATATAGAGAGATCGATTTGATTACGTAATTCGCAGTGCTTAATTGGAGTGGGCGGAGCTAAACTGCTATTTTGTGAGTGTGTTGCTTCTTGCAACTCTCTGATTGGTGGAATTTTCATTATAGCATTATGGGTAATGTAGTTTTTCACTGTTAAGTATGATTATTTAAAAAATAAGTTGAAATAATGTGGACCTCGTAGCTCACAGTAGGTCTGTCTTTAAAGGTTTATAAGTTTTTGTTAAAAATCAATTGGAAAGTTTTTTTACTTCCCTAACCTGACTTTTGCACTCTGTTGGCTTTATTTAAAAAAATGTCTTTCAGTATGTCCTGAATTTTAACCCTGTTTCATATGTCAATGCAGGAAGAAAGTGATCTTTTCATGTGACCTTTAATGCATCCTGTAAATATGTTGTCTAAAGCCATTTTTATATTATTTCTACTGTGTGTTTAGACTTAAAAATGTAATTTCTCCGCTCAGGATTCTTCTACTGTGACTCCAGTGACGTTACGCGTCGATCCGCAGGGATACTTCCTGTACTGGACGGATCAGAATAAGGTAAAATCTCTCAAATCAAAATCCAGTGCAGTGTGATTGAAGCGTGTGATTATCATTGATATTTTTTTTGTTTGTTTGTTTGGGTTTTTTTTTTTTTTTTTTTTTTTTACACAAGTGCTTCCCAGTTTTGTGTGTTATATTTGTTGAATGGGTTTTCAGTGATATTTTAGTATCATTACTAATATCTTAGTATTTGTTAATTATTTTTTAATTAGTTTTTATTTTTATATATTTTCTGTTTTCATTTTCATTTTTAGTTAATGTTTTAGTAATTTTGGTGTGTTATTGTTGTTTTGATTAGTTTTTTAATATGCCTGTTATTCATTTTTATTTCAATTTTAGTTTTAGTAATTTTAGTACTAGTAAATTTTGCCTTTGAAACTAACTGAATGTTTTTTTTTAATATTCCTGTTATTTAATTTATTTTAATTAACATTTATTTATTTATTTATTTATTTATTTATTTCAATTAACATTATATTTATTTATTTATTTATTTTTATTTACTATTACATTGATTTTTTTTTATTTACTTAACATTTTATTTCAATTAACATGACATTTATTTTTGTTTATTTATGTTTTTTGTTTTAACATTTAATTTCAATTAACATTATTTTTTTTTTACATTTTTATATCTAGCATTTTATTTCAACTTCAAAATTTTATTTACTTCAACTTTGCATTCATTTATTTAATTTTATTTATTTATATAACATCTAATTTATTTTAATCAACATTACATGTATTTATTTATTTTTATTTACTCAACATTTTATTTAAATTAACATTATTTTTTTAATTTATTTATCTAGCATTTTCTTTCAATTACTGCATTTATTTATTTGTTTGTATTTATTTAATTTATTTCAATTAACATTACATTTATTTTTGTTCATTTTAAGTTATTTATTTATTTATTTAACATTTTATTTCAATAACATTTATAAATTTTTATTTGTTTATTTAACTTTTAATTTATTCCAATTAATATTACATTTATTTATTTATTTATTTTATCGTGTAATTTATTTCATTTAGCATAAATGTTTTTAGTATTTTTAGTTTTAGTTAACGATAACAACACTAAACAAATGAGCATCTCATCAGAACAAAACAGTTCATTTTATCTAGTGCGGTGTCACTTTCCAAACTCTGTCTGTAGGGAATGAGGTTGAGTCTATTGTCCAGATGGACCACTGACAGCCAACTGCTCACATTGCCTCAGAGTTTGGCTTATAGTGGCGTCCCACTTTAAATGAAAGATTTTCATTAAAGTATGGATGAATTTTTAATTTCATGTGTTCCAGAGTTTGTCTCTGTCAATTTTTGCCATTGTAAATTTGCCATTTTGCCAGCGTACATCTTGATTTATGTACCTGGAGCTGCTGATTTGATAAACAGCATCTAATATATTGTGCTCAATAGTAATTGCTTTGAAATAATCAGAGTTACGTGTGGGTGAGGAGCAGAACAGGAAGTCACATTGTACTAAAAGGCAGAACTGCTCTATGGGACGCCAGACAATAATTACTCAAGAATCACAACCACATTTGGTAAGATAACATCAGTTCATTCTGCGTCGGAAAGAACAATTGTATCTTATCATAGAAAATTAAGGTCATTGAGCTGTGTAAATGTTTTCAGCAAATGAACTGCTCACCTGCCATGACATTGATTTTGAACTGTAAAAGAATGTTGAAAATACTTCAGACTCCTTCATGTTTCATGTTAATTCACCTCTTTTGATGAGCTTATGCAATTTAACATGAATTCAAAACTGAACCTATTCACGTTCATAATGCATGTTCCTGCTCTTGCATGCTATTTCTAGGAAAAAAGTCTTAAGACCTAGAGACTGAAAGGTTGGTGTAGGATTTACTTTGAACAGTTTTCACTGAGAAATTGCTTTTAAAGGGGTCATCAATTGAGAAATCAACTTTTCCTTGAGCTTTTGATATATAAGAGGTCATCGTACTGTAAGAATATCCTGTAAGTTTCAGAACTGAAAACTTTCTCGTTAGTCCAATAAAAGCCTTTATTGACACCAGGCCCAGTGAACGACTCGTCCCATAATATGAAGATAGGTGAAACTCCGCCTCCGCAGAATAAATCAACGCCCACTTCATCATTGCAACATTAGCCCCGCCCACTGGTGTGTTAGTGAGATGACGAGGAGAGAAGAGCGATGCAGGACTAAAATAACATTACCTTTCAAAGGATCCTAATGCTAGGAATGTGGTTATTTATTTTCAACAATGTGAATGTCTCAGTTGAGCTTTATTTATTTGTATTCGGTACATTTCACTGTGGATTCTTTGGTGAATCAATCACATTTCGGCGCAGGCTTTGCAAACAGACTTTCATGATATTAACTCGACAGTAATGCAACAACATGTCAGTAACTGTGTTAATCAATGCCTGATCTGATATGAAATGATTCATGTACAGTCACATGTTCTTTGTCTGTGTGTCAGTAAATCAAACCAGTGACTAAACGCTCAACTTCACGTTGTTTCTCTTAGTAGGATGAAAATAATCTGTTATTTAAACTGGGATTAAAATATAAATAGAAAGCGATCAAAGAACGCTCCCTTTACAATCGCTGAAGCTGTCAATCAAACAGTGTGAGTTTATCAGTGACTGAGTTCTGGACTCGCGCCAAAACTCCCGTTTTATTCAATGAATCTCTTAGTTATGTCGCTGTTAGTTATGATGAAAGCATTCATTAGTGTGCAGAAATTGAGTTACAATGATGAGATCACTGCTTTCATGAGCTCAACAACATGTCTGTGATCGGCTACAGTGTTCATCACTGCAACCTTTCATGCCACGATCTGAATATAATGCCATAGATCTAAATGTAATGCTATAATCAACACTTTTCACGATTAGTTAACCTTGAGAGCTGTAATAGCAAAAACGTCCTAGAGAGTAATACTTAGCTATTTCATATGCAAAAATGTCATCCAATCACAGCAGTGGGCGTTTACACTGAAGTCTCACAGCAGACACGCCCCTTAAAACAGAGCGTTCAAATCAGAGGGCTAAAATCAGGGTAGAAAAATGCCTTTTATTTCTAAATTATGTCAATTTTTTATGTAAAAAGCATATTAACATTATAAGTGCACCCCAGGAAACATTATTAAACAATAAAACAACACAGTTCATGACCCCTTTAAATTTCACAAATAATTAAAAAGAAACAGCAAGCAACACCCTGAATTATTAAAATGAAATTTTAAATCTTTGTTTCATTTACAACTTTGACCAGTATTTTTTACAGTGTCAATGTACGTAAGTTGATCTTCGCATCTCTGGAAGTGAGGTCGTATAAGTTGAGTGTGGATTTGGCAATATGTAACACCCTCCCCTCTCCTCTCACACTTTTATATAAGAAAATCAATTATGATTCAGTCGAGTGCGAGTGTATTCTAGCAAACTTTATCATATCATTTGTCACGTAAGTCAGGATGCAGAGTTTGTGAAAGCAGCAGTGAGTAATATCACAATAATATTCATCTGAGTGACTCAATCTTCTGATACCAGATGGGATTGAATAAAACGTTGCTAATTGTGACGGACTCGCAGGACAAAACTGCATTCAATTATTGTCTTAAGAACAGTGTCCGTGCTTACAAATATTGATGAAAACAAAAGCAGCTCACACTTTACCTTAAAATTAAATAAATGGTAACTCGTTCTTGACAGGTTCTGTGAGATATCATGTGTATAATATACATGCACATGAACAGACACCAGAGTTCAGTTGTTGTTTTTTTAGTCTACTTGCAAATCAATGAAAATAAACCTGACAGTTTTTCCTGTCAATAAAATACGCGAGGAATTCCAGAACAGGCGCCTCTGGCCGATAGTAATAAAATAGCATCCTGTATTGTTATGCAAAGCAAGTGTCTATTGAATCAATACATGATTTTCTATATTTAGATGCGCTACAGGCCGGATTGTCGCCAGCGAGAGACGAGCAAATCATTATAGTCACTTACAACCGGCTCCATTATTGAACATTGTAGCACGTTTGTGAGTTTTCTGTGGATAGAGAGTCAATAGACTGCGGTTTGCTCTGCTGACCTACAGATATTTGATCATGTAGTCTCAATGGATTTTCACAGGAGCAGCTCGCTGGCGACGGTTTCTGCAAGCTGATTTCAAAGGTGCCTGGTGCCTGTCTTCAAATTGCTTTAGCCCAACTCCACCTCCATCCCCTGTTGCCATGGCGCTGGTGAAGCGCTTGCCACCATACTCGAATTTTCATAGTTGAACCGGTTGACTGAGAGAGAAGCTTTCATTATTCAGATAGCCTTGGCAGTTATCATAAATATTATATAGTCATATTATGGGGAGCATTGCTTTGCATAGCATCATGGTTGCAAGTCTGACAGGCACCTTCACATGATCAGAAAATGTAACACTACAGGCATTGTTGGGTTTCTCATCCGTGTCGTTTGTGGATTATGTTTTCGTTTCAAAGTGATATAAATGTGAGTTGAGTTGGGAATGACCTTGTGGCCTAGTGAATATTAAAGGAGACGTGTTTCTCCTCCTGTGTTAGTGTTTTAGGTCAAAGCGCTGAACAAATGACATCCAGGTTGTCTTTATATAATCTCCTGGAGTCCGCTGTCCTTACCCTCGACTGCACAGAAATGTGTCACAACCGCAAAAGTGTGTCAGCGAGGGGTGGGGATTGAAGTCCATCCAAAATGTGTTTCAGGAATGAACAGAAATATAATATAGGAATAATGATAATGGACTGATTTTGAGATTTAATAGGTGATTATATGGATTTTTTTTTTTAATGGCCAATAACGCACATATAGGACTGTATGTGTAAAACATATCTATCTTTTCTTCCAGACAGACTGTTTGTCAGTGTATTAGAGGTGGCCATGGGTGTCCAATCCTGCTCCTGGAGGGCCACTGTCCTGCAGAGTTTAGCTCTAACCCCAATTAAACACACCTGAACCAGCTAATCAATACAGAAAACTTCCAGGCAGGTGTATTGAGGTAAGTTGGAGCTATACTCTGCAGGACAGTGGCCTTCCATGACCGAATTTGGACACCCATGGAGGTAGGGATTTTGCAGTCATTATTTCTGCAGGTTATGCCAGTAGGTGGCGACAAGTGACTGTTTTTAATTCAACCGATACCATGGGGAAAAAATGCCACATAGGTATTTTTAATATCTCATAATTACCTCATAATTTGGCAGCAGGTTTATTAGGCTGCTGTCACTTTAAGACCTGACGCACGGATCCATTATACTGTTACACACGCATTTTCTTTCTCAACTGTTTACGTTCACTTAAAACATAACTGACTGTGTTTACATGAATACTCGCCATGACCGGCATTTTGACATTGTTTTGTGTGTATTTGACGGTTTAAGCGCAAAAAGCAGCCAAAAAGAACTCAATTTAGTATTGAGAGGCAGCTTTATGTGTGCACTTTGCATGTGAGCAGAAAATCTGCAGGAATAAGGAAAATTATGTGCAATATGCGCATTCGCATGCAAAATTCATTGTAACGCCAACAATATTTATCCGGAGCAAATAAAAGGCGGGTTTGTGTATCGACTCGCTGTCAGAGAGAAGAGAGAGAGAGAGAAAGAGCAGCTGGTATCGCGTATCTATTCTGTGGAAAATGAGTATTGAAAGCGTTTCAGATATTTCAGTATCAATATGTATTGAAAAATCTATATTTTTTAACAACACTAAACTTCACTTTTTAAAAGACTGCCATTGAAAAATGTGTGTGTGTGTGTGTGTGTGTGTGTATATATATATATATATATATATATATATATATATCATATCATATCATATAAAATTCAACCTGCCAAAGTGGCTACTGTGTTACATGCCACTGCTGAAATCCACCCAGTCATTACTTCTGCAGGTTACGCCAGTAGGTGGCGACAAGAGACTGTCTTTATGAGTGACTCATTTATTCAACCGATTTTGTTCAAAACACTGATTCATTCAGGAGTCATTGAATCATTCATGTAACCGAGGCTGCGTTTAACTCCACTTTGGTCCTGTCCTAAATGGCACCCTTAACACTCGCAGCCTACCTACGAGTCCACACGTAATGCCACTTTGACTGTTGGGTAGAAGTCTGCTGCGGAGCTCGCTTCAGTGTGGGATTGGCAAAAGTGCGTATCGAGGGCGTGTATCAACTCGCTCATGAGCACCCTTCTGAAACCTAAAATGACGAATGGGACACCCTACGGTCTCATGGACTTCGCAATCATGCGGCGGCCATTGTAAGTCCACAGTACCGTGCATATGAAGTGTGCCATTTTGGGACAGGGCCTGAAAAGACATACACTTAAAAGACATAAACTTCCCTAAGCACTTTCCCTTGGGGGGGAACCACTACCATTTTGAAGTGCCTTCAACTTTGTCAAGTGGACGAGGGAAGTTTATTTGGACAGACCCTTGATTTTGACAGAGGGAGTGAGTCTATTCATATGTACACTTTAGACAGATCCATAGACCACAATGCAATACGATTGTGACGTCACAACAGCAACCCACAGTGATCAAGGGCTTAGGGCATTTCATTTATTGCCACCAGTAGTAGGCACTCATGCATGTAAGCAGTGGTATACATCCGAGTGAATGAAACGGAGGGAAGTCAGCGAGGGAAGGGCGTAAAAGGGCTGTGTCCGAGATCACATACTCTCTTGAGTAAGTACTTATTTTGAATAAATAATAACTTCGCGACTGCTAAAAAAAGTACATTCTATATAGTATGAATGTGTGTAGTATGAATGTAATCCAGATATACTACATCCGCCATGTTGTCATTATCATGTGACCTACCAGTGTCAGTTGCGTCGCTTCACTGCCATTTACAGATACTCTCCCTTGGCCTCATGAGATAGTAAAGTGTACATCGTATGCATGCTTCAAAATCTCGCCGAAAGTAGTAAGTCGTCCGTGTACTTTTTGCCTACTCTTTTATCAGTACTATACTTCTTTTGTCACATACTGTTTTTCACTTACTATATACTAGGGAAGTATGCGATTTTGGATGCAGCCGCAGCCTTAAACACAGCCCGATTCATTCAAAAATACTGATTCATTCAGGAACAAAGTTCAACTGTGTTGAACCATTGAATCGTTCACTCAACCAACTTGTTGGATCATCCCACAACAAAACACCATAGTGTGTTGCTCAGACATGTGTTTGTTTGGAAATATTTTTGTGAATGGAAGAAAAACAGATTATAACTGCTGATATTGTGTCTAAAATGTAGGTTACTCAATATTAACTTCTTGTTTATTGAAATTAGGGATGCACCGATATGAAAATTTTGGCCAATACCGATAACCGATAATTCTTTATATTTGAAAGCCGATAACTGATATATTGGCCGATAAATCTAAATCCAAATTTTTATATTTTTGACAGCCTGATTACAAAGACAAATGTTTCACCATTAAAAGCCATGTCCCAAGCACATAATTATAATGGTATGTTGCACTTAACTGTATTTTTCTTTTTGGAGTGACTTAAATCATATTTCAAGCAATTCAAAACCATCATGGTGAACAGTGCGCTTTTTTTTTTATTGGGCTGATAACGATAACATTAAAAATGAACATATATCGGCCGATAATGATATGGTGGCCGATATATTGTGCATCCCTAATTGAAACGTTGTATAAAAGCAATATCACAATGTACCTCGATTATTATGAGATCACAATATGCATGCTTTTTGTTTTTTGAGTAGGGTGTCACTACAGGGCACTGTTACATGCCCATGTGTTACAAATTGTTCCTGAAGCATATGAGGACATCAGGTTTTACCATCATACGAATGATGATGTTCTATTTTTATACTCCAATCACTGCTGTGTTGCATAAACGAGTATAAAGAGCAAATGCCTCTTTGTTTTGTTCCAGCTCAGTTGTAGCTCAGTTGTGCCAGCCGAATGCCGTCAGCTTTCGTTTCTGCTGCAGCTGTCAGAAAGCATATCTATCAGCGTGTCCATTACACACTGCAGACGCAAATAATGCGGCGCTCTGGCCCTGCATCATTTCCTTAGGAATGTATTTTTAAGAGAGTCATTAGATTATTTCTTTGATCTGGATCTGCGCGTGTGAATTAGTCACTGTTTTACGTCTGCTTAATTATTAATTCTTGATTTTCCGTCAGTGTTTTCTCTGTCAACATTTCCCGTGCTGTTACCTTGTGTGACATCTGACTGGCTTTTGTGATATTTAACATAATATTGATTCGCTCCAACAGCATGAAATTGTGTTTTGTGAGCTGTGACATAAAATCTGCCCCTCTTTCTTTCAGGAAACAGACCTATTGGACATCACCTACATCAAAGATGCAAGAACAGGGAAATGCACCAAAACGCCAAAGGTAAGACTATATTCAATGCATCCTGGCATTATTAAACAAACAAACTATGCCAAACAACATGCTAAACAACAGCAATGATATTTCCAACATATTTTAAAACTGGAAGGTTCAACCACATCCATGAAGCAGTGACACTAATTCAAGTCAAACCATTAACCCTCTTTATTTTAAAGTCAACATTAAATCATTTATTGTTTTTGTTGTTTTTGTGTGGACATCTCTGATGATATGTTTACTGGTGCGAGGGTGGGGCAACTGACACGAGATCGACCAATAACAAACAACAACCACACTGTAAACCCAAATAAGTTGGCAAAACTCAAAAAATTTGAGACAATCAGTTGCCTCAAAATTTTTAAGAGAAATGAGAAATCCCAGCCCAGTTTCAGTTAAAATTAAGTTTGTCTAAATTAAAAGAAGTAAGTTTATCAAACTCAAAACAATGAAACAGTTCAGTTTACTTAAAATATATCAGTTCTGTGAACTTGAAAGAAAAAGAAATACTCATAATACTAAATTTATACTCTGAATACTCATAAAAGTTCATTTGACTGAACTAATTTGTTTAATTTAAGTTTGTCCTACTCTAACCAATTAATTATTTTGAGCATTAGGATTTACAGAGCATCCAGTCAATTCCCAATGGACAAAATCAAGCCCCGCCCTACATTTTTTTCTTGTTTGAGAAGCCATTTCACTCAGATATACGTCACAACAGGGAAGAAAAAATGGTCACAACTTCCTGTTTATGGCAACTTTAAACAGAAGGGGAGCGGCCATTTGTTACATGAACACTTTACGACACTTTAGTTATTTATAGCTGTACAAAACAACTTGTAATCTGCTTGATATTGCAAACTGGTATTTCTTATCATTTGAATGTATTGCCTGGTTTGAAGCGCAAATAGTTTTACCATTTACTGCACTTTGTGCTTCAAGGGATGAGCGGTGTTGTTCAACAAGAAAAGAAATGCAGTCAAGAATAAAATATTTGAATGTTTTGATTAATCTTGGCGCTGGTTGCTTTGGCTTATAACTCATTGAAGACATTTTTGAGATGCCTGTAGAGTAAATAAATGAGAAAAATACTTGTGGGATGCTAGAAAAGATGGGTGTCACTGTTAGAGATGCAGGACTAGAAACACCAGCAACTTTCTCTTTATTCCCCTTCATTCGCTTGCATCCGTTTATAAGTATGTCCTTGTAAAGGAGGTTTAGCTATTACTACGGCAGCCTGCTCTGTTTCCCAGGCCTTATATAGGTTAATAGCTCTTGTGGGTGATAAGCATCTCTCTATGAGGGTAATGGTCTGTGCAATCTGGTGTGGAATGGCCACAGGCAGACAGACATCTGCACCCACGCTATATCTGGACCGCTCCGATCTAAATATGGAGCCCGTGGGCCGCGGGTCTCCCAGGTGAACTCTTTCCTGACGCTCATGGGCGTTATTTGTGTCTGAAACGAGAGAACAACACTGGTGCCAAACGAAACGCACAAATGCGATGAAGAGTCGTTTCATGCGCTACATCACAGTGGTCGACAACAGCAGGCCTGTTTTAGCTCGAGTTTACGCTGTGAATGGTGCAACAAAAGGATGTAGAGGAAAAATGCAATTGTTTATGAAAGTGGTTGAACATGCAACCAAAAATTTATATTTTAACGCTTGCAGATAAATGTTAACATTTATTTTTTTCATGACAGATTTACTTTGTTGTTTCCTGTTCAACACTCAGTTTAAGTAGAAAATTTAAAATGTCTGTAAAAAGTATTGGTTTGTCTGATTATCAGTCTACACTACCAGTCAAAAAATAGGAATAATTACCTTTTTTTTTTTTTTTCTTCTTTTTTTTTGAAAGAAGTCTCTTCTGCTCACAATGGCTGCATTTATTTGTTCACAAATACAGTAAAAACAGTAAGATTGTGAAATATTATTGGTAACAATTTAGTATAGGGAACACATATAAACTATTAACTACAACTTTTCCCTTAATAAACTCCAAATTTACTGCTTATTAATAGTTAGTAAGGTAGTTGTTAAGTTTAGGTATTGGGTAGGATTAAGAATGTAGAATAAGGTCATGCAGAATAAGGCATTAATATGTGCTTAATAAGTACTAATAAACAGCCAATATTCTAGTAATATGCATGATAATAAACAACTAGTTAAACGACCCTAAAATAAAGTGTTACCATAATTATAAAAATTTAAAATAACTGTTTTCTTTGTGACATATATTTTAAAATGTAATTTATTCCTGCGATCAAAGCTGAATTTTTAGCATCATTACTCCAGCCTTCAGTGTCACATGATCCTTCAGAAATCATTCTGATATGATGATTTGCTGCTCAATTATTATTGGTGCTCAATTATTAATAATAGTTCTTATTATTATCAGTTTAAAACAGTTTTTAGTGCTTAGTATTTTATTTTTGTGGGATAGAAAGTTCATTTATTTCACATAGAATTGTTTTGAAACATTATAAACGTCTTTAATTTATCAATTTAATACATCCTTGCTGAATAAAAGTATTTTTTAGCCCAAACGTCTGAATAGTGGTTTCCACAAAAATATGAATCATCACAACTGTTTTGAACATTGATAATAATCAGAAATGTTTCTTGAGCAGCAAATCAGCATATTAGAATGATTTCTGAAGGATCATGTGACACTGAAGACTGGAGTAATGATGCTGAAAATACAGCTTTATTTTAACATTCATTTTCACAATATAACTGTTTTTACTGTAAAAATCCCAACTTATTCCAAAATTTTGACCAGTAGTGTATATGGATTATTATTTATTAATTTCTCTACATCTGCTTGCATTGAGGTGGTGAAAGTGGTCGTGATTTCTGCGGTCTCTCTCTCTCTCTTTCTGCACCATGATATAAAGCATCTTCTGCGAGCGAGTGCGGTGTGACTCGAGTGTCATGACTGAGAGTGATTCTGGGAAACGCAGTGTGCTGGTGTCAAAGCCAGCTGAATAAATCTTGTAGCGGCGCGTTTATATGAAGGCATCCACGAGCCACAACAAACCGTCCATCCACCCTTGGATGTAGAGGTCGAAGCCATTTACACAGACTGAAGATGAGACGCTGTATCATTCTGAGAGAGTGAGATGCTGTCTGAAGGAGCGATGCTCAAATGATCGATTGAGCCACTCAGCACCCAATAAGACATAATGCATGCTGGAGAAACGCTATTGAAAACTAAACTCTGCTTTAACTGTTTTTTTTAAACTTCTTCAGGAATACAAGAGTTAAAATGTGGGAAATAGAACAACAACTTTACCATAGACGAGATCTGACAAACAACAACTGAAAATGAAGACTACATATGGGTCAATGACATGACGAGTCATTTTTTTTTTTTGTCCAAAGGCCTTAATGATAATAAAAAACAAAGATATGACATCCAAAGTATGTAAGGTAGTACAACTAGATCTCTTTTATTTAATCCAAAAGGTTTTAATTGTATTTTGCTACATATAAAGGTATTTTAAAGATTTTGAAGTGTCAAAAGGTCATTCGGTCTAACCGTCCAAAGGCCAATACAGCCATTTCATTTGTGATTAAAATATCTTAAAATGTAATAAATGTATATATTTTTTATTCTGGCATGATTTTATAACATCATATATCAACATAGTGCAAAATAGTATTAAAATTATGCGTAGAAGTCGTTGCTTTGTTATGAGAAAGAATGTCCGGAAAAATTTACTTCATTGATGTCATTCGGAGTAACCGATATAAAGGGACCATTTTGGATCAAGTCATGCGGTCAATATCATGTGACAGGATGTGGCATCATTCAGACATTTGCAACTCTCTTTTAACTATTTGAAAAATTCATGTTTTCACTTGATCATACGCATGTCCCGAATCATCAGGTCATTCGGTACAACCGCTATAAAACATGGAAAATGTTGTAATATTTTAAAAACATTTATCCTTTTGTTAGCTAGCTAGCAAGCAAACTATCTAGCTAGCTAGATATCAGTCTGTTAGCATTGTTTGAAAATATCGTCATTCGGTATAACCAAAAGTGTCATTCGGTAAAACCGAAATTTTGGTTAAACCGAATGACTTTTTTGGTGACAAATTTTGTCCATCTTCTAAAAAATGACAAAAGCAGTGTTAAATGATTATAAAAAAAACACAATCTCATTGTTAACACTTCATAAAACTTCAAAATTAATTATATATCCATATGTTTTTTTACACTTTTTGTAAGGTTTTTTGTAAAAACCTTATTCATCAATGACCCATATGTACACAAAGCCTGTGAAATTGCCCCCTATACCCTTAAATATGGCACATTTGTAGTGGTGTCCAGATGTTTCCACACAAATATGAAGCAGCACAACTGTTTTTAACATTGATAATCAGAAATGTTTCTTGAGCATCAAATCAGCATATTAGAAGCTTTCCCTTCTTTTCAAGTTTATGTTAGCTCACCAACTCTTCTAATCTTATCTTTTGGGTTTTGTTCGTCCCAAAGTAGCAGGTATCTCCTAATTGCAAGCTGTTTAACTTTACTGCTTTACAAAGAAAGGAATTTGAATGAGATTTTAATCACTAGTGCGCTGAGACCATGAAAAATATCCTGCTGCTTTTGTTTGGATTGGTTTTTTTATGCAAGTCATTAAAGATGTGTTGTTAATTGAAAGAAGAAGGATTGTATTGAGTTGTTGTGCGCTTGTGAAGCCGACAGCAGATGAATACAGAACTGTTCGTCTTTCCCTAGTTCGCCAGATCTTTACTGTTCAGTGTTCTGGGCTTCTCGTTAAAGCACACAGCGAGAACGATAACATGCTGTTAATTACTCTATTGAAAAGTGGAGGAGATAACGAGACGTTTATGTCATAAATGTATATGATGCATATTAAAACCAATCAGATCGTCTCAATAAGTAGTGGGTTGTTTACATGCCTCCATCTGTTGACAAGCTACCAGAGCTTTGCTAATGGCACTGCTGTTGTTAATGACCGTATGCTTTGTGGAAAAGCTGTTCCCATTCTGCCATATGAGTCTCTGAAGTGCTCTGTAGTTCATCCACATTATTTATCTCCAAATATTAAAGGGCAAATTTACTAATTTTTTGGGCCCCTTTATCTATATATGGGCACCCTGGCTGGTCTGCAGCTATGCAGCCCCATACGCAACAAACTGTGTATTCTGACATCCTAAATTTGTTCTAAATCACATCCATGGTTAGTCAAAGACCATGTGTCTGCTGCACAAACGGACTGTGAGCTTCAGCACTTGTTTCTTGGGTTTGTTGGATTGTGCGGTCTACATTATTGCACTATCAGCCGGTGCAATTTTCTCTTTTCCATGCAACAGCATATATTTTTAGTTCAAATAAAGGTACCACCCCTTCTTGCTTTGGGTAATGAGCCATTCAAGCATGAAGCAGACAGAAGAACCAGTGGGACTTCAGCCAGAATGAAGAGGATAGCCTTTGAATCCTGCCCACTTTCTCTCAAACCAAAAAAAGTGCCTGGAGGAGGATCAGCACCGCAACACAGCGCCATGAAATCAGTCCGCCCATCTGCCGACACACTTCTGCTGCAGCGGCTGTGTGCGCGCTTAATCTGAACACAGATTTAGAGGTCCATGACTTCCACCCACTCTCAGGTTTACTTTACAATACATGCTCTCATGTGAAACTCAGATGATAATGTGCTGTAATTAGTGCTTTTCTAAGAAAAGCTTCACTGTTGCTCATTCTTACACTCTTAAAAATGAAGCTTCCAAAATGGGGTTTTCTCAGTGATGAGATAGAAGAAACATTTTTGATTCCCCAAAGAATCTTTCAAGGGATAGTTCACCCAAAAATGAAAATTTGATGTTTATCTGTTTACCCCCAGGGCATCCAAGATGTAGGTGACTTTGTTTCTTCAGTAGAACACAAATGATGATTTTTATCTTTTGCGGTCTGTCAGTCGTATAATGCATTGAAACAGTAACACCATCTATGACAATAAAAAAAACATGCACAGACAAATCCAAATTAAACCCTGCTGCTCATGACGACACATTGATGTCCTAAGACACAAAACGATCGGTTTGTGCAAGAAACTGAACAGTATTTATATTATTTTTTACCTCTAATACACCACTATGTCCAACTGCCTTGAGCATCCGGTTGGTGAGGTCTGAACGTGTTCTGATGACGGAAGTGATGTCTCGCACTTATACTTCAATGAGTGCGAGACATCACTTCCGTTGTCAGAGCGTGTTCAGACCTCACCAACCGGATGCGCGACACAGTTGGACATAGTGGTGTATTAGAGGTAAAAAATTATATAAATACTGTTCAGTTTCTCGCACAAACCGATCGTTTCGTGTCTTAAATTTTCATTTTTGGGTGAACTATCCCTTTCAGTTCTTAAAGAGGCCATATTATATGCCTTTTTACAAAGACTTGATTTCATTTTTACAACAACAGGTTTTCATGCTTGAATGTTCATTATTTTCCTCATATTCTCCATTGTTGCAGCTCCTCTCTTCCCAGTCTGTCAGTAACGCTCTGTTTAGTTCCTGTCTCTATGAAGCCCCTCCTTCTGAAAAGCACAATGTGCTCTGATTGGTCGGCTGGAGCAGTGTGTTGTGATTGGTCAAGCGCTTTGAGCCTTACCATAACCGTCAGTTTCAACACACTACTAACTAACTCAACCAGGCCCCGCCCCTTTATTCTGCATATGAATTATTTAAATGAGTAATATTGTGACGTGTTCGTTCCCGGAAGAAAACTCAAGACTACAATGGAGGCGTTTCAGAGAGTTCAGAAACACTGACACTGATATAGAGAATAACTGCAGCAGTTATTATGTACAGTATATGTATGAACCCGCTTCACAAACAGTCTTTTCAACCACACAGTTTCATTATTTCTGTGTTACAAATATTCATATTATCACAGAAGTACCGGGATAAAAGTTTATAGCTCGGATATAAACACTGATGTCTGCCGAGGCAATCAAAATAAAGCAAATCACCTTTAAAAAGTAACAGTGCTTCAAATGACAATTGTACTGATTGCATCATTACACCAGTAGGTGGCGACAAGTGACTGTTAAAAATGTGAGTCATTGAATCATTCATTCAAGAGATTCGTTAAAAAACGCTGATTCATCAGTAATGAAACAAGTGAAGTCTTTATAAGTGAGTCATTGAATCATTCATTCAACCTGATTTATTTTTATTTTTTTTTAAATAATTCATTCAGATTAATTAAACATTTTAAATAGACTGCAGCTACATTTTTTCAGAACCTCTACTAAATTTATATTTTGTTTAGTTATTTTTTTTAGTTCAGAATCGTGGGAAAATCGTGATCTCTGAAAAAAAAAAAAAATCATGATTCTCAATTTATTCATAATCGTACGGCTTCATTGGACTGAACAAATTTAGACATCTGAATGTATGATTCATGCCACAACATTGTAGGCACATTTAATTTTTTAACCTAGAACAAAGATGTATTGATATTTTATTTTATTTTATTTTTTAAATCTCACTCATTATATTTTTATTTATGTATTTATCTATTTGAATGTTATTTATTTAATTATTTACTTATAAATAAGTCTCAGTAATGTTTATTTATTATTATTTAAATTATTTATTATTTATAAATATGTATTTTGTTATTTATTTATGTATTTATACAGGATTTATTTATAGTCACACTGACATAGTATGACTTTCTGTGATGCTGCTTTGAAATGATTATGAAAAGCGCCATACAAAAAAAAAAAAAAAAAATCGATGTGACGTTAATGTTTATATACGTAAATAGAATGAATGTGACTTTATAAATACATAAATTAGATTTTCTTCAGAACACAAGCCACTGCTGCAGTATGTGGTCTAATCTCAGTTTTCATGAGTTTGTTCGCCGGTGTAATTATGAGCTGTCAAAACGTTAAATCAGTAAATAAATGTTTTCTACAGTTCAATATTTACCTGCTGGTTTAATATGACACCTGATTATTTCTTACTCATTTTACTGCAACTTTTTTGTAGGTTCACAGAATAACACATCTGAACCCATGGTCTGATACACCACGCTTGCTTTAATTGCTTATTAGCGACATGAAAAGGCTTGACTCGACGTCACAGTGAATTGCATTGTCCGGCAGGTCATTCACTCATCTTTGGTGGTTGAAAGAGATCCAGTGAGCTCAAAGCTAATGATTGTGGTCAGAGCAGATGCACCGTGGCCCTTTACTTTGATACGACATGGTTTGGTTAAATCCGGCTCCCAAAGGCAGCGAGGTCTTGATGCATGTTGCCATAGAAACTCTTGTGGAAAGGCTCCCTGTATGTGACCAAAGCCAAAGGCACCGGAGCTAATGAGGTTGCGAGAAAGGGCATCCAACATGGCGAGGAGCCTCGCGGAGGACAAGGTGACAACAATGACAAGGGCTTTGGAGCGGAGAGCAGGAAACAGCTCGCCTGCGGGCCCATCGACGCTGACTCATCTGATTTAAAACCTCCTCCTTAACAGCTCCGCCATCATAATCATGAATATGCATTGCGCAGCATTCTTTCCAGGCCCAAAGGGAGAGAAAGACTACAGGGGCGTCCTTGATTAGCACAGGTGTAGGTGGACTGCGCGTGTGTCTGGATCTTCTTGTACTGACAGAGATCTATTGTTAATGGTGTTTGCTAGGAGCAGCAATGAACAAACACACTAACCTTAGAGTTTCTGATTGGCAGTAGGGCAGATTTGAGGGAAAAAATCTAATTAATTAATAAACTATTATTAAAACTAACTATTATTACTATACTACTAACTGTAAAAAATAAATAAATAAATAAACGAAACTGCTCTGAGACACTAAAAAGAAGATCATGTGCTGCTCACATATAAATGAATAGTGATTATCCTGATTAAAAATTGTGATTTAAAATGCATTTTAAGATTTTCTGTGCTTGTTTGTAGGGTTGCACAATTTGGCCAAATATATATATAAATTAAAAAATAAAGTCATATTTATTTATGTAGTGCTTATACAATACAGATTGTTCAAAGCAGCTTCACATTAACAAACAGGAAAATAACAGTGTTAACTCTTACCCGCCAGCGTTTTTTTTAAAAAAAGTTTCCAACCACCACTAGCATTTTTGATCAATTTCACTAAAATTTCATGGATCCCAGAATATTTTTCTTTTTATCTTGCTTTTTTTCTCAGAATTGCGGGATATAAACTCACAATAAAAAGTCAGAATTGCGAGAAAAAAGTCAGAATTATATCTTGCAATTCTGACTTTATAATTCGCAATTGTTTATATCCCACAATTCTGACTTTATATCTCGCAATTCTGACTTTATTACCCGCAATTCTGACTTTATATCTTGAAATTCTGACTTTATATCGCGCAATTCTGACTTTATATCTCGCAATTCTGACTTTATAACTCGAAATTCTGACTTTATATATCACAATCCTGACTTTATATCACTCAATTCTGACTTTATATCTCACAATCCTGACTTTATATCACTCAATTCTGACTTTATATCTCGCAATTCTGACTTTATAATTTGCAATTGTTTATATCACACAAGTCTGACTTTATAATTCACATTTCTGACTTTATATCATGCAATTATGACTTTATTTCCCGCAATTCTGACTTTATAACTCACAATTCTGACTTTATAACTTGCAATTGTGTTTATATCCTGCAATTCTGACTTTATATATCGCAATTCTGACTTTATAATTTTAAAAGGACACAATGCCATGCTTCACTCTGAAACACACAGCACATATATTTATTTATAATATCTTAGCCTTTGTGATTTGGTAATCGTACTAATCCATATCTCAATTTCAGTTTTATTGTGATTAATCGTGCAGCCCTAATGAGCAGATAATAAAATGAAAAAAAAAAAAAGAAATCCCACTGACTTGCGCTGAACAGACCTTAATACGCTCTTCTGGATTTGGCTGGTATTAAGTAACAACCTAACAACCACCCAACACCTTAGCAACAATCCAGAACTCCTTAGCAACCGTAACATCATGATAATGAGCTTATCAGGGCCAAGCACAACTCATTTTCATCTAGCGTTCATCTTATTCTTTTAAAGAGCACATTTAAATGATCAAGGGTTGAGATTGTCAGTCGTTTTGTGATTATGCTGCACAAAGCAATTAACTTGCTCTTGATTTTTCACTGTGCTGATCAACGATGTATTGTTTTATTACAGGCAGCGCTGAATTCCATCAGACAAATAGAAAATGTAGAGGTCTCTCATTACAAAAGGCCGTCTGCACGTCTGTATCTGTCAGGATGCTGGAGTGCTGTAATATATGCAGGTGTGCAGAGAAATCTAAATCCAATTTATTTTCCTCTCAACAGGACCTTTTATTTCGCCCAGGCATCCTGCAGAGAATATAAAACGGAGATTTGCATGAAACATGCACACGTGAGAGAGATCGCAGAGATAATAATGACTGTGTTCATGAGTTTGACGTGTTGAAATGCATGACAAGAACATGGCGGTGAGATTTTGCACACTAAACCATCCTGAAAATGTTCAAAATAATACATGTGAAATATAAAATAATACAGAAAAATAAAATGCAATGGAAATAATCATGCAGCAAGTAGGCTATTTACAGGCTTGAACTTTTTTTAGCGCCAATCTCTCACACATCTGTCCAGTTCATACAGAACTCCCCTTTTAAAGAGTCCATTTAATATTCAATAACTGCATGTATTATTCATGTGCTATTCAGAGCCCGTGTCTGCAGTACACACAGCGTCTTTCACTAATGAACCTGTGTCGTCTGTCATGCTGTCGGAGGAAACCGCTTTAAATAAAAGTGTAACAGTAGTCTGTCTGCAGGGGCCCCGGGGCCAGAACCCAATCATGAGTCATGAGGGTTATGGGAAGATCCTGTCTGAAAAAAAGGCAAGATGTGTCTCTTCTATAGACTGTAAAAAAGATGGATGTTTCCACTTCCTTCTATTGTCGAAAAATGAAGCCAAAATATCCTAGAAGAGGTCATTGACGATGACATCATTCAGAGCTTAAATCTGTGCAATAGGAAGTCCCGCCCACATTCACACTCCCACAGACTCACTCGCAAGTACAGCTGTCAATCATGTCGTCAAACCCCGCTCATATAGCATCGAATAACTAATTAAAACCAAACTCATTGGAAAAACGAACACTTGAACATATGTCAGCATTATGAGAACTACCGAAATTGACAGAAGTGTAATTTGATTTTTTTAGTTTCTCTCTAACGTCCCATTCCATTTTAATGGAGAGGACGAGGTTTATAACCTATACTGCAGCCAGCCACCAGGGGGCGATCAAAATGTTTTGGCTTCACTTTTCAGGACGTGTGCGGCACAATTTGGCTGTGCTGATATCGCCCCCAATACCCTTAAAGGGTTAGTTCACCCAAAAATGAAATTTCTGTCATTAATTACTCACTCTCATGTCATTCCACACCCGTAAGATCATCGTTCATCTTCAGAACACAAATTAAGATATTTTGATGAAATCCAAGAGGTTATTTTTATCCCTCATAGAAAACAATGAAATTACCACATTCAAGGTCCAGAAAGGTACTAAAGACATCGTTAAAATAGTCAACGTGACTACAGTGGTTCAACCTTAATATAATGAAGCGATGAGAACACTTTTGTGCGCAAAAACAAAACAAACCTAATGACTTTATTCAACAACAATTTCTTCTCTTCACTGTCATTCTCCTTTGCTGTTGACGTAGTGAACGCAGTATAGCGCTTCCATGTTTACGTCTGAACCCCGGCTTATCATTACATGCATATGTCGTAATGCTCACGTGAACAATGTCAATCCCTTTAAATGCAAATGAGCTGCTGCTCCCGGCCCCCTTTCCAGAAGAGGGCGGAGCTTTAACAGCTCGTGCTTCGGTCGCGCAACAACAACAAAGCTGGAGAATCTCACGCAGCCAAAATGAGGATTGTCAGTAACGGTGTTCAGCCTTACATTGTTCAAACCGGAGTCGACACTGATGGAGAGACTCAGGAAGAAGTTACAACTTTTAGAATGAAACTGGACGTTTCTGAATGGTTAGTGGATAAATTTATGTAGTTGCTGTGGAGTTGATTCAACTCATCGACTAGCATGTGCCGTCATGTTAATCTTTTGTGCAAATCCAGTATTGAATTGACCCTCGTTTGTGAAGCAGTCCGGTGTAAAATAACGGCATGGGGGGCTGGGTTTATGTAAATTTTAGGGTTTGTGATGTCATCAACCCGGGAAGAAACTCGTTGTAGTCCCTGCCAGCCGTTTGTTGTAGTCCTTAAACAGAAAATTCTTTACAAGAAAATATCTTATATTTCATATTTCTAATTGTGATTTGTGAATCATCAGTGAACTTTATTTTACAGAAAAAAACCTTTGAATCATCTTTCATCAGAGATCTGTCACATTACGGAAGTAAAAGTGGCTGCTGTTTGAATTGCTTTATTTCCACTCTAAAAAATACTGGGTAAAAAACAACCCAAGTTGGGTTGAAAATGGACAAACCCAGTGATTGGGTTAAACTTTTGCCCAACCTGCTGGGTAGTTTTATTTAACTCAACTATTCGCTGGGTTTGTCCATTTTCAACCCAACTTGGTTGTTTTTAACCCAGCATTTTTTAGAGTGAAGGTTATTTTAAGCAACTGTATTTAAATGAGATTCTTTGATACACTCTGTGTTCGTTGTGACAGTCTGTTCATTGTTTGCACATCTTCTCAACTGAATGTGACTGAATAAAATATTTACGAGCATCATTTAGCAACGCATCTAAATGCTAGTTTGGAGCGAGACATTGGTAGCGCCATTCAATCATTCGCTCCCTCAAGTGGCAAGAAGACAATTCAAAATGTAATATTACTCATTGAACCATCTTTGAAATTACCGAAGCCCTCTGTGAGCACTGATGGATTTAGACTCTTTAATAGCTTCGTTTTCCTCTGGGGTGTTGTTCTAGGTATATTGTTTTTTGTGAGTCACAGCCGAAATTGATAAAACATTTGATTTTTCTTGATGGAAAACCATCGGGTGTCTTTTTCCATTTGTTCTCGGTGATGTGCTCATGTGCTCTTTGGGATTTTGCTGCCGGTGAAGCGTCTCTCATCCTCTTCCTTGTGCATGTTTGGCAGTAAGAGTGTTTTTTACGCTTGATTATATTTGTTCAAGCATTGGTTCTGCTGTGGCAGGGATCGCACTCACACATCAGAGCTTGATTGGAGAGTCGTTGCGTTGGGTTGTAATTACCCGCTGACAGCTGAGAGGCCAAAACACACCTGTTGCACAGCTGCATGTGCTGCCGAGAGAAACACTTGTTGAGCGTCGCGTCAGATGAAAGATCTGCTCCAAAACTAGAGAGGCTCCCTACCTGAGCAACACTCTTAGACATCATAGCTACAGGCGCAAAAGCTTTTTTTGGCATAAAATCGGGTCCACATTGCAGGTTATTCTTGCCAACAAACGCCCACTTAGACAGGAACAGAGCATCTGATCTGCATTCAAAGCAAACAGGCAGAGTTTGTTTTATTTTACATTTCAGATTTATATGAAATAATTCCTGTTATCAGCAAATGCATTTCATATTAATTCACTTTGTTTATTTGCATAGAACTTTCCACAATACATATTGTTTCAGTGCAGCTTTACAGGAAATGCTTGTTTTAGTGTTACAGTTTGGGAAGTATTCTATGGACTTTTGTTTTCGCCATGGAATAAAAAACTAATAAAAGTAATTCTGACGTTATTCTCACAAAGCATACTTTTTTCTCAAAAAAGTCATTTGAAAAAGTTATTAGAAGATACAAACTCTGCTCTGAACAGTTCTCTGAATCGTGAGGGGGAAAAAAGTCAAAATTGTGAGTTATAAACTTTGCGAGGTATAAATTTATACTTCACAATTTTGAGTTAATAACTCAATAATTTTGACTTTTTTCACAAAAAGTCAGATTTTTGAGATATAAACTCATAATTGCAAGGAAAATAAGTCAGAATTTATACCTCTCAATTTTGAGTTTATAACTCGCAATTTTTACTGTTTTTCTCGCAGTTCTCAGAAAAAGAAAAAAAGTCACTAAAAAGTCACAATTACCTTGCGAGATGTAAAGTCAGAATGCTGAGGAAAAAGTCAAAACGGAGAGCTGTTAACTCAGAATTGTGAGATTGAAATGGTCACAATTTTTTAAAAAAAATTCTATTCCATGGCGAAAAAAAAAAAAAAAAGATTTGTGAGATTTATAACTTGGAATTGACCCTTCGCCGGGAGTTTGATTGACAGGCAATCTACCCAATCATAATGCCAGATCCGCCATTTTGTTCGACAAAGCAGTCAGGGGAGTTAGCAGATTAACGTCGGTGGACTTGAAAAATGGTGTGTACTGACATCTTTCCGCGGTTGAAACAACATTCCTTCTGATGTTCATTCATGTTTATTTGATGATATAAATTAACTAGTAGGAAGAGATGATCGGTTCACGAGCCGCTTGATCTGAGGGGCTACAGCGATCTGTCACGACACATTAAAGAGCCACAAAATGGTATTTATTGTTTAAATTTCTTTAAAAATGACAAAATTTGAATTTTGTTTCATATCAAAAGTAACCTGCTCTGTCTTGTCTGTCGATGTGTTGTCAGTGTCCTCTTTGCTCCGCGATGTATTTTTCACTGCATGAAAACATGATGTGTGGCGAGATTGGCATGGCTTGTTGGACATAGCAACAGTAACTAAAGGGGGCGGGTCTTTATGAACGGTCAATTACAAGATATGTGAGATATAAAAGCAGAATTGCGAGGGGGAAAAAAGTCTGAATTTTGAGATTAAAAAGTTTCAATTACGGTTTACTTTTTCTTTTTTTTATTCCCTAGCAGAAATAAGCTTTCATAGTATTCTGTTATCAGCCTGAGATGAGTGTGTCAAGGTAATGTCCAAATGGTAGCTCTAATATCCACCTTATTTTTCAGATAAGAGCAGCACGGCCTTTTATAAATTTAATGTGTCTGTCATTCGCTTCCAGTTGTTTTTACCTGTACAAAACAGCTCGTTATGTTGCTTGATATCGCAAAATGGTATTTCTTACCATGTTATTTTAATGTATTGTCTTAATTTTTAAAAACGCTGGTTTGTAGTGCAGACAGTTTTACAGTTTACTGCACTTTGATATTCTTCCCTATAGTGGCTAATAAATTAGAAGTCTCACACATTCACAGAAAACACCTTACTTCCGTGTTGAAAAATAAGGTGGATAATATGTTATGTAGTAATGTATTCAGACACAATGGACGTGTTAAAGGGGTAGTTCACCCAAAAAAATTATCCCATGATTTACTCACCCTCAAGCCATTCTAGGTGTAAATGACTATCTTCTTTCAGACGAACACAATCGGAGATATATTTAAAAATATCCTGGCTCTTCCAAGCTTTATAATGGAAGTGAATGGGGATAGATATTTTGAAGCCCAAAAAAGCACATCCATCCATCATAAAAGTAATCCATACGACTCCAGGGGGTTAATAAAGGCCTTCTGAAGCGAAGCGATGTGTTTCTTTAAGAAAAATATCCATATTTAAAACTTTATAAAATATAATAACTAGCTTTATATGACATAGGATGTAGGAGTATCGTAAGCTTAGACGCCTCTCGAGATTCAAACTGATAGGGCTTAGGGATGGGCATTTTTGGCAATTTTTCATTTCGATCATCGATAGGTTTCAAAAACGAGTAATCGAGTACTCGGGGGTGGCGGGGCATGGCCGTCATGGAGATAATGAAAATATCTGAAGACTGTTATGAAAATGAATGTTAAAAATGAAAATATGACATGAAAACTTGTCTATGAAAACATGAACACGTGATTAGAACACTGTTAGATTATGATTACGATGCAGCAATGTTATTAATAAAGAAGCGTCTAAAAGGAATAGCTGCCTGAGGTGAGTGACGCCAATAAACTGAAGCCCGTTCTATGACACATCCTATGATATTAATCAGATAACTTAGATACATGACAGACGTAACATTACAACTGGTATCTGCACAAAAGGATGCAAATGCCAGTGAACTTTAAGTTACGCGCTATAGCCAGAGTGAGAGAGAGAGAGAGAGAGAGAGAGAGAGAGAGAGAGAGAGAGAGAGAGAGAGAGAGAGAGCGAGCTCCCGCCATGATGCGCTTTCATGACAGCGCGCTGAAACACGCTGAATTTACTATGGAATTTTTTAATGTTCTCATTATAATGCTGTTTATGGCAGATTTGTGCTATATTTTCATCTACATTATTAAGTGATTCCATAAATCGCTTGTGCGTTTTTGAAGCCATACGAATTATACGAATTAGCCTATGCCATTGAACAAATATGACAAAAAAAAGCACTGCTGCATTATTATAACATCAGTATTTTTATTTATTTCTTTATTTTTTAAAGAAACATCTAAAAGCAATATGACCGTCTCAAATAACTCAGATATCGGGCATTGCATTTGAGCATGAATCTAAACACTGATCTGCAGCGCATTCAGCATGTGAATAAATGTTGATATCCCAACGCATCCTGTATTAGATTAATCAGATGCAGCTATTACAACTTTCATCGGCAAAAAGTTTGCGAATGCAAATGTTAGATTGACCGAAAGTGTATCTCCGATTGTGCTTTAAAATGGAAGCCAACAAATTCACAATCTATTTGGCTACAAATTGTACAATTTTTTATTTATTCTAATATTTCAGCAATATTTTGGATTCAATTTGCACTTTCTGATCAACCAAAATGTTATTTTACAGTATGAAAATCACTGATGATTATTGCTAAATTATGAATAGAATTTAAAGGATATTTTCAGCACAAGATAAAAGCTTGCATTGAACTGTATTTTCATCTATCTTGTCAAAGTGAAGCCAGACATCACTACGTGACTTCGAGGCCATTCTCTCTCACGTTTTTTGACCTTTTTTTTTTTTTTTTTTACAGTCTGTGTGCTTTTGACACATGCTATGGCAAGCTAAACAATCAGAGCTCAGGGTGCCGCCCAAAGTGCTGCTAACCAATCAGGAGAAAAAAAAACAAAAAAAAAACTAAACATTTCGATCATCGTTTACATGATCGATCATCGCTGTCACGGTCGATTACTCGAGTACTCGATCGCTGTGGCACATCCCCAATAGGGCTGAGCAACAAACTCAAGCTCCTCTTCTCTTATATCGAAATCCTCTGACATTTCTCTTTAAAAATTCTCATTTTAGACTTCTAATTCTTGACCGGTGTTTTGTTTTGCTCCATCCTCTGTGCTCCTGCATTCATCAGTATGTCAGGTCAGAGGTCACTCTTCCGCCGGAACTTGATGTGTAAGGCCGTCTGCCAGAGGCAAATTATTCTAGTTTATAAAGATATAAATATGGATATTTGTCTTACAAAAATGCATCGCTTCAGAAGGCCTTTATTAACCCCCGTATGGATTACTTTTATGATGAATGGATGCGCTTTTTTGGGCTTCAAAATCCCCCCTTCACTCCCATTATAAAGTTGGAAGAACCACAATATTTTTTAATATAACTTCAATTGTGTTCATCTGAAAGATAGTCACATACACCTAGGATGGCTTGAGAGTGAATAAATCATAGGATAATTTTCATTTTTGGGTGAACTATCCCTTTAAGGCTTGTTCACACCAAGAACAATAACTATAACTATAACAGCGTCCACACTAGTGGACGGTATCGTTCTGTTTTTTAAAGCAGGGTGGATTCTAATTGGTTGTCAGTGTTTTTATCGTTCATCAGCTGGAAAAAAATTATTCTGGAAGTGATTCCAATGATATTGTATCATAACTTATAATAGTTGTGGTGTGGACTCTTCTGTTCTTTTATATTTAGAACGATATCTTTATCATTATAGTTATCATCCTCTGTGTGAACGGGCCTTTAGGCAGCAATTACAACTTGTGCTCATAATGATAATGATATAAAGATAATATTACAATATAGGGATAATATTTCATAATTTTTATATGTAGAGCCAAAGTTGGAGTCAAGTCATCACCTGAAATCATCACAAAGGCCGGATCCAAACTGCATTCATTTGCAAATATAATTTTTTTGGCTTCTTTTCTATGATAAAGTGTTTGTGTTGTGAAGTAACACCAGCGGATGTGTTGAATGTTTCTCCATCATCAGCAGGTGTTCAGCAGCTCAGATGGAGTTTTTATCGTACAGATAAAAGCGCTCGTGGGAAACGGTTGTGGGCGAGATCACAACGGCTAAGCAGCCGTAAAGAGGCTTACTGGCTTATTTCAGATGTTTTATGGCAGCGAGGCTTCATTATTGTTTTCCCTCAGGAAGCAAAGCTCCGGGAGCTCCTGGATGTGGGTAATCTGGTGGGACGGATAGAGAACCGGATGCTGACGGTGGTGACGGGACCTGACATGGTCAATATCCAGTACCTGAACTTCATGGCCTTCCAAGAAGAAGTCGCCAAGGTGTTTTCATCGGCATCATAACATTTTATTAAATAAGCAGAGCGTGATATAGTTTTTTTGTCAGTGAGATATTTGAGCAGCATATTTTAGTCAGGATACTTGACCTGAATTGTTTTTAATGAAAATGCCTTTTTTTTGTTTCTGCTTTGTCATTCATAAAGGAGTGGGCAGATGAGCTGTTTAGTCTGGCATCCAACCTACTCGCTCAGAACATGGGCAGAGAATCCTGTCTGGAGAAAGCGTGAGTACCTGCAGATGATCTGTCATGGTGTACGTTCACCTGCTTGGGTCAGGGCGCCGTTCACAGCTAAATAATATATTTTTAAATCCCATAATGAATTAACCTTATCATTAGCCATTAATCATTAGCTACTTTTCCACTTTCGCGGCAAACCGTTATATTCTGTGACAAATTGGGTCGAAATCAGGTCTCCTTTAGGACCCCAAGCGATCCCATTGGTTCAAATTGCTTTTAATAGGTACTCTCTTTAGCACCTGATTACAATTTCTACAAAATCATGTTATGATAAATACTACGTTATAATGACCATTTATGTCTGTATTAGTTAGCTTATATACTAGCATAGCATCTGATTAGCCTGATAGCTTAGTTTGTACACACATTTGCACTTACCCTACATATATTCTCAATCATCTTTAATGTATTAAGTGTTAAATTTCCAAATGTTTCAGTTATAAATAAAACAAATTAATGATGTTCAATTATTCACTTAATAGGCTATTATTATTATTATTATTATTATTATTTATTAATTAACAGTTAATTAAGCGTTACGCACTAATGCACTAATGTGTTTTCGTACACGTTATATAGTAAGCTATGCGTATTTTAAATTAATATCATTCATATATACTCAGGATAATCATTAACTGACAGTTTGGGGAGACCCGATTTCGAGGGAGGACCTGATTTGTCGTGACACCGGCCCAGCCGGTACAGATATGGTTTCATTTTCCAATGTAAGACTGATAACAGAGCTCTTTGGTAAACAGTCAGTTTACAGACGGTTTGAGATGCAAATAGCAATTGCGTTATGGAGGATGATCAGATGCTTCTGTTTTAAACTAGTGTTTAATTCACTCAAATAGTGCGCTTGGCCAGGCAGCTAGGCAACAGAAAAGTGACCAATCACTACATGTGTTCTACTAGAATTCTAGAATTCTGGGACGAGAACGCTTTGTAATTCTGCCGAACCGAACCGAACCGAAGCTCAAGTAGAATATAACCAATTTGACTGTTCTTTGAACTGTTTGGCCCGATGGTGGAAAGCGACTATTTTCAGGAAACAGTACCAGATTAAAAAAAAAAAATGACTAATGTTGAACAGGCCCATTATTATTTTTTTAAGAAGAAAACAATTTAGTGTTAATTTCAGTAAAACACAATTATAACACTTTACAATAAGGTTTCACTATTTTAGTTACTAAGAATGAACTGCACTTCTACAGCATTTATAAATGTTAGTTAATGATAATTTCATCATTTACTAATACATTATTAAAATCAAGAGTGTTTGTTAACATTAGTTCATGCACTGTGAACTAACATGAACAAGTAATGAACGACTATTTTTTAACTAACATTAACAAAGATTAATAAATACTGTAATAAATGTATTGCTCATGGTTAGTTCATGTTAGTTAATACATTAACTGTTGTTAACAAATGAGAGAAAAACATGTATGTATTTATTGTAATAAATGTATTTATCTTTCATCTATTTATTTATTTGTTTGTTTATCTAATTTTTTTAAATCTTATTGTCTGTCTATTTATCCATCTGTTTATCCTTCCGTCCATCCATCCATCCATCCATTCGTCCATCCATCCATCCATCCATCCATCCATCCATCAGTCAATCCATCCATCCATCCATCCATCAGTCAATCCATCCATCCATCCATCCATCCATCCATCCATCAGTCCATCCATCCATTAGTCAATCCATCAGTCAGTCCATCAATCAATCAATCAGTCAATTAATCAGTCAGTCAGTCCGTCCATCCATTCTTCAGTCCATCCATCCTTCCATCCATCCATCCATCCATCCATCAGTCAGTTCATCAATCAGTCAATCAATCAGTCAATTAATCAGTCAGTCAGTCCGTCTGTCCGTCCGTCCATCCATCCATCCATCCATCCATCCATCAGTCAATCTATCATCCATCCATCAGTCCATCCATCCATCTATCCATCCATTCATCCATTAGTCAACCCATCAGTCAGTCCATCAATCAATCAACAGTCCGTCCGTCCATCCATCCGTCAGTCCATCCATCCATCAGTCAATCTATCATTCATCCGTCAGTCCATCCATCCATCCATCCATCAGTCAATCTATCATCCATCCATCAGTCCATCCATCCATCTATCCATCCATTCATCCATTAGTCAACCCATCAGTCAGTCCATCAATCAATCAACAGTCCGTCCGTCCATCCATCCGTCAGTCCATCCATCCATCAGTCAATCTATCATCCATCCGTCAGTCCATCCATCCATCAGTCAATCTATCATTCATCCGTCAGTCCATCCATCCATCCATCCATCCATTAGTCAATCCATCAGTCAGTCCATCCATCCGTCAGTCCATCCATCCATCAAAAATGTACAAGTGATGAATGGGACCTTTAAATTGTCTGACATTCTGGTGAAAAACTTTATATTACATTTAATCATTTATCACTTTTATCCAAAACGACTTAAAAATGAAGAGAACAATAGAAGAAATCAAACCAACAATAGTGCAACAATATGTATCAATATAGTCCCAGATATATACACTTTCAGTTGTTATACTGTTAAGTTCAGTGTTCAGTTCATTAGTAGTAAGTTATGGAGACACAAGGCCAAAGAAAGTCATTGTTCCCTGAGAATGACTGATGTAACTTTTGTATGAAATTGTTTTATCACCAGCTTCACGAGACTCAAGCTGCAGACCAATCAAGAGGGTCGCATCCCTGTGAAAAAGTAAGTCACCAACTGTTTTCAGCTGATAAACCAGAACATGAACAGATCCTAATGTTTCCCTCTTTTTCTGCAGCATATTCCGCATTTTCTCGACTGACCGGAAGCGCGTGGAAACGGCACTGGAGAGCTGTAATCTTCCGTCCGGCCGGGTGAGCATATGTTCGGCTAATCGCTCCAGAAACCCGCTGGCAGACAGGAAGACTGCGCATTTCTGGAGGAAGTGAATTTGAGGGATTTACCAAAAACCTGTGCTTTCAGATTGAAGCACATCGCCTTTCTAAACGCCTGACAAATGACATCTTATGTTTTCAATCGCAGCAACAAGGGGAGTCTATTTGTTTGCCTTAGCGTTTTACGGCAAATCTGAAGGTTGAGCGGCGGACATGGGGAGATTTTCAAAATCCATAATGTTAAAAGGCCTCGGGAGACTCGGGAGGGAAAAAAGTGTGTAGCTAATGAGAAATCATCATGGTGTTATTCCCGCTGCCCTCCTCCTCTGACTCACTCGCATTCGCATCCTTTCATGTGTTTTTCTTTTTTGTTTGCTGCTTTATATTTTGACCAACAAAGCATTAATCAGCCTCGGGCACTGGCGCGGCCTTCCAGACTGAATGTTTTGAATGTTTACTGCGGGAGATGAATGTCTAACAGCATGTGGACGACATTGACTGATATTTGCTCTCTGACGGCTTTGTGTGTTATTGGGTTTGTCGTAACAAACCAATTGATTCGGTGTCAGGTTAACTAGATGGTTCTTATAGGATGGAATGAACTAATTAATTTTGAGGCCAGCTTATTTTTGTTTTTATTAATATGAGACCACATGTTATTAGAAGCAGGTTTGGTTCCCCTGTTTTTGGTGATTAGTTGTTTCGACTCTTCGGATCTTGTGTAATAGATATATGAATATGTAATTCATTATTTGATTGTCTGTTTTTGTTCGTCCCTGCAGAATGACTCCATCCCTTTGGAGGATTTGACCCCTGACGTTTACAAATCGTTCATCAGCCATCTCTGCCCACGATCTGAGATTAACCAAATATTTGCTGATCTGTAAGTCTTTATGAAGCTGTTTCAGCTGAAGCTATTGCTAATGATGCCTTCAATAAAATAAAAAATATATAATTTTTTATTTATTGGTTTATCTGTTTTTATTTATTTTGTTTCTTTATCTTTTTTATAATTTATTTTTATGTATATTTATTTATGCATTTATTTTTATGCACTGTTTGTATTGATTGATTGATTTTTTTTCTGTTTTTATCATTTACTTATTTTATCTATTTGTTTTTTTAAATTTTAATCTGTTTTTATTTATTTATACATTTATTTTTATACATTATTTTTATTTGTTTTTTTCTATTTATTTATTTTATCTATCTATTTCTTTTTCATTTTTATTTTATTTATACATTTGTTTTTAAAATAATGTTTTTATTTATCTGTTTTTCTGTTTTTATCAATTAATTTATTTATTTATTTATAACCCCGTTTTATTTGTTTATTTATTTTTATACATTGTTTTTATTTACCTGTTTTTTTGTTTTAATTTATCTGTTTTTATCTTTATTTTTTCTATTTGTTTTATTTATTTTTATTTATTTGTTTTTACATTTATTTTTATAAATTGTTTTTATTTATCTGTTTTGTTTTTATTTATTTTTTTAATATATTTTTATCGTTATGTTTTATTTATTTATTTATTACATATAGCTAATGATGCCTTCAGGTCATGTTGGAATGATATGTATGAGATGAGCGCACATGAGTGCATCACAGCGTTGTAATTAGGCCGGATTTGGGGGCGTTACAATTTTAAAAATCATGATGAAAGATAATTGGCATTGATCATAACCGAGACATTAAAAACAAAAAAACCCTCCTGAAAGTCATTGTGTAATTTGCATGCTGATATGTTGCTGCTCATCTTTCTGTTATGATTATCACTGTAAACCATACGCTCTTTTCTTTCACCGTCTCTCTCCAGTGGCGCGAAGGGCAGAAACTTTCTCACCCTGGATCAGATGACGGAATTCATAAACAACAAACAGCGGGACCCTCGTCTGAACGAGATCTTGTACCCGCCGCTGAAGCCTGAACAAACCCAGAGCCTCATGGAGAAATTTGAGCCCAACCCAGGAATGATTCAAAAAGGTCTGTTTGAGACAAATGCCCGAAAATCAAAACCATCACATCATTCCAAACACTACTAACCTTGATTCATTTTTTTTTCCATATAGCGTTCACAGTAATTGTGATTTTTATTCTGATAAAAATTGAAATTTTAATTTAAAATGTGATTATATATAAAGAGCTCCAATTAAGTTTGCAGTGCTTGTATGTCGTTTCAAGAAGTTTCATTTGAAGTATTGAAGCTTGCAATTTGAAGTTTCAGCTCAAAATACCCCACAGATCTTTTATTATACCATGCACAAAATGCTCCTTTTTGGCTGGAAGCAAAAACCATCTGTTTTCATGTGTGTATCTTTAAATGCAAATGAGCTGCTGCGCCCCGCCCCTTATTCCAGAAGTGGGCAGAGCCTTTACAGCCCATGCCTTGGACACTCCAGCAACAACAAAACAGGAGAAACAGTACAGGCCGTTTCTAGAGAACTCATTTAATATTAAAGGGGACCTATTATGCCCCCTTTACAAGATATAATATTAATATCCCCAGAACATGTCTGTGAAGTTTCAGCTCAAAATACCCCACAGATCATTTATTATAGCTTGTCAAATTTGCCCCTATTTGGGTGTGAGCAAAAACACGCCGTTTTTGTGTGTGTCCCTTTAAATGCAAATGAGCTCCAGAAGAGGGCGAAGCTTTAACAGCTCGCGCTTCGGTTGCTCAACAACAACAAAGTTGGAGAATCTCACGCAGCCAAAATGAGGATTGTCAGTAACGGTGTTCAGCCTTACATTGTTCAAACCGGAGTCGGACACTGATGGAGAGACTCAGGAAGAAGTTACAACTTTCAGAATGAAACTGGACGTTTCTGAATGGTTAGTGGATAAATTTATGTAGTTGCTGTGGTGAAAAATATCTCACTTTGCATTGAACTTTGAGCGTCATAACTTTGCAGATGTTGTTTATGCTCAAACAGCAACATTACACACTAACTAAAGCTAAAAAAGTGAAATCATAATCAACCACCCCTTTAAATGCAAATGAGCTGCTGCACCACACCCCTTATTCCAGAAGTGGGCAGAGCCTTTACACTATGGGGCCGTTTCCAGAGAACGTGGTTAATATTAACTAAAAGAACACCATAACAGAAGTTCATATGACTCATTTCATTATATTCCAAATCATATGATGATTTGTGTGAGAAAAAGACCCAAATGTAGTCATTATTCACTGAAAATCTTCCCCTTCACTACAGCTCTTAAATCGAATGTGGCTCTGTTCGGTGACAGTTCTCATTTTTAAGTGAATTTTCCTGTCAGTAAATGTTTTAATCCACCAGCACAGACTATTGATTGTCTTGGCAGAATCATGGTTTATCTGTATCCCATCATCCCCGGCGGTCTGAGAAGGACAGATTCCACAGACGAGAATTAGCTCAGTTTGGAGGTGTTTATTTATCGATCGCTGATGGACAGCTCGAATGAATGTAATTGATTATCACTGATAATTATGTGGGTGGTTTTGGCCCTGTGTTCCCATGAGGTTTGATGAGGCCTTTTTAATAGAACGCCGTCTGTTCCTGTCATCATACTAATATGAAATCTAATCCCTCATTAGTTTTTCCACCCGACTTGTTGATTGACAGCCACATTAAAACAGTGATGGATTCCTGTCTTTCAATGTTCTCTGTCGGTTCAAACAGCAAATTCCTCGGGATTTAATCAGGGGCGCCCGTCCCATCAGTTTTAAATACCTAGGGTCATATCAGATATCGTTTGAAAACATTAAACTTTACAGAAACATTTGAATCATGAAAGTTTAGTAATTAGGCCTGAAACATTTTTGCAACAACCAAATATAAAACTGTGTATTTTTTATCAGATATTCATTTTTTCAGTCATTCATCTCTTTTCCCTCCTCGAGAGGTTTGCTTTCTGTCAGCGAATCAGCACACAGCTCATGAATACTAATTAGATTGCAATGTTCGCTTTAGTCCATTAGCTGAAACGCAGATGTTGTAGCGCATAGTAGGAAAACAAAATACTAATAATTAGTTTACTAATTAATATAATGTACTAATTAAGCATAGTATATTTATTTATATTAATATAAGTACATTTTAGTATATAATTAGTATATTATTAGTATATTATTATACTAATTAACGTATCGATACTAATATTCAAATTCATTCTAAACTGAAAGATATAGATATAAATAGTTTTATCCAATTAAAAATGTATTGTTTTACACAGCATTTTTGTGTAGTATATATTTTTACGCTTATACGTTTAAAATCGCAAATTTTTAATGATCCGTTTCAGTCGAGTTATTGCCTTTGAAGGCAACTTCTTATGTAAATTAGCTGAATTAATATACTAATTAATAAGTATATTATTAGTTTAGTATATTATGTATATAATTAGTATATTAATATACTAATTAATATACTAATACTAATATACTAATTAATTCTAAACTCAAAAGAATAGCTATAAATAGTTTAATCCAGTTAAAAATGGTATATTTTACCCAATATTTTTGGGTAAAATCTCTAATTTACAAAGGTCTGCTTCAGTTAGGATGTTGCCTTAGATGTAAATTCACTCATTTAATATGCTGATTAATAAGTATATTATTTGCAGATATTTATTTCAGTATATTATTTATATTAGTATAAGTATATTTTATAATTAATATATTAATACACGAATTAATGTACTAATAATACTAATTAATATACCTTTTCATTCTAAACTGAAAAAGTATAATTGATACACTAAAAAATGCTGCGTTAAAAATAAACCAAATTGGGTTAAAATGGACAACTATTGTTTAAAAATTACCGTATTGCTTGCTTAAAATGAACCCAAAATAGGTTGGAAATGAACATTTATTAATATATTTAATAAATGAACATTTATTATTACGTTTAATAAATAATAATTAAATAATAAACATTTATAAAAATGCTTATTAATATAAATTATTGTTGCCTCTAGTAATTATGTGTCTGATTTTTAATTTCCAACCTATTTTGGGTTCATTATAAGCCAGACATATAGTCATTTTTTCAAAACATTTAACCCAAACGCTGGGTTTGTCCATATTTAACCCAACTTGGGTTGTTTTTAACCCAGCATTTTTTAGAGTGTACAATTACCAAACTTTTTTGTGCAGTATGTATTATTTTATATAATTTAGAAGGATCGGTGTCAGTTGGGATGTTGCCTTAGAAGGCAGCTGCCCATGTAGGAGGTAGACAGCATGGAAGTGCACTTGTTTTTGGAACAGAGCCTTCGATTTTTCTTATTTTTATTCTATGGAAAGAAAACAAAACCTCCATAACATTCTCCACCTTTCATTACCATAGCAACAATAACTCCCGAGATGCAGTCCGACGCCGCAGTCAAGCCAGTTTATTTATATCTCTCAGAGCACAAGGCTCCACGGGCAAACTGGAGATCAGGTCAGTGGATGATAATGCGCGGGAGGCCGTTAGCCTGTGACAGGTGATTGATTAGGCACATTGAGTCCAGAGGGGCCAGTGATGGCGATAGATGAGGATGATCATCGGGCTCTTTAGCTCGTGGTTCTAGCATGACACACCGCTGTCACACAGATTACCGACTCTATTTTCTCAGTCCAATCTCAAAGACAGGCGGTGGACAGTCGAACACCCACGCGAGGCACACATATTTGCATAGTATTGATTGTAGATTGGGTTGTAAATGCGGGAATGGTCTGCGGTGGCAGGATTACATTGTGTCCAAGCAGCATTCATTGTCCGATTGTCAATGAACCCTGGACACATGGTGCTTATTTTTATATTTGAAATGGCTGTTAAAAAAACAAAACAACTTAAAGATGGTTTGCTGGTCTTAGCTGGTTTAGCTGGGACCAGTTTTAATCATCTACTGTATACATATGAAATAAGTCAGACAAATCTAATGTTTTCAAATGGAACAGTTTATTGAAATTTTAGAAAAAAAAAGTTATATAAAAAGTGATTTTTGTTGAGCGTCATATTTGATGCATCAGGCTTTTATGGCTCATATAGTATGATATAGTGAGATTATGAAGGAAAAAACAGCTCAGTTTTATTCAGATACTCAAACTGAGCAAAAATATGCAATTTGACGCAGATGCTGATATTTATATGGACAAAAAAGTAAGATGAAATTTTAATGCTTGTAAATCAATGAGATTATTTTAGTATAACAGACTACTGACATAAAATGCATATAAATATCAGTCGTCACTTTATATCTGCCAATAGTATGTCTTAGTAAGATGATATTTAAATGCTTAGTTTTATGATCAAAGCTCTGTGGTTTTAAAAAAAATATTAAAATGCAAGCACGGTTAATGCAATGCATATTTATTTCAAGTAGTGCAATTCAACAAGCTTTTTTGTTTCAAATACATTTGGCATTATTTTACTTCCATATTAAAGGGCTCATGAACTGCATTTTAGCATGTTTTTACTATTGCAGCTCTCAAGGTTAACTAAATGTGAAAATTAGATCTATGGCATTATATTCAGATCGTGGCATGAAAGGTTGCAGTGATGAACATTGTAGCTGATCACAGACATGTTGTTGAGCTCATGAAAGCAGTGATCTCGTCATTACAACTCAATTTCTGCACACTAATGAATGCTTTCATCATAACTAACAGTGCAAACATGATATAACGATATAACGTATAACAAAGAGATTTGTTGAATAAAACGGGAGTTTTGGCATGAGTCCAGAACTCAGTCACTGAAAAACTTGCACTGTTTGATTGACAGCTCCAGCGATTGTAAAGGGAGCGTTCTTTGATCACTTTCTATTCATCATTTAATCACCATTTAATAACAGATTATTTTCATCCTACTAAGAGAAAGAACATGAAGTTGAGCGTTTAGTCACTGGTTTGATTTACTGACACATAGACAAAGAACATCTGACTGTACATGAATCATTTCATATCAGATCAGGCATTAGAATGAACACAGTTACTCACATGTTGTTGCATTACTGTCGAGTCCATATCGTAAAAGTCTGTTTGCGAAGCCTGCGCTAACATGCGATCGATTTACCAAAGAATCCACAGTGAAATGTACCGAATACAAATAAATAAAGCTCAACTGAGACATTCACATTGTTGAAAATAAATAACCACATTCCTAGCATTAGGATCCTTTGAAAGGTAATGTTATTTTAGTCCTGTATCGCTCTTCTCTCCTCCTCATCTCACTAACACACCAGTGGGCGGGGCTAATGTTGCAATGATGAAGTAGACGTTGATTTCTTCTGCGTTTCACCTATCTATTGGCACGCTCCAGTACGAGACGTTGGGCCTGGTGTCAATAAAAGCTTTTATTGGACTAACAAGGAAGTTTTCAGTTCTGAAACTTACAGGATATTCTATGACCTCTTATATATGAAAAGCTCAAGGTAAAGTTGATTTCTCAATTCATGACCCCTTTAAGTCTTAACATAATGGCTCCTGGTCTTCTAGCCTGACCAAACCAGTGTAAAAACCCTCTAAAATCTTTAAACTAGACCTGTCTGAACATCTTGGTGGCCGGTTGAAACTAGAAAACCACCTTAGGATGCAAGACTGTGACAACAGATACAATCTACATTCTTATCTCGTTCCTGTTCTTTCATTCTCCATTTAACTCGACAAGACAATTGCTGAATTTCAGCAGTGTGCAGTAATTGTAGTCTTTAAAAACCATTTGACTCCCCTTTCGAGACAGCGAGGTGGTTTGTGTTATTTCGGTGTGCAAATCAAGGGCTGTTTGCTTTGGAGTGACACAGGCGGCGGCGATCGTTGAGCCTGAGCGCTGCCTTCCAGCCGTAAAGAGGGCCACGGTTAATTACCTTTGGAGCTCTGCAAAGAATGAGTTTAATTAATGTAAACTGCTGGTGAGAATTAGTCGCAGGGGACACTCGTCCCCCAGTGTCTTCCCTTCAACCGCGAGTGCTGTTTAGGGAACACTGATCTTCCAGCTTGAGTTTAATTTAAAGTTTGTTTGCAGTCGCAGTGCTAATTTACTCGATGAGACAAGTTGTTACTTTTGGTGCAAAAGAGAGTGATAATTTTCTGAGGTGAAATATCCTCTGTTGAATGCAGATGTAGGTGAATAGAACACAATGCGATCTTGATTGTATCACTTTTTGATGCCATAATGATGCTGCTGTGAAAACTACACTACCATTCAAGAGCATTTTAAATTGTTTAAAATTGACAGAAAGAAAGTGTTCCAAAAGAATTCCAAAAGAAAGTTTCAAAATATAGCTGCGAGCAGCAATTATCAGGGTTCAAGAGCTTTAAGACCTTTAAGCACATGCGTAAAAAGGTATCATGTTTTATTTAGGAAACCTGTAAACATCTCGATCATAGATGGAAATGACCATTTACAGCCAATACAGGCAATTTACCATAGGAAATATATGGTTTTTAAAGCTTTTTAACAGTTATCGAAGTTGAGCCAAAAACCTAGGACTAGTTCGCCAAAGTTGTTTTTTTTTAAATCTCCAATACTTAACGAAGATTCGATGGACAGCGACGGTCTTAGAGGCAAAGTTGCTCAGAATGAGGAGTTCTACCATGTGGTATGAATGTTGTGGCCGTGTGCGAAAAATCGTTCGATATACAATCCTTTACGCACATGAAAAATGCGAAGGCGCCCCCCCGTGACCGATTTCTTCCGAATTTCTCACAGGCCTCTATGGCTGTGAGTCAAACAGGCCCAGCGAGTTTTGTTTCAATTGGCCTCCATCATAAACAATCATGTCACCTCAGACAAAGACACTGCATGCCAATTTTCAAGTCAATCAGACCAACGGTGAAGTAGTTATAGCCATTTTCAAGTTTTTTTCCAGTTATAGCGCCACCAAGTGGCCAGTCGCCACATCCTTTTTCACGCGACCACAGAATGAGCTCTTGCATAGATGTGCCAAATTTGGTGAAAATATCTAATTTCGTTCATGAGTTATAGCCATTTTAGTAAAAGTGGCTCCACCCACTTCACACGTTTTGGCGGCCCTTAGGGACTGTGAATCGAAATGCTTTTTTTTTTGATAATTATTGACAATCAGACTCCGGAGAATCTCGCTGCACTGGTTTGGTTCCGATCGGGCCAAAAACCTAGGACTAGTTTGCAAAAGTAGGTTTTTCAAAAAATCCAAAATACCCGAAAATTTCGGAGTTGCGAGCCATTTCGTACTTTTGGCCGCTGTAGCGCCCCCATCAGGCTGATCAGGGCGAGCCTTGGTGACGTTGTAGACAGTGTGAGTACTACCAGCCCTCAAAGCTTCAAGTCTCTACGACTTATGGTTTGGTCCGCCCGATCACTTTTAGGGGAGAATGCTGATCCTTGGAAATTTTAACAATTACAATATATATATATATATTTATTTGGATATGTGTGCATGAGCCTCTTTCTCTGATGTATTGTGTTATTTGTGTAACAGGGCAGATCTCAGTCGAGGGCTTCTCCAGGTATCTGATCAGTCAAGAGAACAGCGTCATTCCTGCAGAAAAACTGGACCAGAGTGAAGACATGACCTTCCCTCTCTCTCATTACTTCATCAACTCCTCCCACAACACCTACCTCACAGGTACCACAACAGACAAATCACCTGGTGCAATATGCAAATAGATGTTAGAAACAATACCGAATAAAGTTGCAAAATCTCATAATAGACTGCACACCTCAGACTGACTGATCTAAACTAGTAGTAATAATGATAATCAGTTTGCATAAAAGTGCAGAGAAGAAGAATCATTTCACAGCAGTGCTTTATAAGCTCTACAATAATAATTCCACATTTGGCAATGTTTTACATGAATTAGTACATTTACATTTAAACCTACTTACGGTAAAGTGCATTACATCGCGTAAGAGCCAATTATTAGAAGAGATCTGAGAACACACCGCATGCTCAGTTATAGGCCTCAAAAACCAAGAAATAAATTATAAATGCAATTATGGTGAATATTCTGCTAATGTATCAATCTAAAACACAGCCGGAGCAGGTAGTGCAGAGCTGCTGAAGTACATACTCAACTGCGTTCTTAAAGGAACAGCGCACCCAAAAATGAAACTTGTCTTCTTTTTTTACCTTTATGTTGTCCCAAGCTGGTTTTAGCTGATATACTGCTGTTGTTTTTTTGTTAAATGTGTGAGGAGAATTCTGTCAAGTTCAAAAAAGGACAAAAACACCATGAAAGTATCATAATTCAGTTCATACAAGTCAAGCAAAGTAGTTGCTTGAGTGCATATTCGTTTCTGCATGAAGTCAGCGTTCTTCCCAGCATTTGCTAAGGGGTTTGTGTGTGTGTTGTCAGCGGGTCAGCTTGCGGGTAACTCCTCGGTGGAGATGTATCGGCAGACGCTGCTGTCTGGCTGCCGCTGTGTGGAGCTGGACTGCTGGAAGGGGCGTACGGCGGAGGAGGAACCCGTCATCACACACGGCTTCACCATGACCTCAGAAATCTCCTTCAAGGTGACCTGCAGCCCACCACACTCACATGAGAGCCTGGTTCAGTTTTGAGTTATCACACAGCTTTTCATCAGTGCTTGCAGTTAAGTAGTGCTTAACTTGGATTCTATAAAAAAATAACCCAATAATTGGTAAGGTCTTCACTGACTGATACACAGGCAATGCAAAATCTGTGTGCACACGTTAGCAGGCCTGTGAGTGCTTGTTTCATTTTAACTTTATTAAAGCTAATTAATATTAATAATTATTTATTCATTAATTGTACACACACACACACACACACACACTTGACATTTGATATTCAACAGTGTTCTGATCTGCCTGCATTGACACCATTGTATGCGAACTGAACTGAGCTGGATGATGACATCACTGTTTACTCCAGTGCTGATAAAGATAAATTAACTAAATTAATAGCTATTGATTGATTGAAGATGGATAATGACACCATTTTCTTTAAGAGCTGTTATCACTGTAAAGCTGCTTTGACACAATCTGCATTGTTAAAAGCGCTATATAAATAAAGGTGATTTGACTTGACACACACACACACACACATATATAAATATATATATATATATATATATATGTATATATATATATACACAGACAGACACACACACTTGTTTAAGCAAATTAATTTTAATAAGTTTTTTAAAAAATAGTTTTTTTGTTTAGTACTTATTTAGTTTTTATATATAAATTATATATATATATATATATATATATATATAGTTTTAGATTTTATTCTTTTTTATTCTATATTTTATTTATTTTATATATAAATAAGTATATAAATATTTTATATAATTAAACAAAATGTGTGTGTGTGTGTGTGTGTATATAATTATATATATACATTTTATTTATTAACATATTTAAATGTATTCTGCAGAATTCCACAATATTGATAATAAAATATATAAATTAAAATTTAATTTGTAAAATTAAATATAAAAATATAAAAAATTAAAATATAAATGTGTACATTTCTAAATTGTAATTATACAATATATAACAAATTAAAATTTAATTTATATACATTTTTAAAATAAAACCATGAGTGCTCGTTTAATTTTAACTTTATTAAAGCAAATATTAATAATTATTAATTAATTATTTGTTTAGCTATGCTATATTTTTTATATATATATATATATATATATATATATATATATATTTTATATATATATATATATATATATATATATATTATATGTTTTATAGTTTAGTACATTTTTTATTACCATATTTAAATGTATTCTGCAGAATTCCACATAATTATAAAATAATAAAATATTATAAATTAAAATTTAATTTGTAAATCGTAAATGAAATATAAATGTCTACATTTCTGAATTGTAGTTATACAATCTATAACAAACCAAAATTAAATTTGTATACAAATTTGTATATATTTGTATATATGTAAATATATAAATATAACTTAATAATTTGGGTCTGCTGATACCTCTTGGTCTTGGACTTTACAGTGATATTTAGTGATGCGAATTCAAAACACAAATGTTTTTGGTGCCGATCCCATTGTAGAAATACTTACTTTTATTTCTGTATATACGTATGTGTGGCCTATGATTTATTATTAAATGCATTATATAACCAGAAGCATTCAGTTTCGTTAGTATATGTAGTATAATATAGTACACTATGTATATACATTATATATATATAGTTATATATTTATATAGTTTTTAAAGTATATTGATAGAAGTACAATAATAAAAAGTCAGCTAACTGTTATAACTGCAATAAAACATTAGAAACAATCAAAGTAAACAGAGCTATTGCACTTTGACATATCTAAATATTTCACGTTTAAATTCTGTTCTTGTTTTCCAGGAAGTGATTGAAGCTATAGCGGAGTGTGCTTTCAAAACGTCTCCTTTCCCCGTCATCCTGTCCTTTGAGAATCATGTGGACTCGTAAGTGAAGCCGCACACGCTGATACTCTCCGTCCCGTAGCGCCGCGGCTCCTCAGGGGCCGACTGCAACTATGGCAACAAGGAGTAGAGCGATTATAACCGTCTCTGAAAAGCATAATTTGTTTTCAGTCATCATTGTTCTCTTGTGAGATGTGACGGCTTGAGCGCTCGCTTTATTTTCTGCATGAAATCAAAGATGACACGATGTGCGTGCAGTCTGGGAATTTCATTCCAGTCACAGAAGGACATGTAGTGAGAGATGCATGCAAACGTTGCAAGAAACTAATTTTGTTAACGTGTTGTGATGGCTGTTTTATGACAGCTCTAATGGTGTTTATATTGAATCGCAGCCCCAAACAGCAAGCCAAAATGGCAGAATATTGCAGATCGATATTCGGGGACGCACTTCTGACCGAGCCGCTTGAGAAATATCCTGTAAGTTTATCACTCCCACATCCGCTTGTGCTCTTTTTGTGGTCGAGTCCATTCCGGCCGAGCCAATGTTCTCAAGACAGATTCTGTTGTGGCGTTTCAGCTCGAGTCTGGAGTTCCTCTGCCAAGCCCTCAAGAGCTCATGGGAAAGATCCTCATCAAGAACAAGAAATCTCACCCGAAACCATCTGACGGGAGCACGAAGAAGAAGCTGTCCGAGCAGGTGTCCAACACCAACAGCGACTCGTCCAGCGTGTTTGAGCCTTCGTCACCCAGCGCTGGACCTGCAGGTATTAAAGGGCTCTTGTTCTTCACGCATGGACTGTTTTCCCTTGAAATCTGCGATTGATTGTGTCCATAAAAGTCAGTGCCTGTATTACTCAACGGAGCAAGAATTGATGTTGACTGGACAGTGTATGATGATTGGACGAGATCTCAAATGGGCGGGACTTTCAAACAATCAGCCAATAATTGATATGTTCATGTACATGACTGACAGTGTTTGATTTTAAAACATGCAGGACATAGTTTATTATTATTGTAAATATTCTATGTAAATTATTCAAATTAAATGTGTAAATTAATAATAAAATATAATTCTATATTATTATATATAATATACTATTATTATTTTAGCATTTATATTAAATTTGTATACATTTCTAAATTGTAAATATACAATATAAAAAATTAAAATTCAATTTGTAAATGGTTATTAACATATAATTTTATATTATTATGTATTATATATGCTGTATTTCTATATTTATAATTCATTTTATTTTATATTATTCATATTAAATTTGAATGTACATTTCTAAATTGTAAATATATAATATAAAAATATAAAATTAGACTAGTAAATTATTAATATATATATATATATATATATAAATTAATTAATAAAATACATTTTATAATTAGTTAATTGTTAATATAAATTTATTTTATTTTTATTTATTTTTATTTTATTTTTTATTTTAATTATATATATTTATATATATTATTTTTTTTATTATAAGATGTTCTTTATATTACATTTGTAAATTAATAAAATATAATTTTATATTATTATATATAATATATACCATACTATTATTATTTTAGTATTTATATTAAATTTGTATACAGTGCTAAATTGTAAATATACATTATAAAAAATAGTTAAATTAGTAAATTGTTAAAAAAGTAATATTTTAATATTATTATATTAGATTTTAAATATTATATTATTTTTATATTTTTTTATTTATATTAATTTTTTATTAGTTTAAAAAATTATATAATATAATATAATATAATATAATATAATATAATATAATATAATATAATATAATATAATATATAAATGTGTACAGTTCTGAGCTTGGTTTGTTTGGTATATTCACTGTTTAATGGTTTGATAGATGTTCAACATAAATGCCTTGGAGTTTAAATTACAGACACCATAATTATAACTTGATCCAAGTATATGATTTCTGACGTGTGTTATTTGAAAACTGGTCTCTGGTCGATGTAGTGCATTCATCCCTCTTCTCTTAGGTGAAATGAAAACCCATGATATGTCCCCTTTCAAGGCTCGATCTTTAGTTGAAAGAAAGAAAGCACAGAAGCAAACGTCATAAACTCGTCAGCAGCTCGATTAGCGCCGCCGTTCCCGGAGCCGTGAGCTGGTCTCTGTGTAAAGCTGCATGTGGAGAGTCAAGCGTCTGACATTTTCGAGCGCCGATGTGCCGACAGACCCTCTGCAGGTCGGAGACGTGTGCGTTTATGTCTGACGGAGGCGTCGGGAGCCTGTGATGGATGCTAGAGGTTTTTAAAGGTTGAATCCAGACAGCATTCTGGCGGAAAGCAGATGTTGAACAGCTGGTTCCTCAGCGGGGTGTAGATTCCTCGAGACCTCCACCTGCAGCACCACAGACACCTGAACTCATGTCTGAAATCATGCTGACTGAAGTGATTCATGGCTGCATTATCAGGAAATAAATGATGCACATGATTTCAGAACCAAATACAGCTTAAAGACTCATTTGTAGAGGAATACAATACTGGTCAAGAGATTGCTAGCATTACGATTTTTTAAATATTTTTTGAAAGAAGTCTCTTCGGCTCACCAAGCCTGCATTTATTTGATCAAAATGACAATAAAAACAGTAATATTGCGAAATACTATTACAATTTAAAATAACTTTTCTATTGAAGCTTGTTTCCACCAAGTAAAAAATAAAAAAGGTATAATTGCGACTTTTTATCTTGCAATTCAGAATTGCATGATGTAAACTCGCAATTGCGAGTTATAAAGTCCGTCTTTTTTTCCTCAGAATTGGACATTATAACTCGCCATTGCAAGTTTATATCTCACAATCGTGAGAAAAAAAGTCAGAATTGTGAGTTTATATAACTCACAATTCTAACTTTATATCTCGCAATTGAGTTTATAACACGCAATTGTAAGTTTATTTCTCACAATTTTGACTATTTTTCGCAGTTATGACTTTATAACGCGCAATTCTGACTTTATCGCAATTCTGACTTTATTTATCGCAATTCTGACTTTATACCTCGCAATTGAGTTTATAACACGCAATTGTGACTATAACTCGCAATTGTACATTTATTTCTCACAATTTTGACTATTTTTCACAGTTGTGACTTTATAACGCGCAATTCTGACTATTTCTCGCAATTCTGACTTTATTTCTCGGAATCCTTAAATTTTGGTGGAAATTGTGATACATTTTTTTCAGGATTCAGAATTGAAAGTTCAAAAGAACAGCATTTATTTAAAATAGAATGTTTTAAACATTATAAATGTTTTTATTGTCACTTTTGGGCAACTTAATGCGTCCTTACTAAATAAAGGTATTAATTTCAGATTAAGCAGCTCACATTAATACATGAAGCAGCTCAACTGTTTTCAACATTGATAATAATCAGAAATGTTTCTTGTGCAGCAAATCAGTCAATATATGCAGCTTTGATCACATGAATAAATTACATTTTACAAATAAATTTTCAAATATATGCAGCCTTGGTGAGCAGAAGAGACTTTTACCAAATATTAATTATTCCAAACATTTGACTGGAGTTATGAAATTACAATGTTGTTACGAACCTCATTTCTTTAATTGGAACACATGGTGTTTTTGGAGACAGTGATGTCGTCACTTTAAACTGTCTGCTGTGTGAAATAGTTCATGTTTGCAATAACATGAAGTTGAGTAAATGATGTCTGAATTTTCCTTTGAGCATGAACCATCCCTTTAAAGCAGCAGGTGGTGAAGGTCTTGCGTGTTCAGACTCATTGATTATGACTTAGCATCTTAAAGCCACACACATCTGCTCTCTTTATCATGGGATTAACAGGACTTCCTGTCTCTGAGCTCTTTCTTATCTCACACCAGCTCTGCATATATTGAGTGGATGGAGACGTGTGACAAAACTGACTCTCCGGATGTCTGGTTAAGCTGCGCATGTGTTTGCAAATCACTGTTTGCTTCTCGTGTTTGGGATTTGATTGACGTATAAGTTTATTTTTGTCATTTAGCGCCTGCAGAGGTGGAGGCTGAGGATGACGAGGATGAAGATGATGACGATGACGACTGTAAGAAGTCAGACGAGGTCAGTATGAGTTTGTGTTTTTATTTGTGTATCAATAAATATTTGTTATTTATTTACAATGATAGTATTTATTAATGCTATAATTAGGGGTCAAGCACCAAAGGTGTGTAGGCACCTATTGTAATCGTTGGCATTCTTTTTGTTCTTCCGTTTCTTCTTCTTCTTCCACTCTCGTGGTCTATGGGAGCCCATAAAACCACTTGCGGGAAAGTTATGAAATTTGGCACACAGATAGAGGACAGTCTGAACTGTGTCCATAGCAAATTTCTCTAACTCAATCCCTCTAGCGCCACCAGCTGTCCAAATTTGCACTCACGTTTATGCTAATAACTTTTGAATGAATGCACGTCATTTTCCATCGTTAAAATTTTTCCGCCATTTTTAATTTTCCGAAGAAAAAAAAACTACTTTTGAACTCCTCCTAGGTCGTTGCTCCATTTTTCACGCAAATTGAACCAGATCATCTTCAAATCATGGTGACAAAAAGTTATGGAAATCAATATATGCTGCGTTTCGGCGCAGTGCCACCTACTGGTCTGGAGATATATGCGAAAAATGGCTATTTTGCTTATAGTTTCTGAATGGTTTGTCCAAAAATCATAAATGTGGTTAGATTCAGGGCGGCATTCTGAGTTGACTGATATCCAATTTTCCCATACCGGCTATTTTGGATGTCAACCATTTTGAATTTTGTCGTAAAATGCTATATTTTACGAACGCATTAGCGTATCGTTATGAAACTCGGTATGTGTCTTTGCCACCATGCCCTCAAGGTATTTAAAAAGTTTGGGGCAGCACCACCTTGTGGTCAAAAGTTATAATGAAATGCTAATAACTTTTGATTAAATTAGCCTATTGTAATGAATGAACCTTGGGTCATGCCGAGAACATAGATACCAATTTTGCCATATTTGGCCAAACTTCCTGTTTGCCTTTTTGATTTTTTTTCAAAACCTACTATTTTGAACTCCTCCTAGACCACTCGTCCGATTTTCACCAAAATCAAATCGTATCATCTTCCGACTGTGCCGACAAAAAGTTATGGATTTTGTGTTAATAGACAAAATCGTATTCGTATACCACAACAACAAAATTTGAGGCATGATGCCAAAACACCTCTGTAGGCTGTATGTCTGCAGAGCTTTGGCATATTGACACCAAACTTTGCATGTGTCATTGTCACCTCACTCTTGACAACACCACATCAATTTGGTCACAGCTCCACCTATTGGTCAAAAGTGATAAACCATTAAATCTTTACTAGTGAGTGTTTATGATTTTTCAGTCATTTTGCCTAAAATCATCTTAATATTCCTTTAATTGCTCATTGTTGCAGTCATTGTGATGCTCTCAGCCATGCTGGCATGACTTATTGTGCCGCCTTTATTTGCTTTTGTTTTTATATTTTCAGTTTTCATTTTAGTTGAAGTTTTAGTAATTTTGTTACGTGCTTTTGTCATTTTTTATATTTCTATTTAGCTTAAATTTATTTTTATTTCAGTTTTGGTTTTAATTTCTATTTTTGTTGGTTTGTTTTAAAATATTTCTGTATAGCTTTAATGTATTTTTATTACTTTTATAAAAAAGAAAAAAGGTTTTTTGTTTTGTTTTTTTGTTTTTTTTAGTAAGTATTTTAGTAATTTTAGTACTTAATCTAATTTCAATATAGTTGCCAAGGCAATGTTTCTTTTTTTTTTTCTTTTTTGTCTTTTTAGTTTTTTTATATTTCTGTATGGCTTTATATTTTGTCAGTTTTAGCAGTTTTAGGACTTAAATTTATTTATTAATTAATTTATTTATTTCAGTTAGTTGACAAGGCAACATTTCTATTTTTTGTTGGTTTATTTTAAAATATTCCTATATAGCTTTAATGTATTTATTAATTTTATAAAAACATTTTTCTTTAGTATTTTAGTCATTTTAGTACTTAAACCTATTTCAATATAGTTGCCAAGGCAATGATTCTAATTTCTATTTTTTGTTTGTTTGTTTGTTTGTTTTTTATATTTCTGTATGGCTTTATTTTTATTTCAGTTTTAGTTTTAGCAATTTTAGTACTTAAATTTAAATTTATTTATTTATTTATTTCAGTTAGTTGCCAAGGCAACATTTCTGTTTCTATTTTGTCCCCCTGATTTCTAACATTTTTCCTCATTTCTAGTTTTTCCTGTTATATTTATATTTTATTTCAGCTTTATTTAAATTATCGAAAATTATAGTTTTAGTTCTAGTTGACATTATCAACACTAGGATAAATCAGAAACTGATTAATTGGTCATTTTGAGGTTATCGACAGAAGCTGATTTCTCTGTAAATAAAATGTTTAACTCTGTTGTGTCAGTTCCAGGTACTTGTCCACAAATATAGTAAAAAACAGGGCTTGAAACTCTTAAAAAAAATATGATTTTTCTCAACAGATTGTCAAATGAGGATCTTAACCTTCATAAAAAGCTGCTCATCGATCTAATGAGGTGGTTTTGTGTTTTTTCAGGGTACAGCAGGATCTGAAGCCTTTGCCACAGAAGAAATGTCCACGCTGGTCAATTACATCCAGCCGACCAAGTTCCACTCCTTTGAGGTTTCCAAGAGTGAGTATGACCGCATGCGATAATGTGTGCGCTGATTTGAAGATCTCTTCAAAACTCAATTTGTTTGCTTTCAGAAACCAAGCGCAGTTATCAGATGTCATCGTTTGTGGAGACCAAAGCCCTGGAGCAGCTCACGAAGACACCGGTGGAGTTTGTAGAGCATCCTTTACCTGAGGAACTGAAGGATGAGTGTGTTTTGTTCTGCTGCTCGTCTGTAGTGACTTCACACACAACCCACATATCCCATCAGACACATGACAGGAAACCAGGACAAGTGCATCTATTATTCATGCCATAACTTATGACCCAAATAATCAAATCTGGCAGGAACATTTCAGAACTCTAGTCCATATGTACTGTTTCAAGTCTTATGAAAGGATATTGTTTTCATTTTTTTTACCATTTTATTGAGTGCATCTCAGAAAACCTGCCAATACAAGTTTGAGTCACATTTCACCACATTTACAAATAAAAATAAATAAGAAATTTACGGATTAAACAAAATGGAGCCTATTTTTAGGGCCTTTTAATGACAATCAAGTACATTTTCACCCCAAATTCCCATTACTCAAAATCAACCTCAAATTCAAAGAGGCATTAATAAAAACCCATTACACCACTAACACAACACTCATGAATGATCAAACACCACAGTAAAAAATCCGATTTTAAATGCCGTTTAAGCTCTCTAAGAGTGGAGCACTGCCGGATATAATGAGGTAAACCATTCCACAGCCTAGGAGCGGCGGCCGCAAAGGAGCGGTTTCCTCTCATTATCCGGTACGTCCGCAGGTCCACTAAGAGATTTAATGACTCAGAGCGTAACGTTCTCTTTGGTTTCTTCCCCTGGATCAGATCAGCTATATATGTTGGAGCAGTACCATGTAAGGCTTTAAAAACAAATAATAGTATCTTAAAATCAATCCTATAGGAAACTGGCAACCAATGTAGTTTTTTCGAGTGCCTGTCAGAAGTCTTGCGGCCACATTTTGGACCAGCTGTAATCTAAGCTTTTGTGTTGAACACCATAGTACAGTGCATTACCATAGTCTAATCTTGAGAAAATAAAAGCATGAATAACATTTTCCAGGTCCTTCCGTGATACAAAAGGCTTAATTTTAAAGAATAGTCTCAATCGCAAACTATACCTAAATTTTTCACTTGATGCACACCATATATATATATATATAATATCGATATCTTATATTCATATACACAGGTCAAAAATTTGGACACTTTTTTTTCAGGATTCATTGATGAATAAAAAGTTAAAAAAGAGCAGAAATCTTTTGTAACAATATAAGTTTTTACTATCACTTTTGATCAATTCAACACATCCTTGCTGAATAAAAGTATTAATTTCTTTCCTTTTGAACAGTATAGTGTATATTGTTACAAAATATTTCAATTTTAAATAAATGCTGTTCTTTATTTTTTTTTACTTTTTATTTATCAAAGAATCCTGAAAAAAGTATCACAGGTTATAAAAAAAATATGAAGCAGCACAACAGTTTTCAACATTGATAATAATCATAAATGTTTCTTGAGCAGCAAATCATCATATTAGAATGATTTCTGAAGTATCTTGTGACACTGAAGACTGGAGTAATTTATATGTGTATATGTATATATATATATATATATATATATATATATATATATAGTTGTTTACACACATATAAACATCTGGACGAATGTGCTTAAATTTTCATGCCCATAATAAAATAATGTCACATTATAGCAAAAAAGCCAAAAAGATTTTACAACAAATATCATTTCTTTAATATTTTACGTTTTAATTATTTTACACAGTTTTGTGTTTTGTGATGTATGTGCTAGTTGTGCTGGAGGTGAATGAATCAGTTATCAGTTCATTACGTCAGTCCCTTAACAGTGTGCATGTAGATACAACAAATTTCAGCTGAGCAGAATCTATCCCAAAGGAACTCGGGTGGATTCCTCCAACTACATGCCGCAGGTGTTCTGGAACGCCGGCTGTCAGCTTGTAGCACTCAACTTTCAGACCATCGGTGAGCAGATGAATCAAAACGCTTCAGGAAAGACTTATTAAAACATGACTTTGATATGAAATGTCAGCTGTAATTTCACTTCATATTTGTTTGCTCTCTCAGATCTGTCCATGCAGCTGAACCTCGGCATGTACGAGTACAACGGGAAAAGTGGCTACAGGCTCAAACCAGAGTTCATGAGGCGACCGGACAAGCATTTCGACCCCTTCACAGAAAGCACAGTGGATGGGATTGTAGCCAATACCTTATCAGTAAAGGTTAGATTTGTACTAGACTTAGGCTTTTAACTGGAACACGAGACTGTTGCCAAAACCGTTAGCATTAGGAAACTCATTTGCAGTGCACTATTAATTCTCATGACAGTAATAAAATAGTAGATATTTCAATAAGTATCGATACTGAAATGTCTGAAACTCTTCCAATACTCCTGTCACTCACTCATCTCATTCGCTCCGGTTGAATAGTGCTTGTATTGTGCATAATTTTAGTAATTCCCGCAGGTTTCACGCTCACACCAAAAGCGCGCACAGCACTGATCTATATAAGTGTCGCGCACATAAAGCCGCCTCTCAGACAGCTAGCAAGAACCGAATTGACTTCTTTTACGTGGCTTATTGCGCTTAAACGGCCAAATACATACAAAATTATGTCAAAAGGTAAATACAGTCAGTTCTGGAACGTAAATTGTTGAGAGAAAACGCATGTTGTGTAACAGTATATAGACCTATTTTGTGTTTGCAAACAGCGATGATGTTTTTTGTGGGCGGAGCCTACCTGGTTGCAGAAAATGACAGTTCTGCAGTAGAAGTATGTGGAAGCCACGGAATAAAAGAATAAAAAAAAAAGTTAATTTTGAGTTTATATCTCACAATTCTGCCTTTTTTTTGCTCGCAAATCCGGGTTTATATCTCACAATTCTTAGAAGGAAAAACAGACAAAGACAAAAAAACAGTCTTTTTTCCTCATAATTGCAAGTTTATATCCCGCAATTATATTATATCTTTTTTCCCCTCAGAATTGTGATATAAACTCACAATTGTGAGCTATAAAGTCTGAACTGGCAGATATAAACATGCAAATGCAAGAAAAAAAGTCAGAATTGTTAAATAAAAATGTTATAGGCTATGTTTAAAAGTTATCTATGTAAAATTTTATAGGTTTAAATATTATTTCATGCTGTAACTGTATGGCTATGTATGTATGTTCCCTATGAACCACATATGTGAATATTATGTAGTTTACATCAAATTCATGCTTTAATAGTAAACTAATCATCGCTTGTTTCATCAGTCCAGTCTGAGACTTGCAACATAAACATCTCCGTTTGCGTTTTTCTTCAAAGCGCATTTTCATTACCGCAATGACGGTATTCTATAAAAATGGATTATAATTATATTTTTTGCATTCCGACTCTGACATCCAGAGGCACAACAAAACATTTTTCTCTTATTCTGTGGATTTTGCCCATTTTCCTCCACTTGTTACCGCTATTTTTCTGCCACCAATATGCGCGCGCAGCTGCAAGTGAGGTAACTGTGACGTCTGCTCCAAATTGGTCTATTGGATCCGTGCTTCAGCTCTTAAAGTGACAGCAGCCTAATAAGCCTGCTGCTGTCTGTCATGTTAGAGAAAATCGCTCTCTGCTCTTGACTGAATAACTTTTGCAACTTGAATTGTAAGCATTACACCGTGTCCCAAATACACGTGACACGTGATAAAAGGTATCTTTTCCATGTTAATCAGATTTTTGTCCTAACTAGCTGTGATGGCGACACGCGACGATTCTATTTTAGAAACGTTTTCTATTTTTCTGCGACATTGCGTCTGGAACAACAACACAAAGTATCATAATGATAATCTCTGGTATCGTTTATGTACTTTATTTAATGTTAAACACTTCTAATGTTAGTTTTAATATCATTTTGTGTGTCTTTTAGCAACAATGAACAATTCACCTCAGATCTTCAAAATAAATGAAAGGAAACAAGAACGTTCAAACTGTCAAATCACTGTGAACAGACAAGTGTATTCTATGACAAAAATTGTTTCAGTAACTCAATATGTATGTTTAATAATGTTAAAATGGTGTAATATTCATGAATTTGATTATGTAGCTACTTTTTCGTTGCGAGTGCCAGGAGCTTGCCCGCCCACACACTCTTCTGATTGGCTGTGATTTTTGATTGACTTTATCGCATCTCATAGTCATATCGTGTCTGGTGTGGACAGACAAATTGTTTGTTGCTGGAATCTTAACGCATCGAGTCTGGTTAGGACACGGTGTTAATCTGTATTTAATTTTTACAATGAAGGCTATCCAGTGTTATTTTATATTTGATTATTATATTATTTCTTACCTGAATACTACAGTTAGAACCACCTGAAAAACATAAAGCCCTGTTTAATTAATTTGTCTGTGAGTTTTCACCATGGTATTGAAAATGGTATCGAATATCGATATTTTTCAAGGTATCGTATCGAAGTTGGAAGTTCCAGTATCATGACAACGCTAGTAGAGACTCTAATAAAATAGTTGCAGACTTTTTGTAAGTAAAGTTGTCGTAGCTAGCTGTAATTGAACAACTTTAAATCCCGAATAGGTTAAATATTATCAGTCAAGCGTTTGAAACTAGTTTCCTGAGCACTGGTTATATGTCATTTTAATCTCATTGTCTCTTCCATTAGATCATATCAGGACAGTTTCTGACTGACAAGAAGGTGGGCGTTTATGTGGAGATTGACATGTTTGGACTTCCAGTTGACACGAGACGAAAAGCTTTCAAGACAAAGACGTCCCAAAGCAACGCCATCAATCCTGTGTGGGACGAGGAGCCCATCGTCTTTAAAAAAGTACGGAGTGTTTTTAGAGTCCTGTTATTATTATCATCAGATGGTTGGAGTGCATGAAATAAATAACTGTGTTGTTTATTGGTCAGGTTGTGTTGCCCACCCTCGCTTCCCTCAGGATAGCCGTGTTTGAAGAAGGAGGGAAGTTCATTGGTCATCGGATCATTCCCGTCTCAGCCATTCGTCCGGGTGAGAAACATGTATATTAAAGTGCCTGTATAATTCTGTTTTAATGGTTCCTAATGTTGTTTTGGAGTCTCCTACAATAGAGTTACATGCATCCAAAGTTAAAAACACTTTAATTTTCTCATAATTTCCACTGCAGCATCAGCTCTTTTCTCACAGTGTCTGAAACGTTTCGATCAACGATTCAGTCTCTCTAAACCCCGCATCTCTAAGAGCCTAATATGATTTCATATGTGATTTCATTGTAATATTTTTGGGAGGCTTAACAGACAAATTTACTTTAATTATTTATTTAGAATATTTTAATATATTGCTAGTAGGCTGCAGCATGGAAAGGCAGATTTGTTTGTTGTAATAAAGCACCATTTTCTCATATGCTCACAGGTTATCGTTACATCGGTTTGAGAAATGAAAAGAATCAAGCTCTAATTCTTCCTGCTATATTCGTGTATATCGAGGTGAAAGACTACGTACCGGATACATTTGCTGGTAAGAAGTTCATTTCTGTTATCTGAAACATCTGGCTGTTTTAGGATCTGCTACTCAAAGAAAGCACTAAAAGTACCATAGTACTACTGTGGCGTCCTTTGAAATAACCTTGAATGCCATTATGAATAACATGGTAAATATGAGTGAATCTCACAAGCTGGATCATAATCAAGAAATTATACTTTGCATAAAGAAAATGGAAAATGGACTTCTATGCATATGTGACAAATATTCTTATATTCTTTGTGAATTATGACTTGAATATCTTATATGGGCCATTCTACAGAATTGATTCAAAGTCAGAGTTGGAAACATCTTGGAAAAAAATTGTATGTATGCAAATTGTATAATATCCAAGATACACATTTCTAGTAACTGTGCAGAAAGAATATTTTCAGAAAGTTTTGTAATATTTTTCCTCTCCCCAAATTTGTCACTACCCAAACACAATAATATATAATTTAATAAGAAGAGTTACATTGATCTATTAACATTGTTTACATCTACCTTGTAAATATATTTGTTGTTATTTTATTAAAATGTGCTCATATGTAAATCAATAACAATTACAATTTTAACAATATTTCAAGTGTAAGTTATGAGATTTGTTGTATTTTGAATCCAATCTTTCTTTGTAAAAGGCATAAAGTTTATCATACTGATTTCAAAGTGAAGGATTCATTAGTTTAAATATACATTAAATCAAACACTATAATAACATCTTAGTTGATAATTCAATATACTTTATTTTTGATAAAACATCCCATGTTTCGGTTGTGACTGCACATTTTCGGTAGTGACAGTAATGTGTTGGTAGCCACCACATCACGTTACACAATTTAACTCACATACTAAAACACTACTAAAACATATTAAAATACTAATGATTTGCATAATAAAACATACTAATGATTTGCATAACTGTATTAAATTTTTGTTTATTTCCCCCAAATAAATGATTATGTGTTCCCTTTTGTCACTACCAAACAATGATGTCACTACCGAAACAGTCACGACCGAAACATGTGGTGAAGTTTCGGTAGTGACAATTTCAAATCCTTTTGATCCTAGCTCAAAGATGCAAATCAGCACATGGTTACCTAACACAGTCCTGAACAGTTGTACGCAGAAAAAAACTAAATTTTATCGAATAACCCCCAAAAAACAATGTCGTTTCGGTCATGACTGTTTCGGTAGTGACAATTTTAGATACTTTTGATCCTAGCTCAAAGATGCTAATCAACACATGGTTAGCTAGCACAGTTCTGAACAGTTGTACACACAAAAACACTAAATTTTATCGAATAACATTCAAAAAACAATGTTACAACCGAAACTTCACCACATGTTACGGTCGTGACTGTTTCAGTAGTGACAATTTTAGATATTTTTGAGCCTAGCTCAAAGATGCTAATCAACACAGTACACTTCTGAACAAATTTTATGGAATAACACCCAAAACAGTTTGCCTAATTGCAGAAAAAAGGTGTTTGGTAGTGACGTTCCTTAAAGTTACACACAGATTTTCAGGCTTTTGAGCACATTTAACTCAAAATGAGGGTACCTATCTAATGTGAAAGAGAGGCTATGAGAGGGAGGGACACAGGAATATTTTCTGATCAAAAATGTAGAAGTGTGGTTAAAATAAATCTCAGTCAATGGACTAAAACATACACTCTTTCGATAGTGACATGAAAATGTGGGACACATTTTTTACACAAAGTTTCATGATTTACAAAGAAAGATAAAATAAATATTTTTTTTGAACCTCACTTTAAAAAAAAAAAATCAAAAAGATATTTTTAAAAACAATGGAAAAAATTGCAAAAATTATTGCAATATCATTTTGAAATTTAGGGGTTAGGGTTCGGGACAGCCACCTCCCAGTTGAAAGTACCCAATAAATGATGATTATATATATATATATATTAAGCTTACTGATATTTTAAGTATTATTGTGGGATTCAGTAGATAATAGAAGGATCTTAGTAAACGAGTTGAATACTTAAATGCTTTTTAAATGTGTGTTTTGGTTGTGGGACAGCAGTTTGCACCAATTCTGTAGAATGGCCCATATATCAGAGTACCGTGGTATTACCTTCACTGTATAGCCACAGTGTTTTTTGTGAGGAGCTTTTCGATCTTCATCCCAGCGGTGGTTTTTACAAACGCTTGTGGTCCTCATTTGCATACTGAAACTATGAGATGGGGGATTATGGGACAGATTCACGTCTCCAGTTCCCAGAATGCTCCTGTTAGTGTTGTGCTTCAGTTAAAAAGTGTTACACCACAGCGGCACAACAGCACTGACCTTCTCAGCAGCGTTTCACACGTTCGTTTTGACTCGTCTGTTTTCCTGTCAGATGCAAATAATGATTAGACCATCTTAAGAGTTTGTTTAATTTAAATGGAAACTTTGCCTTATTAAAGCCACATAAAAACAAAGTGACCTCACCTATTTAAAGCTCAACTGTGGCATTATTTGTTAAATATGCATATTATATAAAAAGTGATATAGACCCCACAGAAGATGTCACAACTTTTATTTTATGTTAACTAATTATCAAAGACTTTTCTTTAGAAAATGTTGAATCTAACACTCTGTTTATGTAAATGAACGGCTTTTTTAAAGATGAAATGACCCATAAAATGCCAAGGAGAAAATGTTTTCAAAAATGTCTCTTAATTAAGGGTTTCTACCTATAATGAAACTTCAGATATGAGCAAAATGTCACTGCAAGAAGAAGGCCTTTAAAAGGGACAAAACATAATGTCATATATCAAATCTTTATATATATTTATAAGGTTTTGAAGTTGCAAAATATTGTGAAAACATTATAGCTGTTAACTAACTAAAATGACTTTAGCCCATGGTATCTAAAACAGATGCATGATGCAGAGATTTGTGAGTTTGTAACGGTTCTCGAGAGCGTTGTTGTGTTTGACGTGACTGACGGTGTGTTTCTGTGCTGAACAGATGTCATTGAAGCGTTGTCCAACCCCATCAGATACGTCAACCTAATGGAGCAGAGATCCAAACAGCTGGCGGCTCTCACTTTAGAGGAAGGAGAAGAGGAGAAAGACACCAAAGAGGTACAGACTCACATTCTGCTTCTGTCTCACTCCAAATCTTCAGACCTGAAAGTTGAAGATGGTAATTTTGGAGTCTTTTTCACTCTTAAGTGATATTAAAAATATATTAAAATACAATATATAATTATTTATATTATTTAAAAGTAACATCCGGAGGGGATATTTGTTTTAATCACCCTACAAATTCGAATAAACCATCAAAATATGAGAATTACATATTTTAACCCTTGTACATCAATTAAAAAAAAGTTACACATAGGTCCATATTGGACAAAAATGTTAGTGTCAAAAAACTGTCATAAAAATTTGAAGTTTGGGAGCACCGACTTAAAGGGTTGGTACACCAAAAATTAATAATGTCATTAATTACTCACCCTCATGTCGTTCCACACCCGTAAGACCTTCGTTCATCTTCAGAACACAAATTAAGATATTTTTGATAAAATCCGATGGCTCAGTGAGGCCTGCATTGACAGCAAGATAATTTAGACTTTCAAACACCCAGAAAGCTACTAAAGACATATTTAAAACAGTTCATGTGACTGCAGTGGTTCAACCTTAATGTTATGAAGTGACGAGAATACTTTTTGTGCGCCAAAAAAACAAAATAATGACTTTATTCAACAATATCTAGTGATGGGCGATTTCAAAACACTGCTTCATGAAGCTTTACGAATCTTTTGTTTCGAATCAGTGGTACGGAGCGTGTATAAAACTGCCAAAGTCACGTGAACCCTTGAAATTTGAAACACTTATGAGGTAACGAAGCCGCGTTTACTGAAATCACGTGACTTTGGCAGTTTGCAATTGTTTGATACCAGCTCGATTCGAAACAAAAAATTCGTAAATCTTCATGAAGCAGTGTTTTGAAATCGCCCATCACTAGACATTGTTGATATTTTGTTCTTTTGGCGCACAAAAAGTATTCTCGTCACTTAATAACATTAAGGTTGAACCACTGTAGTCACATGAACTGTTTTAAATACATCTTTAGTAGCTTTCTGGGTATCTGAAAGTGTAAATTAACAATGCAGGCCTCACTGAGCCATCGGATTTTATCAAGAATATCTTAATTTGTGTTTCCAAAGATGAACGAAGGTCTTACGGGTGTGGAACGACATGATTAATGACAGAATTTTCATTTTAAAAAAGACCCTGGGCAGATTATTGTCAAACTAAAAAAAAAGTTTAAAAAGTGAAATAAGAAAAAAGATATAGAGAACATTATTTTATATAAAATATATATTTTATGAAACATGTTGAACTCTAAAACTGCTATAAAATCAAAACCATAAATCTAAACAAATTATGCTCCAAATTTGAGGATGATATCTCAAAAAATAAGCTTTCAGTAAGATTTTGTTTGACTGCAGTACCACATTTTCCCCATTAGATGCCAGCAAAACTCTACTGGTACACACAGTGGTTGGATTTGTGATTTGCAGTAGTTTTTCACTCTCAAATATTACACACACACACACACACAATTTTTTTATTACACACATGCAAACCACACTCTGACATCCACACAATTATAGCTGCATCATTTATCCAGTTGGCTCAATAATAAGCAGAAGCAGAAAACAGGAATAACGCAAGTATTTGTTTTATAGGCCAAACCAGAGAATATGGCACCATCTGGTAAAAAAATAAATTAAAAAAAATAAAACTTTTCATTTTTAAGCCTTGCCAACAGAATGAAGGTTTCAATGGGGACATTTTGTCCTCAAGGCCCTGAGAGGAACTATTTTGTGTTACTAGTGCAAAATATATATATATATTTTTTTTAAAGGAAATGAGGGTGAAATAGAAAAATTCCAATAAAAATACACGCCAGTGCCAAAATTTATGCAGTTGGCATTAACAGGTAAAATGATCAAAAAACAAAACTGAAAAAGACAGAAATGTCCATAAGGACACACAAGGGTTAAATATGAGGGAAGCTCAAACACTAAAACACAGCAAACTACAGCTACAGGTTTTATTTTACTATGAAAAAAAGCATAGAAAACAAAACTCTGACTGGAAAAAGCATACAGTGACTACAACATAATCATTTATTAATATTTTGTTGGTTCTCTCTTGTTTGTGCATGTGTTCACAATTTGTTTGTATGACAGTCTGACCAAAAATTACGTCTGCACAAAGGGTGATGATGTCGATTTTCCTAGGCCATGTTTAATTATATATATATAAGAAATGGGCCTTAAAAATGTATGTAAGAAAAAGCTTTTTAAAAAGGGGCAAACCAGTATTAATGTCACATATTAAATCGAATTTCTCAGATGTAATATACATGAGCATTAGTTAGTGATAGATTTATAATGGGATTACTGCACTAATTACTCTGTCTAAACTCTAATCACATTCCCATTCGTTTACTTAATGAATGAAGTCATTTTTCTAATGAGTTTTTTTCATTTTGCAAAACGGTTTGTTGCTGTTAAACTGACAGAGAATGGTATTTAATGGTATTTTGGTGATGTTTCTAGCAGAAGTTTCTTGTTCTTCAGGCGGATCCGGGTGTTGAAAACCCCTCAGAGGTTAAAAGCGAACCCAAACCCGCCCCGGTTGAGAACGGATTGAGTCACACGCCCAGCGCGGCTCCTAAACCCGCGTCCCAGATCAGCACACAGCCACAGTCCACAGGTCAGACCTCCACACCTCTCTCATATCATCCTCTCATCTCTGTAATTCATTACTATCGATTGGATTAAGCTGTTTCACCTCACGTGTGCTGCGTTCACATATCAAACAAGACGGGAGAGAAAAATGATGAATGTTATTAGATATGGTTGAATCTTATCTGATGAGATCTTATCTGGATATGTTTCAGGCTCAACGAAACCAGCGGCAAAAACTGAAGATCTTATTCAAAGCGTCCTCACCGGTCAGTGTTAAACAGATCTAATGGCTTTTATCACCTATTTAAGAGACACAGTCCAGACTTTAAAAGAGACCTGATTCAGAGAAATGAAAATCTGAAATAACTTGCACGGTTTATATTAATATATTATAATATATAATTTTATATTATTAAGTTATGTTTTTGTCATATTACACATATAGAGAAAATAACAGGAAATACATTTATTTATTTATTTATTTATTTATTTATATACAATGATTTTGTTTTTGTAAACAAAAATAATAGAATAAACAATAGCAGGTTATTTCAAAAATAATTCAAATATATTAACAAAATAATACACAAAATGTAATATATATATATATATATATAATCTAATAATATAAATATTATACAAATAATATATTACTTATTTTAAATACACACGCACACACACACAAAAACAAATATATATATATATATATATATATATATATATATATATATATATACATATATATATATATATATATATATATATATATACATAAACATAAATATAAATATTAGAATATTAGAACAAACAACAGCAGGTTATTTCAAAAATAATTTTCAAATATTAATATAAAATAATACACAAAATCTTATGTGTGTGTGTGTATATATATATATATGTATATATATATATATATATATATGTATATATATATATATATATATATATGTATATATATATATATGTATATATATATATATATATATATGTATATGTGTGTGTTTTTGTGTATATATACATAAATATATACATAAATATTAGAACAAACTATAGCAGGTTATTTAAAAAATGTAAAAAATAATTTTCAAATATTAACATAAAATAATACACAAAATTATATTTATATATTTAATTATATATAATTATATATTAATTATATATAATTAAAATATATTAACAAAATAATACGTGACATTTTATATTTTGTGTATTATTTTGTTAATATATTTTAATTATTCCTGAAATAACCTGCTATTTAATAGTTTATTCTATTATTTATTTTTACAAAAACAAAATCATTTTTTATATATATATATATATAAAAAAATGTGTGTGTGTGTGTGTGTGTATATATAAGCTATATTTTGCTTAATTTATGTAAGCAATCAAATAAAATTCAGTTTTATTAGGTGGCTGTTCAGTTTAAATCATTTCGAATGTTCACCATAAATTATTTAAACACTTCTGATGTACAGCTTTAGTGAACCCATCCACCTGAGCTTCAGAAAAGGTTCATAAAATATGGAGGTGGAATGTGAAGAAGTAATTTTACAGTCCATAAAACCCCTGCCTGTTTCTGCCTCAGAGATGGAGGCGCAAACCATCGAGGAGCTCAAACAGCAGAAGGGATTCGTTCGGGAGCAGAGACGACACTATAAAGAGATGAAGGACCTGGTGAAGAAACATCACAAGAAAACCACTGAGATGATCAAGGAGCACACGGCCAAATACAATGAAATCCAGCACGACTACCTCCGCAAACGGGCCGTCCTGCTGAAGTCTGCAAAACGAGATGGTAAGAAGAGGTAGGTAGACGTCCTCTGATCGACTTGTGGTTCGGATTGTGTGGCGAAACATCAGGTGAACAAACGTCTCACAGGCTGGCGTCTGTCGTCAGGTGTCTGTCGTCCAGTCCTGAACACGGACCCTCGTTCTTCGAGCAGGAACTGGCCAGTTTGGATCAAGACAGCGGACTGAAACTGTCTGAACTCAAAGAGCAGCAGCAACAGCAGCTACTGAATCTCCGTCAGGAACAGTATTACAGCGAGAAGTACCTGAAGAAGGAACACATTAAACAGGTGCGTCAAGAATCCAGAACTGGTGTGTGTCTGAGAAAAGAGTGCTGAAACAAAATCACAGAGTTGATTCATTTGCAATTCACTCTTTAAAACTGTACTCTCTCTCTATATGTACTAATATATATATATATATATATATATATATATATATATATACACACACACACATGTAAAAACATGATCAGTAAGTCATGGCAACTTATGTTTTTACATTAAATCATCAATCAGTAATTTTAACATTTTTATATAAATTATACAAGATTCAACACAATTAAAAAAAAAAAAATCCATTTAATATAATTTGTTGAAATTACTTGTTTAAGGCAAACTTATAGAAAATAGAACATAATGCAAATTATTTCAAATAAAATTTTAAACAAGTGTTAATTCATTTGCAAATGACTCTTTAGAACCATATATTACCATATACTAACCATATATTAACATTAATAATTTAAATAATACAGTATATGTGTGTGTGTGATTATATTAAGTATATATTTATATTATTAGCATTATTATTCATTAATATTAACATTAATAATATATATATATGTGTGTGTGTGTGTGTGTGTTTATATTAAATATATATATATATTATTAGCATTATTATTATTAATTAACATTAATAATATATATCTATATATGTGTGTGTGTGTGTGTGTGAGACTGTATATATGTCACGATCACTGTCTGTTCCTGTCAGTTCCTGGACTCCACTTCCCATAATCCTCCCTTCCAATCACATGCACCAATCACCAATTGCCACACACACCTGCAGATCATTACCTGGACTATTTAAGACACACACACACACACACCCTTTGCGAAGTCTTGATTTGCCCCGGTGATCAACTCTGAGCGTTTTCTTGTGGACTGTTTACCCTGTTACCGTTGGATTGTTTATTCGTTGTGATTCTCTGCTGCCTGCCCTGAACCTTGCCTGTGTACTGGACTGTGATTGTTTGCTGCCTGCCCTGATCTCCGCCTGTGACCCGATACAGTTTGTCTGCTGCCTGCCTCGACCATTGCCTGTCCCGTTTATGTCTTTGCCTTTGCCCCTGTCTGCCTTGGTGACTATTCTCAATAAAGCTGCAAATGGATCCCCGCTCTGCCGTCCCATCATTACAATATATTAAGTATATATTTATATTATTAGCATTATTATTAATTAACATTAACATTAAAAATATAAATATGTGTGTGTGTTTATATTAAATATAATATTTAATATTGACAGTTTACATTAATATATATTATTAGCATTATTATTATAATTAACATTAATAATATAAATATATGTGTGTGCATGTATTTTTATTAAGTATATATTTATATTATTAGCATTATTAGTAATTAACATTAACATTAATATATATGTGTGTGTGTGTGCGTGTGTGCGCATGTGTGCATGTGTGTTTATATTCAATATATGTTTGCATTATAAGCATTATTTACACTATATATATATATATATATATATATATATATATATATATATATATATATATATATATATACAGTATATATATATAGTTTGTAAATAATGCTTATAATATAAATATAGATATTTTTATATTTACATCATGTATGTATGTATGTATGTATGTGTGTGTATATACACACACACACACACACACACACACACACACACACACACACACACACACACACACACACACACACACACACACACACACACACACACATATACATACGAATTTGAGTTTGTTTTTTTTTATGCTTTTAATGCTTTCTTTCCTTTATTGTAAGTCGCTTTTGATAAAAGTGTCTGTTAAATGCACAAATGTAAATATAAAAATAAACCAGCCAAGTGTTCATTGTAAATGTCTGCATCTAGAAAGATGCTATTTTTTGCTTATTTCATGTGAGAAATCAAATATAAATTATTTAAACATTTCTGATGTGCAGCTTTAGAAACCTCTTTAATGAATGGGTCAGAATGACTGATGGATTTGGGTGTTTCTGCTGTGTTCGCAGGTTATCGAGAAGCTGACCGGCATCGCTGAAGAAAGTCAAAGCAACCAAATGAAGAAAATCAAGGAGCTGTGTGAGAAGTGAGTCCGTTATCAATATCACAAGCATCTTTTAATAATTCAGAAGGTCATGTAGCATCAACCTCTCTGTTCCGTCTGTGTTTACAGAGAAAAGAAAGAACTGAAAAAGAAAATGGACAAGAAGAGACAAGAGAAGATCAATGAAGCCAAATCAAAGGAGAAGCACTTGACAGAAGAGTAAGAGTTCATCTGCTCATCTGTTTAGTGTATAAAATGTGTGTTTTTGTTGAAATAAGGCTTCTAGCATCCACAATAATCCGGATACATTTGAAAATGTATCTTTTTCCCAAAGTTTTGGCCTTCTGTCCACCCTGAGACAGCACAGAGAGCTTTTTCTTGCTCTGCCAGGTGGGCGTCCCCCTGCAGTCATCATGTTTTCTGGCCATTTCAAGTTTGATTTACATGACATAAAGCGATTGATTCACGAGCTTAGAACGTGCACGAAAACAAGAGGCGGGATTTATCGCACGAACCAATCATATCCAACCATAACCAGTCATATCCAATCATTGCCTCTATTACCCCCCACCAAACCCACCGCACACTTTAGGGTGTCTGTTTTAAGTCAATGGGATCAGAGGAGGCACCTGCGGGTGTTGCTGTTGGACAGTGATTTATACGTTTTTAAATGTCAAGTTGTTTTATTATTCTAATATGGATTATTTTCTCATCCACTGTTTTGAGGAGGCACTGCCTCTCTTGCCTCCTCGGAAGAAACGCTCCTGTCTAAAACAGGTTGAACTGTATGTTCAGATTTTCCACAGAAATACACACAGATCAGAGAGGGTTTAAATTGGTGTTTTACAAAATATATAACTTGAAAGCAATGAAAGTCACTCCAGATAAAAGCATCTACCAAATGCATACATACGTCTAAATTTATATATTTGACAAATAGATCTGGATTCATATCTGTAGAGATGAATTGATAAAGTAATGCAGACTCAAAAGTGACGTAATTAAGTGAGTAAAATGTGCAACTGACTACAGACGGCTTCATTCAGGTGATTCTGTGAGGGGAATTGTAAGCATATTTGGCTTTAATATACTTAAATGATATTAAAATACTTTGTTAAGCTACAAAGATGCTTGTATCATTGACCCTCGAGATATTAATTTACACCAAACTAATCATGAATCGATTTAGAGATTCAAAAAACATTAATTTCAGGTTAGTTTCATTAATGTTCAGGGAGGCAATTAAAGGAACGGAAAGAATTTTATTATTCCTTATAAAAGCAGCCTCTAGATGGCAATAAAACACTGATAAATGCATCCCATGATCCATAACAGTCTCTCTCTCTCTGATTTTAGGGAGAAGCTGGAAATCAACCGCTCTTATGTGAACGAGGTGGTGCAGCACATTAAGAGGGTAAAAGAGTTTCTCCATTTCTCATCATCATAAATGAGAATAAATATGATTCTTTACACTTTTTGTCTTTTTTTTTTATGTCTCTAGCTGGAAGATGCTCAGACTAAAAGACATGAGAAGCTTGTAGAAACCCATAAAAGCATTCTGCAACAAATATTAGATGAGAAACCCAAGGTAAGAGTTCGCCGTGTGGCACTACAATTACAAATAAACATGGTAGTAGTAACAGTAGATAAAAAGGTAGATATAAGCATCGTGAAGTTCTTTAGAGCGATTGTTTTAAGACTAATGTAGTCCCTAGACTTCTCATTTGGAGTTTAATGTCTCATAAATGAACAGAACGAGAGATATTATAATAACTAGCACTGTTACTGTTATTGTTATAAAAGCAGAAGTCATCTAGTGAAAGCGAGTGTTGTTGCTTTCTGGAAGTTTGACAGACGAGTGTCGGACGAAACACAGCGTCTGTTGAGTTTGTTGCATCATGACAATGTAGATCAATACATATTTCACAAATCATTGATTTTCTGCATCTGTCATTCACTATCATGCCTTTATGCTCAACAACATTTTTTGTCAGTATCAGTTATTTAACTTTAAGCCTGTAAAGCCTGGGATATGAAATAATAATGCTATTTTTTTTTTTAAATGGAACAGTTTATTGAACCTTTAGGCAAAATCTAAAATAAAAAGTTTTCATATGTGTTTTTGTTGAGTATCATATTTGATGCATCAGGTTTTTATGGCTCATGTGGTCTGATATAGTGAGAATATGGAGGAAAAAATACCTCAGTTTTATTCAGATATCAAAAATATGCAGTTTGGCGCAGATGCTGATATTTATATGGACAAAATGTGAGATATGTGAGATTCTTGTAATGTAAACATAATGTAAACATGCTTACAATGATGAAGTCCTGTTAAAACTTTCTACAGGTTTGTACTAAAATGAGAGACTGTTCATTCAACCCTTTAAATATTTCATAAGCTGTCAGGAGTATTTAAATCTCAAATTTGGAGAATTTCAGTGTGATGCAGCACATTTTTAGATGCAGAAACAGAACAAATGTGCTTTTCAATCCTGAACATAACAGTAAAGATTTTTTTCTTATCTATAAAGTAATCTGGTGAAATATGTGTAGATTTGTGATTCCTGAGCGCTGCAGCACGGATCGGCCTGATCTGCTGCTGCATTAGTGAATATTGATCCGGATCTGTCGATACTGTCCCATGTCACATCACTGCCCCGTTCATCCATCGACTCCTGCGGGTCTCCTGCGGTCACAGCACACAGACACTCACACTCAACCACATCAAGTTTGCCGTTTATGATGGGGTCTTTTCATTATTTTTGTTCTTTCAGCTTAATTTTTTCCCCTTGAAGTCCTCTAATAATGTTAGTCAAAGTTGCGCCAAATTTATTTTAAATTTATTGATACATTTATTTTAAATTTATAATATATTAAACTATTTTTTTCAGTACCATTTTCCACTCTCTCTCTCTAACTTACAATTAAACATGCTGTTATTTGCTCTTTTCATAGTCTTTTTTTTCGTATTTTGTTTATAATAACAATTATATTATAAATGATAATTTATTTTAAATATCATTATTATTTAATATTTATATTTAGGTATTCATATTTTAAGTATCATTATATTTCAAATTAATAATAAATTCAAATATATTATATTTAGGCCTAAATGTATCAAATTAATTTATTTCAGGACCATTTTCCACCCTCTCTCTGACTTTTTCCACATTTTATTATTTAGTTTTTGTTTGTTTTTCCTCTTGAAGTCCTCTAATAATGTAAGTCAAGGTTTTTTATGCACCAAAAATGGTCAAATTTATTATTTTCAGGACCATTAAAACAATTAATTCTCAATTAAACGTGCTGTTATTTGCTTTTTTTCATGGACTTTTCCACATTTTAGTGTTTCTAATAATAATAAATAATTTATTTTGAATTTATCATTAGATTTATTTCAAATGTATAATAAATTATCCTTTAAGTTATATTAAAATTCATCCCATTTATATTTTTCAGGATCATTTTCCACTCTTTCTCTTTGAGTCTTATAATTAAACATGCTTTTTTCTTTCCTTTTTTTAAAAATAGACATTTTTGCATTTTATTATTTATTTGTTTCTTTTTTCCGCTTGGAGTCCTCTAATAAAATTAATCAAGACTTTTTTGGACCAAAAACAGTTGAATTTATTTTTTCAGGACTATTTTCCACCCTCTCTCTGACTCTTGAAATGAAACATGCTGTTTTTTATTGACATTTCCACATTTTTATTATTTATTTGTTTCTTATTTGTGTTTAACCTCCTTATTACCTTACTGTGGGCGGACAACTTTATGAAAATATAATAGGTTTTGTTATATCTGTCGGATATGATTTTTTGCAGTTTATATTCAGTAATGCTAATTTCAGACTTGGAGGAAGTTTTGTTTTCAAAAGCCGATAAAGAAAGTAAGGCGGAGGAAGTTATTACATTTTGAACAATTACGAAGACAAACTTTTCTTCTTTTTTTTTAGAATAACGTGCACTAATGGTCAGTTTTGATTTCCTGTAGACGGTAATATTTTGCCCTGTGTTCACAGCTTCAGAATGACCTGGATCAGGAATACCAGGACAAATTCCGGCGGCTTCCATTGGAGATCCAGGAGTTTGTGCAGGAAAGCACCAAGAGAAAGACTGAGGATGTAGAGCAGGAAGTTCTTCCCTCTTCCTCCACGCTGGAGAAACTGATGCAGAAGGGCGCACAATCTGAAGACGACACAGAAGAGGAGAAGAAAGACTGATCGGACCATTTCAGAAACCTTCAGGATCTCTTCCCACTTCACTTTACGTTCTTTCATTTACATATTAGACATTTTTTGAAGGGTTGCGTTTGCTCCAGGAGATATCGACAGCTGACGAAGGAGAGCTCGTGGAAACGCTGCATCTGTATCACGCTGGGAGTTATTTTATTTCGGTTTGTTTAGTCTACTTGACTGGGTACATACTAAGGTTTAAATATGAATTATTTGTAATGTTCTGTTGATGTGCATCTCATAATAATGAATGAAAACAAAAGTGTTTTAATGGAAGAGAACGCAGGTCATGATACTGTATAGAGATACTGTAGCGATCAATTATCTTTAACGGATGAATCTCACAAAAACATCCTGGTCACAGCAGTCCGAGTCATATGTCACCACATTCTTGGGAGTTTTTGGGATGAAATATGACCCGGATGTGTTCTCGACAGGCTTTGTGAGATTCACTTTTAAGGCCCGTTCACACCAAGGACAATAACGATAAAGATGTGTCTCAAATTATGCACTATACACTATGTACTTATGCACTATGTACTCAACCATGTAGTGTATGAAACGATATCGTGGGAATCACTTTCAGAACAATTTTTTTCCAGCTGATGAACGATAAAAACATTGACAACCAATCAGAATCAATCTTGCTTTCAGAGCTTGATCATTTAAAGCAGTAGATGACAAAACTGCTTAGAATAAACAGAACGATGTTGTGCATTGTTCTGGACGATATTATAGTTATCTTTATAGTAGGGCTGTCAAAATTAGCGCATTATAATAGGGCTGTCAAAAATTATATAAAAAATGTGAATTTAGATTTATCTGCCAATATATCGGTTATCGGCTTTCAAATATAAAGAGTTATCGGTATTGGCCAAAATTTTCATATCAGCGCGTGAACGTATAATGTAACTAGATAAAAAATGACGGAAAAAAATAGATACGATGTTAACTGCGTTAAACATTTTTTAACTCGTTAAACTTTTAATGTCATTTTTTAGCTAGTGTTACATTATATGATCATGCTCTTATTCGCGCAAATGCTTTTAATCTAGGGATGCACTGATATGAAAATTTTGGCCGATACCGATAATTCTTTCTATTTGAAAGCCGATAACCGATATATTGGTCTCGCCATTAAAAGCTATGTCACACAAGCACACAATTATAATTATTATATAATATTTACAATTATATAAACCATTGAAGATGCAAAAAATATCTCAGATCTGTACTGGAGCGCTGTCTGTGAATCTCCTGTCTATGTGACAGACACACGAGAAAGCTGCTTCGGACAGCGCACAAGTACAGCATTGAGTTCTCTTTCACGCTCAAATGAATCGTGCAAAAACACACAAAATTATGCCAAAATGCCTGTTTTGTCGAGTACCCTCGTACGCACAGTCTTAAATGAGGTAAATAAAGTCTTAAATTAACGTAAAGTGTTGTGAGAAAATGCATGTCAGATCCGTGTCATGTGAGTCAGCTCTTAAAGTGACAGCAGCCTAATAAACCTGCTGCTGTCTGTGTCATTAAGCTGCATTCATACAGGGAGTCAACGCTTGACGGAGGGCGTGTCTGAAGCTTGGTGCTGACACAACCGTCATAATGACAAAAGCCAATCACATTACTTTCCAGTGTTGCATGAACGCAATTGGCTAGCATCCGCACTAGGGTATTTGCATAAGGCGATTCGATTGGCTGACGCCTGCGTTGGCATTTGAAAAGTTGAAAATTTTTCAACTTCTGCCACGGGCAACGCCAGTGATGCGATGCAACACAACCCACAATTCAGTTCGGCAACGCATGACATCAACCATTCAAAGTAAATGAGAAGCGTTAATGCCGACTAATTTGGAGATTAAATGTGAAATTATTTCAATATAAAATATATTAAAATCTTTAATGTTAGGTGCAATTGTAATCGTGATTAATTAGTTAATTTTATTTAATCGATTGACAGCACAACTTTATAGTTATTGTTGCTGGTGTGAACGGGCCTCTACAGACATGAGAGTTTCTGAAAGGTTCATGGTTTATTTGCACTGAAACGGATGATGATTATTTGATTCATCTTCTTGCAAAAGTTGCTGCTGAGTGCTTGAGTTTTGCTGTATATATTACAGGAGTGATTTTTCCACCTGTACTAATGAACATATACTGGTCTGGAGGTGCTGAAACCCTGTCCAACACTGACCTGGAACAGTTTCAGGGATGCATGCTTACAGTCAGCCGAGCGTTTGTGCTTCTACACATTTGTAAATGTCAGCAATATAGCTTGTGTTGTAATGTGATGAACTATTATCAATTTGTGAAGATGTGTTTCAAGATATAAGCTTTTTTCTTTTTGAACCCATAACAGACACAGTTGGGTTGTTTTAAAAAATATATATATATATATAAATGCATAGTGGTTTATTTGCTGTATTAAGGGACCATTTCAATTCCAGTTTCTGTTTAGGAAACTGTTTTAATTCTTTCTTTTGTTACTGCAGTTTGTCGTACGGGCAGAATTTTCCGATTAGCATCAATAGGTCACCTTAATCAATGAGTGAATCTCACAAAAACATGTTCAGGTCATTTTCACCCCAAAATCAGTGACAATTTTTTTTCAGCATAAAAGGCACTATGTTTAAAAATTCAGTAATAATGCATCCATTTTTAGGGGTTCAAGCGTGTAGCGCTGAAACCCTATTGTAATTGTTAAATTTTCCATGGATCAGCATTCTCCATTAAGCATAGGCTCAAGTGTCTTATATCGTTGGAATCCTTGGCTCTAGAGTCGCTTGTCGAAATATTAGCTAAATTTTCAGGTATTTTGGATTTTTTGAAAAACCTACTTTTGAGAACTAGTACTAGGTTTTTGGCCCAATCGGATCAGTGCAGCAAGATTCTCTGTATCAAGAGTCTCATTGTCAATAATTATCAAAACAAAGTTAAAATTTCGATTCACGGTCCCTAAAGGCTGCCAAAACGCTCAAAGTAGGCGGAGCCACTTTTACTAAAATGGCTATAAGTCGTGAACGGAATGAGATATTTTCACCAAATTTGGCACACCTATGTAGGAGCTCATTCTGTGGTCACATGACAAAAGACACAGTGACTAGCCACTTGGTGGCGATATAACAGAGAAAAAATCATTAAAATGGCTATAACTACTTCATCATTAGTACAATTGACTTGAAAATTGGCATGCAGTGTCTTGGTCCAAGGTGCCATGATTGTGTATGAGGACATTGAAGTATCTCAAAAAACATGTCCGCCATCAGCCAATGAATTTTGAGCAGCTATCAGACAAGGTTAACGGAGGCCGATCGAAATGAAACTCGCTGGGCCTGTTTGACTCACGACCCTAGAGGCCTGTGAGAAATTTGATAGAAATCGGCCACTGGGGGGGCGCCGTAGTTGGCGAACTAGTCCTAGGTTTTTGGCTTAACCTCTCTAACTGTTAAAAAGCTTTTAAAACCATATATTTTTATGTTAAATTTCCTGTATTTGCTGTAAATGGTCTTTTCCATCTATGATTGAGATGGTTACAGGCTTGCTAAATAAACATAATACCTTTTACGCATGTGCTTAAAGAACTTATAGAGCTTGAACCCCAATAATTGCTGCTCGCACCTATATTTTTTATTGTTATTTTTTTGCATTACAGTAATATTTTGGGTGGGGGGTGGCGCGATGTGCTTAATGTCATAAAAATCGCGTGACAAAGGACGCAGCAACTGGCCACTTGGTGGCACTATAACAGGAAATATTTTAATGTCATTAAATAAGCTTTGTTTTCTTTATACAAAATATTATTTCTTATTGATTTTGGGGTAAAACATGACCTGGGCGTAGGTTTCTTGAGATTCACCTCAGTAATAAATAAAATTAGTAATGCAGATGAAGGCAAAAAAGAAAAAAAAAAGAAAAAAAAAATGGATATGCACTTTGGATGTCCCGAGGTATTATGCAATCTTTCTACAGAAGTCAGAAAGCATGTAATATTTTCTTTTTATTATGTTCCGTTTTGGATGTAGGATATGTTTAAGGATTTTTATGCCAAGTGAAATTTGATTGTTAATTCTTTTCTACTTTTATGCCATACATCTATAATTAATTAGTGATTTCATTAAGCACTTTGATTAGCTGTTATTTCTACTTGCTCTCTAGATTATAATTTAACTAAGAGTTTTTACTTTTTTAAATCTTTTTAATCTGCTCCAATTGGGTTAGTTATGTATTTCAAGTTTATCAACACCAAGTTTGACATTTCGTTTTCTGTATATTTGCAAGGTTTTGATATTTATAATGCTCAATCTGATCTATGTGAAATACTAAAAAGCCAAAATGTGTTTCTTGTCACTTTCTTTTGAGATTGGTCTGACTAAACTGTCTTAAAACACAAATGTTGAAACCTTGCATAATATCTGTTTACAATTTGCTTTGAAAAGAGTCTTGATCATTTGAGTGACGTCATTGGGAAGCAGCTGCAGCTACTAAAGAGCGTTTATCATTTACTCAATGACTTAATTTCCCCATGATCACTAGTTTACATGTAAAATGAATCCTGTATATTCACTTCCAGAAGTATTATTGAATTTTTACAACACGATTCTGTGCCATTGTTTCCTTTCGACCAAAATCTTTTTTGCAATGTAAGATTACTTGAATTACTTTTATGACTCGAGAATATTTTTGATCGTTTTGAAGTGAAGTCCCGTGCCTTTGAATGTTCAATCTATGTTAGATGTGGAATGTAAAAAGTGTTGATGAATAGAGCTCATTTTTGTATAAACCGTAAGCGCACTTTTAAGATATTTATACTACTACAGAGTTAGATAGGCTAGATATGACGTGTCAGACTATTGATCATGAATGCTACTGAATGCCACTTTATTATTTTCAACTTCTGTTGACAGAAAAGATCCCGATTTAACATTTAATGACATTTGATTTTGTCCACTTCTGTTATTAGTTTGACAAATATCAAGATCTTTGGAAGACAAATATTGTTGAATGTAAGTCGTGCTCGTGTTGTGCATTGGTTTTAATAAAATTGTTCTTGTGAACTTTGGGCTTTGAACAATAATGCTCCTTTTGGCTGTAACTTTAATGTGTGATGGGTGTGAAATAAAGTGTATGTGACCTTTTAGATCTATTTTACAGTAGACTGTCACTCTCACTGATTATGCAACACTTAATGTGTATTTTTAAATGTATATTAATAGTTTATGACACTTCTAATTACTAAATTTAATTATTTAAATGTTCGATTGAGATTGACTTCAAAAGGTTCCTATTATTTTCCCTTTATATTTCGTGCCTAACAATGCTGTTATTCACTGTTGGAGCTTATTGCTTTCATAAAATGGTTAGTCCATCAAAACATTTATTTTAATAGGCCTATTTATTTCAGTGGTGCAGTAATACTGATGTAATGAGGTCACAGGTCACGTGGCTCAACCAATCAGAATCAAGGACCAGAACTATCTGTTTTATAAACCTAATAAAAACACAACATACAGATATTATTGAAGCTTTAATCCTGTTAACAAAGTTGGTTAGCATCAGAAATAGATGATTTTAACAATGCTTTTGTTTGCGATCAATTTGACCCCAGGAAAAAAAAAAAAAAAAAAAAAAAAAAAAACATTAAAGAAAAGTACAAAAAAAATCACATTATCTAAAAATAAATAGCATGAAAATAGATACTAGCACATATGGAAGCTTGTTTCTGCCACTAAATTAGAAAAAAAAGGTAATTGCGACTTTTTATCTCACAATTCTGACCTTTTTTTCTCAGAATTGCAACATATAAACTCGCAATTGCAAGTTATGTCAGAATTGTGAGATATAAACTCACAATTGTGAGAAATAAAGTCAAAATTGCGAGTTATAAACTTGCAATGGCGAGTTACAAAGTCCAATTTTGAGGAAAAAAACTTCATATGAGTTTATAACTCACAATTCTGACTTTATAACTCACAATTCTGACTTTATAACTCACAATTCTGGATTTATAACTCACAGTTGCGTGTTATAATGTCAGAATTGCAAGATCAAAAGTCGCAATTATACTTTTTTATTGTTTATTCAGTGGCGGAAACAAGCTTCCGTAAGTAACTACGTTTTAAGAATTAGCCTACATGTTAAAACGGCTTGCCATATATACAGTGAGCATATCAGAGCATGAGAAAATGGCATTTATTTATATTTAGTATCTTAGGGTCTCTGATACAGTAAGTCAAGTAAGAAATTTTATGGAGGACAAGCGAATAATCGAATTGAATTCTTGTTTATAAGATTAGGAAAAGTCAGCAGTCTGATACTACAGTATAACGTATGTTTCGACCTTTTCAGGCACTTACGGAACATGATGGGTTTTTTTTTTTTTTTTTTTTTTTTTTTTACCCTAATTAGTTATTATAAAGTGTTATTAATGATATTTTCAAGAACGTAAAGAGGAAAATCGTCGTCCATGTGATACATCTGTATGGTCTGCCGAGCAAGTTCTCATGCTGTAATGCAGAAGGAGGCCTGTGGGTGTCGCTGTTCAATCATCTGAAATGTTTTAACGTTCCCATCAGGCATTAAAGGGAAAATCAATCACACTGGAGCAGCAGTATAGCGGGTGAGTGAACTCAAACTCAACTTTTACCAAATAAAATGAAGTGAACTTTAACAATGAGGCATCATCTGTTAAATATCGTCTGGATTACTCAGATTAGTTCGGATTATTGAGATTAAATCAACATCTGTCCATCAATCAGCTGATTTGAGACAAACTGATTCAATCAGTGCGTTTGATTCACTCTTGTAACGTATATCTGTCGTTTGTTTGTTTTATGTTGTAAAACGGTTTCATTCAGAACATTATATGTTACAGTAAATGTATGAGTAATTGTTTGTCCTGCGTTAAATACATGTATTCCCACACAACATACTGTAGGGGAAACCGGGGCTAGTTGTCACACGTTTACTTTTTACAATTTACTTTTTTTAAGTCATTTTTGTATAAGCACAATAAAACTTTTGAACATTTCCATCAGTAATTCCCTTTAAAAATTATTTAAACTAACAGTGGGGCATGTTGTCACAACAGGAATCTGTAGTATTATATGATTTTCATCATAATTTAGATAGTAAAGCATATGCAACAAAACAATTCATAAGTGTAAAAATGTGAAATCTAAAATATTAAGCAATTGTTTTGTGAACAAATATTGTAGTTAACAAAATTTAAATAAAATACATGTGACAACTTGCCCCGCCCTGACATTAATGTGAATTAATCTTGTCTGGAGTACAAAGTTCAGCCTTTCAATTGACATCTGCTTTCATTAATGACTCCTGTCTTAATGTGTGAGTGTGGATTTATTTATGTATCTCATGTATTCAGTTCACTGTCATTTAATGAACTACATACTGCATGTTTGTTATACTGAAGTATTAAAATGTTGAGATATTGAGCTACAGTGAACATGTTTTATATCAGTATGAGCTGGATTTCCTATATGCATTTCATGAATTGACTTTACTTTCACAGATTTACAGCATGTGTTCACAGGACAGACACACTTTAGGATGTGTGCTTATTAGTCCACATCTCTCTCTCTTTCTCTCTTTGTGTTTTCTCTGTGGTGTTTTCAGTGAATCTCTTCTGTAGGATACTATGAGCTCAGCTGCTGTTCATTGATGATTTTCAAGCAGACATGAGCAGCACTTTGAAGTTTCCGTGTGCAATCTTTAACGTGTGATTCATTAACCATGAGAACCTGAGTGTCAGAGTGTTTTCAGGAGAACAGACCGACAGATTGCGATTTTCCTTTCTTTTTTAGTAGAAGAAGGTACTAAACCTGAGATTTTTTAAATATGCATAATTGGAAAAATAATTCCTTTAAAATGATACACTGCAAAAACTGCTTTTCTTATTTAGTATTTTTGTCTTGTTTACAGTCTAAATATCTAAAAAAAAAAAAAAAATCTTAAATCCAGATGCTTTTACTAGATAAGTAAAATGACATTAAATATCATAATGAATTTTTAAAATATTTTTTAATATTATATTTAGGAGAATATTATATTATTTTTACGAGAATCAAACACATTTGCCATATAAAATAAAGTATTCTCATTTACCCTAATGTGTAAAAAAACAAAAAAAACCAACGCAATTTTACTATATTGTTTTCAGGAGAACAGACTGATAGAGTGTCATGGATGATTTGTTAGGCTATTTTTATTGAGGAACATCTAAAGATGAAACCATTTAAATCTACTTAAGGTTGAAGACATTTCTGTGTGTTGAATTGCAAAAAATAGATTTTCAGGAGAGTATGTGCAAAACTGTTGCGATGAGCAATAATAATAGTGATGCTGAAGTTTCTGAAATATATATATATTTTTTTTTTTAAAAACCGCACATGCTCTGTTGGTCCAAGCATCTTTTGGGCTGGACTTCTGAGATGTAGTCAGGCCTGATTTATATGGACCTCCCATGATTATTAAATCTCAGATTCACTCATTCTCTCGTACTGAATGCTGTTGTTTTATTTTCCATCCTGTAGGTCAAATGGCAAAACCGTACGAGTTCAACTGGCAAAGGCCTGTTCCTTGTTTCATGCAGGAAGGGGCATTTTTTGACAGATTTGATGAGGTATGAATATTTCTCAGATTCATTGTCTTTGTTGTTTGCTGAAAAACGTGTTTATTGATATGTGTACTATTGTAAATCATTAAATACAGTTTTAGAAGAGGAAGGTACTTAACCTGAGAATACTTTTTTTTATATATATATATATATATATATATATATATATATATATATAAATGCATAATTCCCTTAAAATGGTGAAAATAAAAAAGATTTAGAAAAATATTTTTTTTCGTAATTTTTAGCCTATTAAAGAGCATAATGATTTTTAGCATAATTTTTGCAATTTCTATATTATATGAGAAAATGATATTATTTTATGATTATATTATGAAGCACATTTGCCATAAAAATGAAGTATTATTCTCATTACTCTAATGTGGAACAAAAATATTATTTTAAAAGAAAAACATAAACATTGTGATATTTGAGTATCATAGAGATGATATTAATATTTAGAATTTTTATTTTTTCCATTTTTATTTTCATTTTAGTTAAAGTTTTAGTAATTTGTTTTGTGTTTATGTCCTTTTTTTTTAAAGTCTGTTTTCTATTAATTTTTATTTCAGTTTTTTTTTTTTTCAGTTAACATTTATTTCAAGTAAATAATTTTTTTATGGTTTTAGTTTTAGTAATAACCCTGTGTATATATCATCTTCACTCAAATTGTTGCGTTTTCTCTCAGCATTTGACATTTTTCCTCTTAAAAGCTGAATTTGACGTTTTTATACAATGTGCAGTGTTTCCGTGACCGTCCAAAGCATGTGAATATGAGGCACGCAATTGGTTGTTTGTTGCTAAGCGTCTAGCTGTAACATTCTAACACCGTGTCGTTTCCCACTGTACAAGTTTGGCACCGCAATAGGGCTTTTCGCACTGCGCTTAACCCCGGGTTATCGTTGTTCTAAACACCGCTTTTAACCCCGGGTAAAGGAACGTTTCACACTTGTAATTTAGAATTGGGGTTAGCACCGCTTTTTTTACCCGGGGTTATGTAACCCTGCTCCGGAGTAGGGTTAGCACTGCTTTTGCGGTGTACAGTGTGAAATTTGTCCAGTGTGAAACGATGCGGTGTTAGAATGTTACAGCTAGACGCTTAGCAACAGACAACCAATCACATACTTTGCCTGCTTTGGACAGTCACAGAAACACTGAGCATTGTATATAAACAGTAAAATCAGCGTTTGAGAGGAAAAACGTCAAATGCTGACAGAAAACACGACAATTTGAGTGAAGAAGAGACCGTTTTATTCTTACCTTTATAGTCCGAAATGTCAAATTCAGTATAAACTCGATAGTACAGTCGGCAATACGAGGATGCGCAATGCTAGAGCTTATGTAAACAGGTCGCGTGCTGCGTTTATCCTATGGCAAGCCGTTTTGACTTTTATTCATTCTCAGGATATGAAATCTTGATATCAACAATTCAATTTTCACTAGTTAAAATGCTAATTGTTGATATCAAGAATTGATTTCTTACTAATCGAAATTCCAATTTCACATATCAGAAAAACAATTCCTACTAGTAAAAATCATAATTTTTGATATCAATAATTACATTGTTACTAGTAAAAATGCGAATTTTTGATATCAAGAATTTAATTGGCACTAGTTGAAACATCAGTTCTTGATATCAACAATTGAATTGCTACTAGTAAAAATGTATTTCTGATATCAGTATAATATAGATATCTAAAATGGCTTTCTTACTAGTAACAATCACATTCATGATATCAGAAACTAATATTGTCACTAGTGACAATCAAATTATTGATATCAAAAATTAACGTTGTTACTAGTAGCAATTCAATTGTTGATATCAAGAATAGATATTTGCACTAGTAACAAATTAATTATTGATATCAAAAATTATGATTTTTACTAGTGAGAATTGTATTTCTGATACGTGAAATTGGAATTTCAACTAGTAAGAAATCAATTCTTGATATCAACAATTGAATTTGTGGAAATGTAATTCTTGATATCAAAAAGTAGCGTTTTAACTAGTGAAAATTGAATTGTTGATATCAAGAATTAACATTGTTACTAGTGGAAATGTAATTCCTGATATCAAGAATTGAATTGTTGATATCAAGATTTCATATCCTGAGAATGAATAAAAGACAAAACGGCTTGCCATATTATCTAAACAATGACACTGACACTGCAAATATGCAAATAAGAACATTAACCCAGGATTTAGGAATGTACAATGTGAAACGTCACCTTATAAATACCCAGGATTAGTTTCTTAACCCCGGGTAAATCATGAGCAGTGTGACACGTGAAGCAAGATAACCCAGGATTCCCTTTACCCTGGGTTTAGAATGACCCAGGGTTAAATATTACAAGTGTGAAAAGCCCTAATGTGGGGTTAACGCTGCAAAAGCAGTGCTAACCTTGCTCCGGAGCAGGGTTTTATAACCTCGGGTAAAAAGTGGTGCTAACCCTGCTTCTAAATTACAAGTGTGAAATGTTCCTTTACCCGGGGTTAAAAGCTGTGTTTAGAATGACAATAACCTGGGGTTAAGGGCAGTGTGAAAAACCCTAATGTCATTGTAAAAAAAATAAGATTAGTAGAATGGTAGCTACTTTTTGATAGTAATTTGTAGTGTAGCTAATTACTTTTTCAGAATGGTAGCTTGACTGTATCTTAACTTAAACTTATGAGTAGCTTGTCAGGGTAGCTTCCCTAAAACTGGTGCTTAATTACTCCGCTCTCAATTTTTCTGGGACCCGGACATGTTTTGTGAGATTCACTCAAGCTAATAGACTAAACAAAACAAACATTATAGCTATAGCTGGTATAAATATACTATGTTTTATGTTAATGTTTGAAGTAATGTCATCATTCATTCACAAAGAAGATGGAGAATGGACGCTGGTGACTTTAATCTCAGAGGATATTGTGAACATCTGTGTTCTCAAAGACATTCGTCCCCTGGGAATATTTGCTCAGGCTGGAGAAGTTTATCTTGGAATAAAAGTTTTCTGGAAGGATGTATTCTCATGAACGATGTGTCAGAGACTGGATCGGAGTTGTTAAACCAGCGTACAGATTTCCCATGAGGCTTTCAGAGCACTTGGAGGTCTCTTTCCCTATTGATATGAGATGAAATTCAGCTTTATTTGTTTATTATCATTATATCTTTTCCATTATCTCTTGAATACTTAAATGAAGTGGGATGGAATGTTGATTCTGTTGACATTATGAAGGTGGTTTATTTTATTATGTTTATTTTTTCCCAAGATGCAAAAAGGAGTTTCTTTCTTTCTTTTTCTTTATAACGTGGAGTTTCTCATAGCAGCTCTTTCAATGATCCAATGATATTTTCAGTGATATAGTGAGTCTGTTTATACATTTATAAAACATGATTATAAAGTGTTATAAATATTAGTTATATGCACATCAAGGTCTATTAATGTAATAAAATGATAACAAACATGTTTCAAATGAAGCTTAATCACAGCTGACCCCAGAACATTGATTATTTCTGCTTTATTTCTGCGTTTGCAGGATCCGTTCGTCTATGAATCAAACTGTTTTTTCAAGGTGGATGCTTTTGGATTCTTCCTGACATGGAAAAGTGAAGGAAAGGTACAAGTTGTGTGAGAATGTAATGCATTCTAGTTTCTAGTTGTTTATTTTCCAATTCATGTGCTATACTTTAAAGGAGACCTTTTATGCCTCTTTTTGAGCAAAAACGCACAGTTTTTGTGTGTCCCTTTAAATGCAAATGAGCTGCTTTCAAGAAGAGGGCGGAGCTTCAAGAGCTCATGCTCCGGCATACAGACAACAACAAAACAGGACAATCTCACGCACTGAAAATGTCAGAAACTGTCAGTATCGGCGTTCGTTTCAAACCGGAGTCGGAAAATGATGCCTATAGAGCCAGAGAATATATTCTGCATTGAGATAGAACAGGTATATAGTTTAGTTTAATCACGGTTATAACTTTACGAACAGTTTGTACTGATCCATCCTTGAGTAACAATGTTTTAGCAAAAAAAATGTGTTTTGTATTGTCCCTTTGTATAAAGCAGTCTGGTGTAAAATGATTCACACAGACATAAATGAATTTAGGTAAATGGGGGCGCATTCCCTTCAAAAATAAAACTAACCATGAATATGAAAATTAGTCCCCGCCTCCACTCAATCACGCCAGCTCGGATTACCTGATCCTCTTTGCTATAGTAAACGCTGCACAATGACAAGTGGAAATACCGGTTTAATTCAGCCATATATGTTTGAACCATAAACTGATTCAGAAGAAGAAGAGGAAGAGCGAATTATACAGAATTATGCATATTAAAAACACCACATAGACATATAAACAACATTAAAAACTTGATTGTAACCACAGGGTGTTTTTTAAATTCATTCATTTTTAGGCTCATACATCTAAAACATTTTGATTTGTTTCATATCTTTTCGTATAGGAGGGTCAAGTATTAGAGTTTTCCCTGATCAACAGTATACGGGATATCAGTGTACCAAAGGTAAAACCAATACATTCAGCATTTGTTGATCTCTGTGAATGATTTATCAGTGCATGCTATTCTAAAGAAAAAATATTTGTCTTTGTCATCTTAAATACTGCTCTTACATGATTTAAATCAATTTGGCATTAATAAACTGAAGTACTGCTCTGGTTTTTGCATCATATATCTTGTTTCATTCATCAAGCAAATGTTCTTAAATCAGTTCATTTTTCAACAAAACTGACAGCTCTTTAATAAACATTATAAATGTGTATTTTGATGATGTTGTGGTTTGAGTAGTTATGATGATGGACTGGTTTTCTAGTGGTCGGTTTCATGCACTCGTCTCTCAAACTCTCTGCAGGATCCAAAGATTCTCTCGGCGTTGGAGGCCGCAGGAAAGTGTGAAAGTAACCTGGAGGGCAGAATCATCTGCATATGCAGCGGCACAGACCTGGTCAACCTGAGCTTCATGTACATGGTCACGCAAAACATCAGCGCTGCCAAGGTAACGCCAGCCTTCTCTAGCTGTGAGCGGGGTTATTATAGGTAACTAAAACTAAAAGCACAAAGAAATGTTTGTTACGTGAAATAAAGTAAACTTTAAAATATATTTAAAAAAAAACCTTATTTAATTTCATATAGTTAAGTAACTAAAACTGAAATAAAAAATCATAAAAACTACATAGATATATTTAAAAAAAAAAAATAAATAATAATAATAAAAATGACAAAAAACACATCAAATGAAGTGAAAACAGAAAATAAAGAATATTTTAAATACTTTTAAATTGTAAGTATTTTTTTTTAAATTATTAATAAAAACTACAATAGGTTCCCAATCATACTAAAAACACTGGCTATAAAAGAGTAATGTGGGAAAACATTATACATATGCACAGAAATAAAAGATTACGGACTAAGAAATTATTTTGAATTGATCTGTTAAACATGTTCAGAGGTTTTCAAGTGCTGATTTTTTAATTTTATCACAGAATGTTTGTGATGAAACTTGACTTCCACTTACTGTCAACACCATCAGATAATCAAAATAATGTATAACATTTTATTATAAATATTGATAAATCTAGCGTGAACAACACTAAAAAATAACTGTAAAATAACTAAACAAATTTACACAGTAATATACAACAGTAATATGCCCTAAAACAATGCATTCTGGGTAATATTTGTTGTTTTCGAGAAAGTAACCTATAGGACACTTTCTCAAAAACGACAAATATTACCCAGAATGCATTGTTTTTACAGAATATTACTTCTGTATATTACAATGCATTCTGGGTAATATTATTTGCCGTTTTTGAGAAAGAATGCATTGTTTTTATGGTATATTACTGTTTCAATGGAAAAAGGTATTTTACTGTGTAAATTTGTTTAGTTTTTAGTTATTTTTTTTATAGTGTTGATTATTTGAATTTACATTTGCTCATTTAGCCAGCACTTTTATGTAAAGCAACTTTAAAATACAAGATTGTTGCAAACTAACTGTCTAACAGTCTAATATATGTGTCTGTGTGTGTATATATAAATAAATACACACACACACACACACACACACATATATACATTATATACATATTAGGAGAGCATACATTTATGTATGTGTGTGTGTGTGTATATATATATATATATATACAGGTGCTGGTCATATAATTAGAATATCATCAAAAAGTTGATTTATTTCACTAATTCCATTCAAAAAGTGAAACTTGTATATTATATTCATTCATTACACACAGACTGATATATTTCAAATGTTTATTTCTTTTAATTTTGATGATTATAACTGACAACTAAGGAAAATCCCTAATTCAGTATCTCAGAAAATTAGAATATTACTTAAGACCAATACAAAGAAAGGATTTTTAGAAATCTTGGCCAACTGAAAAGTATGAACATGAAAAGTATAAGCATGTACAGCACTCAATACTTAGTTGGGGCTCCTTTTGCCTGAATTACTGCAGCAATGCGGCGTGGCATGGAGTCGATCAGTCTGTGGCACTGCTCAGGTGTTATAAGAGCCCAGGTTGCTCTGATAGTGGCCTTCAGCTCTTCTGCATTGTTGGGTCTGGCATATCGCATCTTCCTCTTCACAATACCCCATAGATTTTCTATGGGGTTAAGGTCAGGCGAGTTTGCTGGCCAATTAAGAACAGGGATACCATGGTCCTTAAACCAGGTACTGGTAGCTTTGGCACTGTGTGCAGGTGCCAAGTCCTGTTGGAAAATGAAATCTGCATCTCCATAAAGTTGGTCAGCAGCAGGAAGCATGAAGTGCTCTAAAACTTCCTGGTATACGGCTGCGTTGACCTTGGACCTCAGAAAACACAGTGGACCAACACCAGCAGATGACATGGCACCCCAAACCATCACTGACTGTGGAAACTTTACACTGGACCTCAAGCAACGTGGATTGTGTGCCTCTCCTCTCTTCCTCCAGACTCTGGGACCCTGATTTCCAAGGGAAATGCAAAATTTACTTTCATCAGAGAACATAACTTTGGACCACTCAGCAGCAGTCCAGTCCTTTTTGTCTTTAGCCCAGGCGAGACGCTTCTGACGCTGTCTATTGTTCAAGAGTGGCTTGACACAAGGAATGCGACAGCTGAAACCCATGTCTTGCATACGTCTGTGCGTAGTGGTTTTTGAAGCACTGACTCCAGCTGCAGTCCACTCTTTGTGAATCTCCCCCACATTTTTGAATGGGTTTTGTTTCACAATCCTCTCCAGGGTGCGGTTATCCCTATTGCTTGTACACTTTTTTCTACCACATCTTTTCCTTCCCTTCACCTCTCTATTAATGTGCTTGGACACAGAGTTCTGTGAACAGCCAGCCTCTTTTGCAATGACCTTTTGTGTCTTGCCCTCCTTGTGCAAGGTGTCAATGGTCATCTTTTGGACAACTGTCAAGTCAGCAGTCTTCCCCATGATTGTGTAGCCTACAGAACTAGATTGAGAGACCATTTAAAGGCCTTTGCAGGTGTTTTGAGTTAATTAGCTGATTAGAGTGTGGCACCAGGTGTCTTCAATATTGAACCTTTTCACAATATTCTAATTTTCTGAGATACTGAATTTGGGATTTTCCTTAGTTGTCAGTTATAATCATCAAAATGAAAAGAAATAAACATTTGAAATATATCAGTCTGTGTGTAATGAATGAATATAATATACAAGTTTCACTTTTTGAATGGAATTAGTGAAATAAATCAACTTTTTGATGATATTCTAATTATATGACCAGCACCTGTATGTATATATATATATATATATATATATATAACATATGTATTCACACATATATGTAAAGTATTAATAATATTCATATGTAATGTTATTTATATAAATATTAATATTTCACATATCTTATTTTTACATGTAAATACAATACAAAATCTGTTAAATTATATATATAAAAACTGACCGAAGATTCAACCTCTCCCTGAAGGATTTCAGCTGTAGGAAGGTCATCAAACTCACATCTAATTCCAGCTCCTGACATCTGCCTGTCACTGTGCCGTCACCGCTGCTGTGTCTTAAAGCACTGCTGATTTTATCGGCTCCTCTCAAGGGTTCGTTGATGACCCCAGGGATGTGTGCACTTGTGTTGAACTAGCAAGCAGCTGCTGTTTCGGGACCCTCTGTCGGTCGGGCGTCGTGTTTTGTCTGAAACATGTGCTTGATTCATTATTAGATTTCCAGGAAGTAAGAGTGTTTGCATTAGGAGAGCATTAGAAATGGCGTCCTTTATGTCCTGGAATCTTGTGTAAAAATAGAGCACTCATAAAACACTAAGAGACAAAAACATGTTTACAAAACAGCACATCTTCCATTTGTTCATTCATTCATTCATGCAACCTTTTAGTCTGAATCATTTTTATGGGTTCTTTCCCAGTGCATTATTAAAGAGTTAGTTTACCCAAAAATAAACATTCTGCCATTATGTACTTATTTACCCACATATCATTCCATATAACATTTGCTGCTTTTTCCATATAATCGAAGCAGTTTTCAAGCTCCACAAAAACAACAAAGCATAAAACAAAGTACTGAAACAAAACAAGAAAACATCATAAAAGTATGACTCTTAAGAATGAGTAGAATATGGGTTTGATTCCCAGGAAATGATCAAATGTATATCTAGAATGCAGTGTACGTCGCAAATGCGTAAACGTAAATGTAATGCATTCAATAGAAAGAAGCACATATGGGTTTGAAATGGGTAAATGATGACCTGATGACCTTTTTTAGTGAACTAAGAAGTATTTACAATTATTTTTTGTAAAACCCACTGTAAATGTTTCTCTTTGTGAGCTTTTGGTTTGGAGTGGCTGAAATGCATCTTTATGCACGACTGCCAGCCTGCATGGAGAGCTTCTTGAGACTCCAGAGACACCAGCAGCTTCAAATACCTGTTTGCTGCTCAACACTGGCTTTTTTATAGCTGCCCTTTTAATACAATTAACTTGTTTGACAGAAACTTTCCTTAGTAAGCCTTTATCTGGCCGAGTTCTGCTGTGCTCTAAATCACTCACAAATCTTATGATAGTTCAATAATCTGCATTCAGTTTTCACACAATATTAGTTGTTTTCATTCCTTTTGCACAACATTGCACCATTTCATGCTTTTCATCTTCAGAAAGATCTCCTTTCCCATATTGCCTGAGAACTCTGACTTGCTTAATAATGTGGAACAACCTCTAAGTAGGGTTTCTATTTACCTAAGTAGACCTGGCAAATTATTTTGTCTGAGATTGATACCAGTTATCTAAAAAGACATGGATAAATAAACAAACAAACACTTTCTTAGAAAGTACTGAAATCCTACTGATATGTCATTTGCATAATAATTTGGAACACAGTGTGTGTATGTATGTGTGTATATATATATATATATATATATATATATATATATAATATACACATACATGTATATATATGTATATATATATGAAAAAAAGCAATATCACACGAATAGCAGTGCAAAGGCTACGAGTGTGATATTGCATTTATACTACAGTGCGACAGCACGAGTGTGTAAATATCATCTTCAATCATTGAGATTTCTTGAATCTTATACACTTTCTTTGCCCTTTATATGCAATTCATTCCTGGAGCAGATCTCTGTACCCTAGAGTGTTACAACTGTGTGTAAGTGTCTTTAAAACCTTCTTTTGTGCAGAACTACTTCCTTCCACCATGGATTCAAGTCTCAAGTTGACAGTTTACCAGTTGAGCACAAGCCTCCGGTACTAATTCTAAAACGTCACATAGAGTAGATTATTATGGTATTGTGAGAGGGAGATCGACTAAACAAGTGTATTACCTGCATCTGATATTCTTTAGGTTGATGTTCATAATATTATATCCATTATAAAAAAAATCAGTTTGAATGCCGGCTGAGGAAAGCAATCTTTGTCTTTGTCCTTTTAAAAGTTAAAGGGATTTCCCACAGCGCTAAAACAACTTCCTTGTTCTGACTCACTCATTAAGACAGTCTTTGCCTCCATCTAATTGCTTAATAATGTAACTTTCACTGAAGTCCATATCACGATCCCTTTCTCAATACCAAATACGGCATATTATTTATATAAAATAATATTCATTGAACAACAATATTTAAATTAACAACAATAGCCATTATAAAGGACAATAGGAAATAAACAAGCAAACAATTCAGTCAAACGTAAAAAAGAAAAAGCAGCGCTCTAGTACAGGATTTAAGTTAAATATAGCCTAAATATAAAATTATGAAACTTAATTTTCCCCTTAACCCAAATCTATCCACTTGTTAAGTTGTGACGTAAGGAACGCTGTTTCTGGGTCCAAGCCTCGACTCGTTTAATTTGAGAATGGCATCTTTTGAATGGCTATTTATTCATTAAACATTTAACATTTTAAAGTTAAACATTTAAAATATTTACAGTCTACAAAACAGTCTCCGTGCTTACAGCGTCACAGACATTAATATTTTAACGATTTATAAAAGATGAATCACTGTCTGGCCATCTGGGATTTTGGTATGGAGATAAAGGTTATGATTATAATTTTTTTGGAAGTATTACGCCACATCATGTGTGTATATTAGCACCATTTGTTGTTTTCTTGTGGTATGAGATAGAGCGTTTGGACCCTGAAGCGGAAGTTAGCTCTGGAACAATTAATAGATTAATAAGACCAAAGATTTCCCGTTTGATATACCCCAAATGAATTATATCTCATGTTTAAACACTATGTACATAAGAGCCAGCGGCCAGTGGCCAAGATGAAGCTGTTCTCGGTGGGTACACGAGCCCTGAACGGTCGCTGACGGCCTGGAGCGTCAAAACAAATTGTAAAATAGGCGCTATGTTTATATATAAATTGCATATTTGAGGTCTAAATAACTTCATTCTCGCCAAAAAAAACCTCTAAAAACTACATTTCGTGACAAAACAACAGTAGTATTTTTCAAAAATAATACGGTGAATTTGCTCGACCTCCATGACAGTCGTAGCAACCGGAGTGATACAAACAGTGAAACCAGTGAAGATACTGGGGGAATATTGCATGGCTCTCAGCCAATCAGATTCCAGAAAGAACTGTTGTATATATGGTTAAATTAATTAACGCGGTAGTAAAGTGTTTCAGTTTACCGGTGATCATCTGTAGCTTCAGAGCATGCAGCTCAAACAGCAGTGTTTGGGACATGGCTTTTAATGATGAGACTTTTTTTTTTTTTGTAATCAGGCTCTCTATAATTTTTATGCAAATTTGGATTTAGATTTAAATTTATTGGCCAACATGTCAGTTATCGGTATCTGCTAAAATGTTCATATCTGTGCATCCCTAAATATTTCTGATGTGTCTTTCTGAGAAACAAAAATCTGAATCGATCAGCATATTAGCTTACTAGAACCGTGCATTTGTTTTGGTTTTATATATTTTTTTTGTTTTTTCAATCATTTTGGCCATGAAGAGATTGGAAACTCAGTGACATTTTAAGTTTTACCCTTATTTGCTTGTGTATATGTTTGCAGCAATGGACAGACGGCTTGCGGTCATTGATTCAGAACTCTCGAGCGAATAACGTGTGTCCGATGACCTGCCTGAGAAAACAGTGAGTGCCACCAGATAATACATCATCGCTGGAGCAATTTCAGCCTGCTAATGCGCTGTGTGTCAAGTCATTTTTAAGGTTTCATAAAGTATTCAGCCAGGAAATGATTTAGCCAGCTGTATTTCAGTCTAATTACTTATATAAGCGAATTACCCAGAAAAACATTACTTAAAGAAAAGCTTATTTAAAGTATATTCTGGGTTAAACTCGATCAGCAACGCTGGTGATGTGCTGTCAGTTCATTTTCTCTCATCTCTTAGTTTGTAAAAACAAACAAAAGTCATGTTTACAGTAATGCTCTTAAAATAGAAGTCTACGAGGCAAGACATTAAAGATGGTTAACTTTCAAATCAGAAATATGAAGCACTTCTATTAATTCCACAGGAAAATACATGTTATTTAAGCTGTAAAAGTGTTTTTTTTGAGGTGCGACTATTGTTCTATCTGAATGAACTTATGTTTATGACAGTGCAAATGTATCTTGTTGCTTTCATGCTCAGTCTTTGCTTGTGTTATGATTTATTTCCTGCAGTTGGATGCGGTTGTCATTTTTGACCAACGTGAATGGAAAAATACCCGTCAGAAGGTACTTCCAGCATTCTCATTAATGTGACGAGGTTTTTACACCTTTTTGTGATATTTGGTAGATGCCTGCTGCACGTTAATAGATCATATCTCCATATATTTTACAGTGAATATTGTTCATATGGTGAATAATAGACTTAAAAATGGCTGAATGTCAATGTGTGAGACACACAGATACAGACACCTGATCTATTGAAGGACATTCTCACATTAAAACGAGTGAAGTCTATCTTTATAACCGGTGAATGTGTCTGATTTTCTGCAGTATCACAAGAACCTTTGCCTCAGGCAAAACGGAGAAGGGTATTTTCCAGGCACTGAAGGATCTTGGTTTACCCAGTGGAAAGGTAATTTTTAACAACACTTACTTTTTTCTTAGATATCGTCACGTATATGGAGATCCAGGGTGGAGATATTAATAATGATGTAATTGTACAGATATTGATGTGAGCCACACGAGCAGAATGTTGCTTTAGGTTGCTTTTACAGGTTTCCCACGGGTGCTTAACCCTCTGGTGTTGTTCGGTCATTTTCGACTAAAATTTTTTTTTAGAAATTTTAAAATTGGTACTTTATTGGAATGGTATGAAACTCTGTGACTTTTGTAGGAGTCGCTATTTGACCACAAAAAAAAATGTGGACTTGATTTAAAAAAAAAAAAAAAAAAAAAGCTAAATGGTTGTAAAAAATTTGTCATGCTTGTGTTGTTCGCGCTGACTGCCATAGGAAATGAATGAGAAATACACAAAAATATGAAAATACAGAGAATTTTTTTGTGTGTACAATCTTCAAATCAGCCACGATACAGAAAAAAAAAATCTAAAATATCTAGAGTGCGAAATAGACACATTCTCAAGACTCAAATAAGAGTTTTTATCACTTTTGACTGCAAACAACACAAATGTGTCTATTAAATGAACAATAAACAGAGGGTTAAAAAGTCTTTAAAAGTCTCAAATTCAGGTTTAATATATTTAAGGCCATAAAACAGGCTTTTACAGGCTCACGCTTTCAGAGCAGTTTACAATCAATGAATATCACGCATTTATGCCAATAGATTGCTTATTGATCTACTGTTGATGAATTATGACAGTGTTTACCTTATGGTGTTTATGCCATACCTGCAAACTCGTCGCATTTTTAAAAAGCACAGCTGCTTTGTTTACAGGCGGTAAACCAGGGTAACCGCTATATTTCTGCATAAAATTGCATTTTCATTCAGCCGGTGGGCAGAAAAGAAGATAATGTGCATTCTTAAACTCCAAACAATTAGGATAATAATATATATTATCATATTTTAAATAAATATAAATATAATAATTTATCATTTTGACTCATCCCTTTTCTTAAAAATGGTTTAAAGGCTGAAATGTGAGGTTTACTATTTTATGTTTTCGTTTTTTGTAAAAACCTGTATTATTTGAACTGTAAAATTGTTTAAATCATCATTTTTACAGTCAGTTAAACCTTCAGTCAGTTTTGGTAAAACTTAGAAAAGTCTTAAATTTGATTTTAAAAACCTGCAGATACCCTATTTTAGCATTATGACGATGAACTGAATACTAATGTTTACTGCATACTACACAGCACGCAATATGCAATGATTATATGCTACATTTGTTGTCACATGACCTCTTTATGTTGCATGTTCTCTTTGGCAACTCTGTGTACTGCAGCAATAGTTTGAGTAGTATGGTACTATGCTGCTATGATTCATATTCATGTCTTTTACCAGAACGATGAAATCGAGCATGAGATCTTCACCTTTCACAAGTTCTACAGCCTTACACAGAAGATTTGTCCCAGAACTGATATTGAAGAACTCTTCAAGAAATTGTAAGCATGCAACATGCACTTTAGTTCTATATTAAATATACAGTATATTAAACAAATTATGAGCAACAAATATAAAGCTTTATTATTCAAAACGTGTGAAATCAGCCAAGATATTCTGAGCTGATTGCTCTTGTCCAAACAAAGTATTTAGTATTTTGCTAAATGATTTGTAAATAGTATAAAGAATATTATCCATTATTATCTATTATAATCATTATAAAATTAAATTGACACTGTTTTTCTTAATACATGCTACAGTACATCCTGGTCTTACTGTGAAAGATTCATCAGTATATGTTATTCCTAAAAAAAAAAAATCTTAATATTATGTGCTTTAAAAAAAAAAAATGTTTCTTTTATACTTTGTCTTTCCATTGAATTCATTTCATATTTCATTAAACAATAAACATTTTTTAAAAGGTCATAATTTTTCTTTCCCTCAGTATTTCTTCAATGTTTTATTTTTATTTATTTTTATTTTGTGTTAATAATACCCACCACCAAAAAAGGAATAAAAAATAAAGACAATAAATTAAAAAATAGATAAATAATTATTTTTCATCTCCAAAAAAAATTAACTTTTCACATATTTATATCATGCACTTGTAAGACATAATACTTAATAATATTAATAATAAATTAATATTTATATAAGATATATTATAATTTATATAATATAAGAGTTATGACAACTTTGAGTGAAATTACATTTAACCAACAAGCTACATTGAGTTAGAGGAACTTTGTAGCATAAACACAAATTTTTAAGTTGATGACTCAAAAAAATGAAGTCGCTCAAACTACCAGAGTTGTAGCCTTATCTATTTCAGTTCAAATCAACAGGTATCATAGCACATGGTAACATAACTTAATTAACATGTCTATTTAATGACCAAGTAAGATATTACTTGTCACTAGCATTAGTCAATGTTACTACTCTACTCTTCAGCACAATAATAACCACAAAAACTTCAACATTACAGAAACTCTTAAATGTCAAACATAACAGCGTTAAACACTAACAGGTCTTTCCCTTCACTAAAACAAATAAATCAACACTTAATTTCAACATTTATTCTCCTTACCCAATCCTATGCAAAGCATGCTGGGAACTAGAAATCCACTGCCTAATTCCTGAAGTTATCAAGTCAATTTCATTAAGTTACAACTTAAATTAATAAAAGCCAATTAACAGAAATTTGAGTTTAAATGACAGATGATATTAAGTTGATGTATTGATCAACATTATTATGTCAAAAGAACTTAAAAGGTTTCATTTAAACAATAAGTTAGAATTTTTAACTTGAAACCATACAAGTTGTGGTAACAGGTCCCCTGAATTACTTTTCAGAGTGAAGAAAGAGGTTTGCAAGCACATCCTGATCAAAATCTCTTCAATGACCTACAACAGTTTGCTGTCATGTTTGTTTTAGAGTTTTTCCCACGAGCTGCACAACACTAAACTAAACAGTGTTATATTTAAACATGCATTGCCTGAGGAGCTTGAATATTAAACCATTAATCTAACTAGACTGATTGAGAAACTTGTAGTAGAGTGAGCTGTGAAACATGAATCACTGATGAATCATTCACTGGAACAGCAGAAACATCAATCAAGAAGTTGAAAATTCTGTTTCCCCGTTGCTTTTCTTTTCAGCAAGGGAGACAAAAGCGACTATTTATGCGTCGACCGGTTAGTCCACTTTTTGAATGAAGTAAGCAATGTTTTCTTTTATTAACTTTTCATATCCTGCATGTGAGCGTCTGGCAGTCATTAGAGTTAATGCATCCTGAAGGAATATTAAACATTAGATCATATATGATTTTGATGATTTTGCTCTGTTATGAATCTTTTCTTCTTTGAAGTCTTTAGTCTTGTTTTTCTTCTTCAATGAAGCAGCTTATTCCTTTTGTTGAACTTTGTGCATGTGTATATTAGAGAAAGTTGGCCTAGTTAATGTAACTTGCAGGGTTTTTTCTCGTGGGTAGAATCAGAGAGATCCACGTCTGAATGAAATCCTGTTCCCGTTCTTCGACTGTAAATGCGCTTTCCAAATCATAGAGCGATATGAACCTGATGAGACTCTGAAGATGAAAGGTTTGTGGCACGTTATTGTGTTTATATCTGACTATATGTGACTGAGGTCTTTGTTTTGCAAGTTATATTATTATGTTGGCTTGACAAAGCTGATCTACTATTTAAACTTATTATTATTATTATTATTCTGAGCCAAAATTTGGACAGTATCTCCTTCTAGTGCTTTCAAGGTACAACCACCAAACTCGACTGAGACCTTCAGACTGTTCTGACTCGGGTCGCTTTATGTTTTCAAACTTACAATTTTCATTAAATAGACAATCAAAACTACGAAAAGTTATATAGACTTTCATTAAGGGGGTCAAGACTTTTGTATTATAAGACTTAGAGTATTAAAGCTATCACTAGCAAAGCTTAATGACTATCCTAGGACAACATTATAAAACGCGCTATCAGCATGCTAAAACATGTTAGTAACATGCTAATTCATGCCATCAACGTGCTAAACATACAAATTAATGTTAGCAAAGTGTTAAACATCCTAATTCATGCTAGCAAAGTGTTAAACATGCTAATTCATACTAGCAATGTGTTAAATAATGCTATCAATATGTTAAAACATGCTAGCAACATGCTAATTCGTGTTAGCAAAGCGTTAAATCATGTTAGCAAAGTGTTAAAACATAATTCATACTAGCAACGTGATAAGACATGCTAATTCATGCTAGCAAAGTGTTAAACATGTTAATTCATGCTATCAAATTGTTAAAACATGTTAATTCATTTTAGCAAAGTGTTAAATAATGTTAGCAATATACTAAAACATGCTAGCAACATGCTAATTCATGCTATCAAAGTGTTCAATCATGTAAGCAATGTGTGAAAACAATTCATGCTAGCAATGTGCTAAAAATGCTAGCAATGTGGTAAAACATGGTTACACTTTATTTTAAGGTGTATTTGTTACACTGTAATTATACATTTAAGTACTGAATAATATTAAGTAACTACATGTACTTACTATAGGGTGAGGATTAGGGTTTGATTTGGTTTAGGGTTAGTTGCATGTAATTATGCATAATTTATAGTTATTACTATAGTAACTACATGTAACATGTAACAATGACAGTGTAAAATAAAGTGTTACCAAACATGTTAGCAACATGCTAATTAATGTTAGCAATGTGCAAAAACATGTTAATTCATGCTAGCAAAGTGTTAAAACTTGCTAATTCATGTTAGCAACATATTAAAACATGTTAGCAAAATGCTAATTCATGTTAGCAAATCATGATGAATCATGCTAACAACATGCTAAAACATGTTAGCTATGTGTTAAAACTTGTTAATTCATGCCAGCAAAATGTTAATTCATGCTAACCAAGTGTTAAATAATGTTAGCAATGTTACTAAAACTTGCTAATTCATGCTAGCAATGTGCTAAAACATTTTAGTAACATGCTAATTCATGCAAACAACGTGTTAAATCATGTTAGCAACCTGCTAAATCAACATGTTAATTCATGTTAGCAATGTGTTAAAACATGCTAGCAAAATGTTAGGCATGTTAGTACATCATGCTAGTAACATGCTAAAAACATGTTAGCAATGTGTTAAATCATGTTAGCACAATGCTTAATCATATCACTAAAAATTTTTTTTAAAACTACAAGCTGTTGAACTTTCAGTCCTGGCTTTGTCAAGCCAACATCAAAGTTTGTCATGAAACTCTAGTTGTTATTTATTATATGGCTCTCTGGAATACTTGATTTTGATTGGTCAGTACTGGCATTGTGCAGTGAAATATATTTCAAAACATATTGTATAAATATATAATTGACAGTTGTTCTGAGCAAACAATTTTCTACACCCCAAAATAAAACAATTAGGCCTAATTGTATTTATTTAAGAAAAGTAGCCATTTAATAATATACAGTTTACTCTCATGTTGTCTAGATTTAATGCACAGTAAAAAATAATGCATTATTATGATTTAAATGCTTGTTTATGGTTTGTTCTCATTCTTCATGCCTTAAAGTCAAGTTCATTTCTTATTACAGTATGTAAATACAGTTTTGTAATCTTGCAGCGCCTCCTTGTGTCGAAGTACAGCAACTATTATTCATTTGCCCATATTCACTTAAGAACATCAAAGGACTGTCTCAAACATCTCATTTGTACACGCATGGATAAACGGATGGATTTGTGCAGGTCTGATGTCATGTGATGGATTCTGTCGGTATCTGATGTCGGATGAAAACGCTCCCGTGTTTCTGGACCGGTTGGAGGTTTATCAGGAGATGGATCATCCTCTGTCTCATTACTTCATCAACTCGTCTCACAACACCTACCTGACCGGCAGGCAGTTTGGAGGCAGATCCTCAGTGGAGATGTACAGACAGGTGCTGCTGACCGGCTGCAGGTACACGAAAATATCATCCTCATATCATTCAGATGACTGCAAAATCATCTGTGTATGTTGCATTTCCCATAACATTAAATTATTTATTTATTTGAATGGTTTTAGAGGGATAGTTCACCCAAAAATGAAATTTCTGTCATTAATTACTCACCCTCATGTTGTTTCAAACCCGTAAGACTTTCGTTCATCTTCAGAACACAAGTTAAGATATTTTTGATGAAATTCAAGAGTTTTTTTTTTTATCCCCCATAGAAAGCAATGCAATTACTGTCATTCAAGGTCCAGAAAAGTAGTAAAAACATGGTTAAAATAGTCAACGTGACTACAGTGGTTCAACCTTAAAGTTATGAAGTGATAAGAATACTTTTTGTAACACGTGTTGGCAGGTGTGTTGAGTTGGACTGCTGGGATGGAAAAGGTGAAGATCAGGAACCCATAATCACCCACGGCAAGGCCATGTGCACAGACGTCCTGTTCAAGGTGAACACGAACACAGTGTGCCTTCACAATCAAATCTCCAGTAAATGTTCCAGAAGAATCTTAAATGATATCCATTTCTCTAGTCTTAGTCTTTAGATAGTAAATCTATCTGTATGAATGCTTTATTTGTTTATATTTAGACTGAAAGACATTTACAGTATGTTATTTGCAGGACGTCATTCATGGAATTAAAGAAACGGCCTTCATGACATCTGAGTATCCTGTGATTCTGTCCTTCGAAAACCACTGCACGTACGTATGTGCTTTCTTCAATGAAACTATTTATCAAGGTCCTTATTAATATCTCACAAACTACCCTAGATAAATAAATGATTATAATAAAGAAATGCATAATAAATGCACCTTTCTCTCAGGAAACATCAGCAGTATAAACTAGCGCGCTACTGTGAGGACATCTTTGGAGATTTGCTCCTGAAACAGCCGTTAGATGATTTCCCAGTAAGTGTGTTTGTTTAACCCTCTGGTCCTCTTCGTTTAGGGGTCACACTTGGCTCCTTCAAGGTCAAAGTGACCGAAGCCTTGAAATGTGACTCTTTTTTTCAGGAAAACCAATGTAATATTTTTTGTTCAATAATATTTTTTGATTATTATTTAAAATTTTTAGGATATTTTATGATACTATGCAATATTTATAAAATTTTTATTAGCTATTTTTCCCCATTGAAAATAATACACAATTTTTTTCTAATATATTTTTTAAATGATTTTTCACTTAAAGCAGTATTCCATGTTAAAATAGAGACGAGGCATTTAAAATCCACTATTTTGAATGTAGATTAGCGCCATCTGGTGGGAGTAGAAAAAGAAAAATTCTGTAATGCTGTGTTGTAACCACTAGATGCATATGTACACTTGTGCTCAAAATTATTCATACACTTGGTAAATATGACCAAAGAAGGCTGTGAAAATAAATCTGCGTCGTTAATCCTGTTGATCTTTTATTTTAAAAATCTACAAAAATCCAACCTTTCATTGGAGAATAAGAATTTTAAATGGCGGAAAAAATCTTATTATGAAAGAAATGTTTTTTTCCAAAACACGTTGGCCACAATTATTGGCACCCTTTTATTCAATACTTTTTGCAACCTCCTTTTGCCAAGATAACAGCTCCGAGTCTTCTCCTATAATGCCTGATGAGTTTGGAGAACACCTGACAAGAGATCAGAGACCATTCCTTCATACAGAATCTCTCCAGATCCTTCAGATTCCCAGCTCCATGTTGGTGCTTCTTCTCTTCAGTTCACTCCACTCATTTTCTATAGGGTTCAGGTCAGGGGACTGGGATGGCCATGGCAGAAGCTTGGTTTTGTGTTCAATGACCCATTTTTGTTTTGATTTTTATGTTTGTTTTGGATCATTGTCCTGTTGGAAGCCCATTATATGGTTTGGTGCACACAGGGGTAAAAAGTGCCCCATGTGTACAATGAAATATACTGCTGGATCTTTAATGTTGTGGGCCTATTTTTCTGCCAGAGATCCTGGACATCTTGTTCAGATACATGGCATCATGGATTCTATCAAATACTAACCGATAAAAATCTAAACCTGACTGTCCCTGTTATAAGTCATATAATTGGCTATGGTTGGATCTTCCAACAGGACAATGATCCAAAACACACATCAAAATCAAAACAAAAATGTGTCACAGAGCACAAAGCCAAGCTTCTGCCATCCCAGTCCCCTGACCTGAACCCTAAAGAAAATGAGTGGAGTGAACTGAAGAGAAGAAGCACCAACATGGAGCTGGGAATCGGAAGGATCTGGAGAGATTCTGCATGAAGGAATGGTCTCTGATCTCTTGTCAGCTGTTCTCCAAACTCATCAGGCATTATAGGTGAAGACTCAGAGCTGTTATCTTGGCAAAAGGAGGTTGCAAAAAGTACTGAATAAAAGGGTGCCAATAATTGTGGCCAACGTGTTTTGGAAAAAAACATTTCTTTCATATTGTGATTTTCCCGCCATTTAAAATTCTTATTCTCCAATGAAAGGTTGGATTTTTGTAGATTTTTAATATAAAAGATCAAAAGGATTAACGATGCAGATTTATATTCTTATTCTTCTTTGGTCATATTTACCAAGGGTATGAATAATTTTGAGCACAACTGTAGCTTTATATAAAGTGGCTTATAAATTATCTAGTGTTTTTTAGACATAAATACTCATTTTTATTAAGTTGTGGATTTGGATTTATACTTAGACATTTTCAAAGACTAATTTTTGTCAAGGTTTAGTTTTTTTTGTTTTTGTTTTTTGTTTTTTTTTAAATATTGATTTGAAGTGTCAGTTTTTGCATTAATTTTATTACAGTCGAACCTGAACATAGAGGAAGACATTTTGTTACAGATAACATCAAAATTCAATAAAAATGCAAAAAAAAAAATTAACAGGTATGCTTTATCACAGCTAATAAATCTGATTTCAACCTCTAATTTGAGTCTTCTGGCTTAGTTTTACCATGTTGTTACAGCCACACCGGTTCATTTGTGTGTATAATAGTGTGTTGTGTGTGTTTCTGCGTGTGTGTAAGTGAGTGTGTGTTTGAGTGGTTGTGTCTGTTTTGTACTCTTGTGTAACCTCTTCCTTGCTGTTCATTTTTTTGCTGCTTTGTGGCAGAATTATTGACACATTTGCCAAAACTTGTTCTGTTTTATAGGCTTTTTTATATACTTTTTTTTCTGCACAGTGGCTGAATTGTAGTTTGTACCACCAAGAGATTCTCTTGAGTTTTCGTATTTCCCATTCATTCCTATGTCGGTCACTTTTGACCACAAATGAGCTAAACCTTTAACATATCTGAATCATGTCCATGATTTTTTTGTGTGTTCACATAGCCAATGCGACAAGTCACCAAATTTCATCCCATTCTGAAGCAGCAAAAAAATGTAAAAAACAATTTTTTCAGTCATTTTTGACCGAAGAGGACCATACGGTTGTGTTTTTAAATGCAATATTTTTTTTGTCTGTTTATTCAAGAGCCCATAACACAGTTACTTACTAATGTTTTTTCTTCTATTCTCTCTCAGATGGAGGCCGGATGTCCGCTGCCGTCTCCAAATGACCTCAGAGGAAAAATCCTCATCAAGAACAGAAGATTAAAACCTGAAGTTGAAAAAAGTAGTGAAATATCTACTACTTTCTACCAAATACCATAGTTACTACAGTAAAATCATAATATGTGTAATTAATATGGCAACTTCTTCAAAAACAGTTGTATTGTAGTAACTATATTTTTATATTTTCTGAAGAAAACTTAAGTGGTTTTTGCCCTTGCTAAAATCTCTGAAGTAACTGAAGTAAAGGTGCGTTCGCACCATGTTAGAATTACTTAATTTTGAGGGGAAAAAAAGCATTCACCTCCTCGTAGAACTCATTCATTTTCAGATTCAGATTCATTTTGGCCTTAATATTTTGGCAGAAACCATGGTAAATATTTGTATTTTTGTTTGGGTAAGAAGTAGTTATGTTGCCAGTATGTCAACAAACTTAGTTCTCAAGGTCAAGTTTTGTCAAACATGGTTTTAAATCCACAGAACAGCTGGAGCACTTCAGGAAGCACATGGAGGCTGGAGAGCCGAGCATCTCCACAAACTTGTCTGAAGATGAGAATGAGGAGGAGACGACCACCGGTGAGGAACAGGATCTATTATGACCCCTTTTTACAAGATGTCTTAAGTGTCTCCAGAATGTGTCTGTAAAGTTTCAGCTCAGAATACCCCACAGATCATTTATTATATCACGCCCAAAATTCCCTCTTCTTTTGGGTGTAAGCAAAAACACGCTGGTTTCGTGTGTGTATCTTTAAATGCAAATGAGCTGCAGCTCCCCGCCCCCTTTCCAGAACAGGGCGGAGCTTTAACAGCTCAAGAACACATTTTTGCATTCCATTGCGCTGCTTTTCCATTACTTTTTATGTAAACGTGCTAGATGGACATTGCGTTTGCGTTTTTGGACTTGGAAGTACTAAAATAACTAAAATGAACAGTATTAAAGTCGATATAAAAATTAAAGCTAATTCAAAATATCAATAAATACTATAAAAAATAACACGGTCTCAGACCCCTACAGTTTAACTGGAGGATTTTGTTCCTGAGCATTTGTACTGTATGCAAATGAGTTCCATTATGATTGGCTAACCTTCGCATAATAGCATAGAGAAATGCAGTTTTTTTTATGTCACCTTAAAGTACTCTTGTGTATTGTTTCTTGTCTGTATTTTGAAGTATTACATTAATTTCATGTTCAGTCTTTTGTAATAATTTTCTTTTCCTCATTAGCAGAGCTGTTAAACGAAGCTCATCCCGAGCGGATTCATGGATGTCTGATCACTGAGGAAGAGAATCGTGAGGAAGAGGTGCTGCTCACACCCAGAAAGGTTTTTACATCCTTCTTATAAAATGACCACTACAGGGATCATTCACAGAGAAATTAAATGTACTCACACTCGTGTCGTTCTGGTTTGCTGTCATTTGATTTGGTGGAGAAAAAAAAGGCTTTTTTTTTTTTTTTTTTAAAGAATCTTTTTTACATCTCTAAAGTGCATCTCTTTTACATACAACAACAGCTCATAATGACACACATACATAATAAAAGTATCTACTTATTTGCTTTTATGGCACTTTTCATCAGTGTTATTTTAGCATCATTGATTTACTATTATAGTGTTTTATTAGTTTTTTTAAATTAATATTTATTTAGTTTTTATTTTTATATTTTCTGTTTTCATTTTAATTTTAGTTTGTTTTAGTAATTTTTTGTCTTTTTTTGTCATTTTTGTGTTTTTGTCTTTTTTTATGTCCATGTTGTTTTTATTGACTTTTATTTTTAGTTTAGTACTTCAAGTTAATCTAAACAAAAATGAAAACTGAAATAAAATAGTTTAAAATTAAGTAAAATGACTAAGATTACAGAAATATAAAGAAAAGTAATAAAAATGACAAAAAAAATCGCATAACAAATTTACCAAAACTTAAAATTAAATTAATATATATAAACTAAAATGTAATGTAATATATACAATAAAATACAAAATTTTATATATATATATAGCATGCAAAAAGTATCAACTTGTTTTTTTATGGTGCTTGTTGTCAGTGTTATTTTTGCATCATTGATATACTATTATAGTTTTTATTAATATTCAATATTAATATTTTTCATTAATATTGAATTAGTTTTTATTTTTATATTTTCTGTTTTCATTTTAATTTTTTAGTAATTTTTTTATTTAAAGTTTTAGTAATTTTGTGTTTTTTAAATGTCTATTGTTTTTCGTAATTTTTATTTTATTTTTAGTTAGTACTTCAAGTTAAACTAAACAAAAATGAGAAACTAGCTGAAATAAAGTAACAAAAATGTTTTTTTATGGTTTAATTTTAGCTGTCATTATAAGGAAAAAATCTTTCTTTTCCACAGAAGAAATAAAGTGTGAGTAAACTATTGCTTTTAGCTTTTAAAGAAGTTATTATTTCTCTATGTTTCAAATGCACAATTAACAATTAACATTACTTCAAGGCTTCTGACAGGTTTTCTCTTCTTCAAAGAGCGTGTCATCCACAGGAAACGGAGACAACCGTCAGTTTTTGTAGTTCGGTGAGGAGTGTCGTGAATGTCACGGAGGTTCAGAACGAACACAGACTTCACTCCAAGCCTCTTATCATGATAATGTGCTGCAGAAGCTTTTATATTTCTGCCAGATTTACCCATTACTGTCTTTTTTTCTTCTGATGATGGGAATCTCGCAGACACTCACTGTCATCTACATGCATAAAGAAAAACGGCAAAGTTCAAAGTCTGTTGTGAGAACTGTAACTGTTAAACACTTCTGAGCTGGTGAGATTTGCATGGACAAACTAAAATGTTTTCTTATTTTGTTTGTTATTTTGTTTTTCCAGGCTAGCGAGACGAATGTAGCTGATGAACTAGCATTGATTCAGTCGTACACGTATGTGGCGGCCACGACTAACATCCACCCGTATCTGTCCAGTATTGTCAACTACGCCCAGGCGGTGAAGTTCATTGGCTTTGATGAAGCCGAGGGCAAGTACAGTTTGCACTTAAGACAATAGCCATGTTTCCATCCAAATTGTTTGCAAAACTGGAATATCGCATAAAACATTTGTGAATAAAGCAGCGTTTCCATCTCATGTTCAAGAGAGCAAAATTGTCACTTCCTGTGAAAATGCAAAAATGCAAAATATCATTAATGAAATCTAGGGTTGCAAAGAGGCAGAATGTTTCCAGAAACTATCCATGGGAACTAAACCCTTGGGAATTTTGGAAATATTCCAATTTAGAAACTTAACAGGAATTTATAAGAATTTATGGGAATTTATGGGAATTTACAGGAATTTATGAGAATTTATGGAAATATATGGGAATTAATTGGAAATTTTAGGAAATTTCTATAAATTTGATATAAATTTATATAAAATGTATCATATACAAACATATATGTAAACATTTTGTTTGGTCGTAATAACATGAAATAACACAGTTATTTCTTTTTTGCATCCAATTAATTCTAATTTAGTAAATATGTAAAATAAATATATATTTTTTATTGCAATTGTTATGCATGTGTTATTTATTTCAGTGTCACATGATCCTTCAGAAATCATTCTAATATGTTGATTTGATAATCAGTTATTATCGGTATTGGAAACAGATGCGCTGTTTAATTTTTTTGGAACCTGTGAAACTTTTTTCAGGATTCATTAATGAATAAAAAGTTAAAAAGAACAGCATTTATTCAAAATAGAAGTCTTTACTATTAATTTTTATCAATTTAACACATCTTTGTCGAATAAAAGTATTAATTTCTTTCAAATAAATTTTTTCTGTATTTTTGATCAAATGTGCAAAATTCGACTGAAATTGCAATAAATCTGGTTGTTTTAACCAAGATTATGCTGCAAGATGTATTTTCCAACTACATTTAAGTTCCCTCTTATAGGCTAACCTGCAATTTTGCAAATTCCGTTTATTTTCATTAATTCCCGTTAATTCCCATATATTCCACTCAATTCCCATGAAAAGTGTCCAGCCTTGAAAAATTTTCTGTAATTTTGCAATCCTAATGAAATGTAAGTTGCTGCAGTCGGGCTCTTTTTCCCTCCATCATAAATTAGTTTCGTCTCAAAGCGTCAGACGAAACACGATAAACGCTGTCATGTGATGTTGCTTTCGGATGCCGGTGTTTGGGAACACAATCGTGTGAGACGCTTCTGGAAGGAATTAAATCAAATCCTTCTGATGACAGATTTTGACTCCAGTTATCCAATCACAGCCTCTGCTGAGGCAAAGTCACATGAGGTTTTGAGGCATTTATTAGGTAAATGCGTTTCCATAAGTTGGGCTAACTCAAAAAATTAGAGGTAATCAGTTACATCAAATTTTTTGAATTATGTTCCCAATTTTAAGTAAGCAGAACTCTCAAGTTTTGAGTTTGTAGTACTAATGCATGTTAAAAAGATTTTTATTTTGTACTCATACATTTTTATTGTTCTTAACTTGAAATATTTGAGTACACTAATTTATACATTTAACTTAAAATTATCAGGTTATCTCAACGTAAGTATTTTGCTAGCTATAACAAACTAATTCAAAAAATGCCAACTTACTAATTTGCTAATATGTTAGTTAACAAAAGCATTTTAAATCTCCCTTACCATTAATCTTGCACAAAAACATTATATAACACTTAATTTTAGCATTTACTCTCCCTTTCGAGTGCCATGGGCAAAGCATGCTGGGAGATAGAAATCCCAGCCCAGTTTCAGTTAAACTTAAGTTTGTCTAAATTAAAAGAAATGAGTTCATAAAACTCAAAACAATGAAACAGTTCAGTTTACTTAAAATATATCAGTTCTGTGAACTCAAAAGAAAAAGAAAGTGCTAAATATTCATAACAGTTAATTTAACTGAACAAATTTTATTTAATTTAAGTTTGTCCTACTTAAACCAATTAAGTATTTTGAGCGTTAGGGTTTACAGTGTGCGCATGTCTTCTTATTGGATAAAACATGTATCTGCCTCAATTCAGTGCATATGTTTTTTATGCACATTTTTAGAATTTATGTGCATCTTGGCATTTCCATCCAGCTGTTTTTTTTTTTTTTATACAATATTCCAAACTTTGCATAAAAATATGTGGATGGAAACCTATTGATATTTAGAGCTGAAACATATTATACAAATGTGTTATTTTTTTGTATTATTTATGTACTATTATATTTTTATTAATATTTTAAGTTGGCTTTTCACTTTTCTGAAAAGGCTTTTTTTATATTTTCATTTTTCATTTGAATTTGTCATTTAATTTTTTTTTTTTTTTTAGTAATTATGTTATGTATTTTTTTTATATACAGTACCGGTCAAAAGTTTGGAAAGATTAACATTTTTTTTTAATGTTTTTGAGTCTCTTCTGCTCACCAAGGCTGCATTTATTTGATCAAAAACATAGTAAAAATTGTGAAATATTACTATAATTCAAAAGAATGGTTTTCTATGTGAATATATTGTAAAATGTAATTTATTCCTGTGATCAAAGCTGAATTTTCAGCATCATTATCAGTCTTCAGTGTCACATGATCCTTCAGATTATTAAGACAAATTCAAAAACATAAAAAAATTGTAATGTTTTCAAACTTTTGACAGGTACTGTATATTTGTAAATATTAACATTTAGGTTGTTTCAGACAACATTTAAAATTTTTATTTAGTTTAAGTTTTCCATCTGATGTTACTATTTTTCAGCTTTATTTCAAATATTGTTCTATTCATATTAAATTAATGTTTGTAATATTTTCAGTTTTAGCACTCGTTCGATCAGCTCATCTTGTCTGTATGTCCACAGAAAACAACATTCATCACAACATGTCTTCCTTCAACGAGTCTGTCGGTTTGGGATATTTAAGAACAAACGCCATTGAATTCGTGAAGTATCCTTTCTTTCCCAGGCTGAGGCGTGTCTCCTGCACTCGTATCTGATCTATAAAGCATCTACATGTCAGTTTTATGGCTCTCATTTAAAGCTGCAGAAAGTAATTGTTTTGTAACAGACACTTTATCTGCTTATCAGTCACTTGTGAATAATTTATTCTGCATTAAAGTGTCTCATATAAGGGTTAGAGTGAGGATTTAGCCAACTATATGACCGACCGCGCCATGTAAAATAATACGAGTTTTATCTCATGTGTTAAAAAACTAATTTGTTTGGATAGTGGATAAGTGGATAATGTTACTTGGTGCTGCTTTAACTTTAGTTTTCTTTCATGAGTTTTTTGCTGTTGAAGTTGTAGTGTACTTCTCTGTTTCCAGGGGGCGCTTGAGTGCAAAAAATAAGATGGATGGTTGGAAACAGTTACAGTTTTAATGACTTTTATTCACCTCTAGATTTTAGAGGTGAATAAAACGTAGAGTTGGTAATATAGTTTCATATTATTTATTAGTGAATTTAATTTTTATTTTAAATAATTATTTGTTTTATTACATTTCATTTCATTTTTATTTCATTCATTTATTAGCAACTTAATTATAAATGTCAAAATCAGGAAAATTGATTGGTCAGTGTGACAACTGTGTCTTTAAGTCTTTTGATTTTAGAGTAAAATATTTAAAATGCATGCTAATATCATAGTTTCAAAAAAAAGTTTTTGCTTGTGAATTTTAATTTAATTTTATTTATTAGCAAATTAAATCATTAAAATAAAATATCATAGTTTCTTTTTTTTATTTTTTGTGAATTAATTTTACATTTTCATTTTTTTTAATTAGTGAATTCATTTTTATTTATTACATTTATTTTATTACATTTAATTATTTTAGTCATTAGCAAATTAAATATCAGAAATTTAGGTGAATAAAATAGAGGTATTTTATATTGAATTTTTTTTATTATCTACTTTATTCGAAAATTAAATATTAAAATATATTATGTCTCTTTTTTAATTTAATTTTATTATTTTTTAATTTGTGAATTGATTTTCATTTGTTAATTTTATTTTATTACATTTTCATTGCATTTGTTTATTGATGAATTCATTTTTATTTATTGTATTTATTTTATTACATTTAATTATTTTAGTTGTTAGCTAATTAAATATTTTAGAGGTGAATAAAACATAGAGGTAATATTATAGTTTAATTTATTTTGTTGATGATTTTTTTTCGTGAATTATTACATTTAATTATTTTAGTTTTTGTCTCTTTTTATTTTTTTTTAGTTTTTATTTTGTTAAATTTATTTTATTAAATGGTCATTGTTTAATTTTTTATTAGTAAATTCATTTTTTTATTTATTACTTTTTTTTTATTACATTTAATTATTTTAGTTATTAGCAAATTAAATGTCACAAACTCTTCATACCTTTTATTCACCTCTAGATTTGAGCTCTTTTTAGAGTATTTTGTCAAAAAAGTGGCCCAAAAATTACATGGAAATTTTAAATTGTACTGAATCTCTCGGCATCATTAGAGAACATAAATCACATATAATCTGTTTTCTAATGCTGCAGATCTTTTATCATCATCTAAAATGATGAAGAAAAGAGAGGTTGGTGAAGAAACGGCTTTTTGATCTCAGTGTCTTTTAATCTGCTGGTGTTTTGGTGATTTTTAGCGGCTGTATGAAGTCAGACAGTGTGTGTGTGTGTGTGTGTGTGTGTGTGTGTGTGTGTGTGTGTGTCGGGTCCTTCTAACTAAGAGGAAATCTTCTGAAACACTCGAGAAGAAAAGCCTGACTGAAGGTCTAGAGGTTTATAATGAGAGATCCGTCATATCTCTGTTCTCATCCAAAAGAGCCTCTTTCAAAGAGCGTTTGTGCTGTGAAAACAGCAGACCTACACTGTGAGGATGAGTGTGCAAGAGCCAAAAATCCCTCAATCCTTTCCATTTTAGTTTCCTTGAACGAGATGCGCAGCTACAACAAGAGACAGATGAGTCGCATCTACCCCAAAGGAGGCCGAGTGGACTCCAGTAATTATATGCCACAGATCTTCTGGAACGCCGGCTGCCAGATGGTGTCTCTGAACTTCCAGACCCCAGGTAATGCAGACCACACACACACACACACACACACACACACACACATCCATCCATCTGCGCATCATTCACTTCAACTTTTGGAGCTTGTTACTGAACATTTTGGACTCAACATACATGTGTTTTTTTTGTTTGTTTGTTTTTTTAAAAAAAGGACAATAATACTTATTTATGTCTTTTGATTTTATAGTAAAATATCATTTTTATTTTTATTTAATATTTGTTAAATTTATTTTATTAAATGTTCGTAATTTCCCACCCATGTAATGTTTCTACATATATTTTAATTGACTTTTTTTGTAGCATAATTCTCATTACTGTAATGCAGTCATTTTTTATTAAATTTTTTTTATAAATCATAAATTAATGTCAGCACTACAAAAACTGCTGTGAATATTATTTTGTTATTATTATTATTATTATTAGTGAATTATCTATCACGTTTACTTTATTACATTTTCATTGTTTCATTTTAAAGTGAATTTATTTTTATTTATTACATTAATACATTTAATTATTTTGTTTATTAGCAAATTAAATGTCAGACATTTAATACCGATAATACTTATTTCTGTCTTTTGATTTTGGAGTAAAATATGAAATATTGAAAATAAAAGTCAAAATGTAAAAAAAAAATGCATGGTAGTATATTAGCAATAATTTTTATAATTATTTGTTTATAAATCATAGATTAATGTCAGCACTACACTTTTATTATATTTTAAAGAAATAAATATTTTAATAAATATTTTTAAATAAATAAATAAATTGGCCTAAATATATCCGTCACTCAGTATCGACTAAGCAGTTTGTCTAAAATGTCTAAATAAATATTTTTTTTTAAAAAAAATAAATAAATACATTTGATTGATTTTTAAATAGATTTTAAATAATTTTAATACGTTTTTCACAATTTTATTGTGTTATTATTAGTGAATTTATTTTGGATCTATCACATTTACTTTATTACATTTTCATTGTTAAATTTTTTAGTGAATTTATTTTTATTTATTACATTAATGCATTTAATTATTTCGTTTATTTGCATATTAAATGTCAGACATTTAATACTGATAATACTTATTTCTGTCTTTTGATTTTGCAGTAAAATTAAATTTTAAAAAATAAAGTCAAAAGTAAAAACAAATGTATGGTAATATATTAGCAATAATTTTTTATTTTATTTTTTTTATAAATCATAAATTATATAATAAATATATATAAATAATATAAATAATATATCATATTTTTGCATTAATGTGTGAAATTGGGAGAGGGTTTGTGGTCATAGAAAACACAGAAATATCTGAATTTTTTACATTGTGGTTATGATGAAAAAAATAATTAAAGTCTGCAACAAATATAAATATACACCTAAAAGTTTAGGATGATTAATGTTAACAAAAGAAGTCAGTACAGTAAAAACATAAATATTGTGAAATATTACAACACTTTAAAATAATGTGAATATATAGTAAACTGTAATTTTTTCCTGTGATCAAAGCTGAATTTTCAGCATCTTCAGTGTCACATGATCCTTCAGAAATCTTTCTGATATGATGATTTGATGCTCAAGAAACATTTCTGATTATGTTAAACAGTTGAAACAGATCTGATTCCTCCTGTTATTGTGATGAATAAGCCTGTGTGTGAATGTCAAATATTGAACAGGACTCCGTCTGTGTAGATGTGTGTGATGTGAACACATCTGTAGACTCTGTCAGTGTGTGTTCACCTGAAACGCTCGTCTTTGGTTTGTTCTGCTGCTGTCGGCTGCAGACGGTTTGATGTGTCAGTCATGATGTCAGACGGCGACACGCTTCTGTTTAAAGAGGAACAAATCAGAGCAGATTCCAGTCATGTGATGGCAAACTCACAAAAATATACTTCAGTAGTTATCAGCCCTTCCAAGTGCGCTTGCAGTGATTACCATGGTATTTACATAGTTCTTTACGGTATTACCATGTGCCAAAAATGTATGGTAATATCATCATACCATGGTAATATTATGATTTATAATTTGTGAATTTATTTTATTTTATTCAATTTATTTTATAACATTTTTAATGTTATATTTATTAGCAAATTATAAATAATGTCATTAAAATGAAAAATGTCAAATTTATGGAACTTCATTGTTCATTGTGGGAACCATAACTTCACAAAATGGATAATTATTTCTGTCTTTTGATTTTGTAGTAAAATATAACATTTTTAAAACATAATAAAAGTAAAAAAAAAAAAATGCATGGTAATATATTAGTATCATTTTTTTTTACTTTATTTTGTTATTAATATTAGTGAAATAATTTTTCCTTTAGCACATTTACTTTACATTATCAAAATATGAAATATTTAAAAAATAACAAAAGTAAAAAAAAAAAATGCATGGTAATATATTAGTTTAATTTTCATAGTTTAATTTTTTGTGAATTTATTTTTTAATTTCATTTATATAAAATTATTTTATTTATTAGCAAATTAAATGTCAGATATTTAATACTTATTTGTCTTGATTTTTTTTTTTCAAATAAAATTTGATTTTAAAAAATAATAATAAAGTAAAAAATGCATAATAGTTTCATTTTTAATTTAATTTTGTTATTATTTTTTTATTAGTGCTTTTTTATTAGATTTACTTTATTACATTTTCACCATTTCTTTTTTTTTTGTGATAAAAATAACTGATAATATTTTTTATGTCTTGATTTTGGAGTAAAATATATAAAAAAGTAAAATGCATGATAATATATGGTTTAATTTTTTTATTTTATTTTGTTATTATTTTTATTAGCGAATTTATTTTTATTACATTTCCATTGATACATTTTTCTTAGTGATTTTTATTTATAATACTGATAATAATATTTTTGTCTTGATTTGGAAGTAAAATATGAAATTTGAAAATAATATATAAAAAAGTAAAATGCATGATAATTTATTAGTTTAATTTTTTTATTTGATTTTAATTTTTTTATTTTTTATTTATTACATTAATATTTATTTATTACATTAATACATTTATTACATTAATATGTATTTATTACATTAATACATTTAATTATCTTATTTATTAGCAAATGAAATGTCAGACATGTAATACTGAACCCAGAGTATCAAATGAACTGTTTGTAATCTAGTGTCTTTACACTGATAGTTTTAGTCGTGTATATTTGTTTTGAAGCTGTGCTCATGTTCAGTTTGTTTGTTGTTTTGTAGATTTGGCGATGCAGCTCAATCAGGGGAAGTTTGAATATAACGGCTCGTGTGGGTGAGTTTAAATCATCTACTGAGTATTATACACTTAATTACACTAATTACACTAAATAACTCAATTAGAGGTTTTTACCTGGAAGTTTCTTGTTTGAAGCTTTAGTGTCTGTTTTGGGAAAAAAGTTTTACATCAAATTAAAAGTAGGGTATGTTTGACACGCTTCCGTTCATTATTACTGAAGTTTTTTGACAGCTATTGCACTAATGAACCATCATCGGCTCACAAATAAAGTAGTTACTCTGACTCAATTATCACTAGAGCATCTTTATGTGTTTCACTTACAGAGAAAAAATCCAACTCTTCAAATAGACCTTATTCATCATTGATCTGAAGAGTTCATTGCATCAGAACATCTTCTAAAACATCATTTAATGCAAATAAACTGCAGAAACAACTTTCTGACGTCACATAAATGAACATCATCACGTGACGTTCACATTTACTGTCCAGAAACTTGATCCATGAAAGCGTCATTACTCGTTTTACACAAGAAAAGTGCATTTGCACAGAAATCACAATGCAAAAAACTATACATTTATTTAAAACTATTTGTTTAACTTATTTGTTTTTGTTTATTTATATATTATTTTTTTAAATATTTACCCAGTAACCTTGAACAATTGAAAATATATTTATTTATTTAAATCTATTTATTTACATTTATTTAAATCTATTTAAACTTATTTAAATGTTTTTTAAACAAATGAATAATTAGGCAGTTTTGTCTGAATATTTATTTATTGATTTATTTTAATCTATTTAAATCTATTTATTTACATGTATTTATTTATTATTATTTTTTTTTAAATCAGTTAGACTAAACGATTCATTAGGCTATTTGTCTGAATATTTATTTATTTAATCCTTTATTTATTTTAATAATTTTTTTTTTTTTTTTACATCTATTTAAATCAATTTATTTACATTTATTCATTTGAATCTATTTAAATTTATTTAAATCAATTTTTTTCAATGAATCTCTCTGAAATTTCTCTGAATAAATATTTATTTATTCATTTAAATCCATTGAAATGCATTTATTTAAATTTGTTTAAATCGATCTATTTACATTTCTTTATTTAAAATTATTTAAATTATTTGTTTTTATTTATTTATTATTTTAAATATCTTTATCCAGTAGCCTTGACCAATTGGAAATATATATATATATATATATATATATATATATATATATATATATATATATATATATATATAATTTTATTTACATATATTTAAATCTATTTAAACTTATTTAAATATATTTTAATAAATGATTCATTAGGCAATTTTGTCTGAATATTTATTTATTTATTTATTTTAATCTATTTAAATATATTTATTTACATTTTTCGATAAATCAGTTGGATGGATTAAATGATTCATTAAGTAATTTGTCTGAGTATTTATTTATTTATTTATATATTTATTTATTTTAATCTATTTATTTACATCTATTAAAATATATTTAAATCGGTTCTTTTCAATGAATCAGTTAGACTAAATGATTCATTAGTGAATTTCTCTGAATAAATATTTATTTATTCATTTAAATCCATTGAAATGTAATTATTTATCTATTTACATTTCTCTATTTAAAATTATTACAATTATTATTTTTTTTTAAATTTATTTATTATTTTAAAAATCTTTATCCATTGACCTTGAACAATTGGAAAGTTCGTGGGAAAATCGTGGACACTGATTGGTTAAAAACAGCCTGTTTAATTGTAAAGGTCCAACAGAAAGTGGAAAATGATCATGAAATACTAAATTGACTTAATTAAAACTTTACTAACATTTTAAGTGGCATAATTACACCATATAACTGATTTACCCACATAAAAATAGATTATAGATACTAATCAGTTGCTCATTGTCCCCCAGTTTTTGCGTGGTTCTTGGTTAAAGCAGCAGCAGTTGTCAGTGTTAATTAGCTGTGATGTGTGATCCACGCTGTGAGCCGCTCCGACACTGTGAAACTCCAAACATATTAATCAGCACATTAATCATGGCAGTATCCATTAGCATTGTGTTTAGCGCTGTAAATGAAACACGGGACGAGAGAGACTTCATTAAACGGATCATTGCTTTAAGGTGACGCTGATAACAGCTCTTATAATGAACGTGTGATCTGACTCTCACAGGTATCTGCTGAAGCCCGATTTCATGCGCCGGCCGGATCGGATGTTCGACCCGTTCTCGGAGACGCCTGTGGACGGAGTGATCGCAGCCACCTGCAGCGTCCAGGTGTGTGTCCATCCTAACCTCGACCGCTTTCACAGGGTCCTGCCGTTATGGAGAATCAGGAATCAGGCTTGGAAAACATTTCTTTACACAGACGTTTCTTTAGTGAACACACATTATCCTGTGTGATTGCTGTTTGAGAGGGAATTGTTCTTTTGAGTCGGTTCTTTTCAGTGAGTGAATCAGACAGACTAAATGATTCATTAGGCAATTTATCTGAATATTTGACTTTATAATCTATTTAAATCTATTTATTTACATTTATTTAAATCTACTTATTTACATTTATTCATTTAAATTTAGGCAGTTAGTCTGAATACTTATTTATTCATTCATTTATTATTTATTTACATCTATTTAAATTTATTTAAATCAATTTATTTAGAACTATTGATATATTTAAAACTATTTGTTTAACTTATTATATATTATATTTAAAATCTTTATCCAGTAACCTTGAACAATTAGAAATATATTTACTTATTTAAATCCATTTATTTACATCTATTTAAATCTATTTATTTACATTTATTTAAATCTACTTATTTACATTTATTCATTTAAATTTAATTAAATTGGTTCTTAATGAATCAGACTAAATGATTCATTAGGCAGTTAGTCTGAATATTTATTTATTTGCTTATTTAATTATCTATTCATTTATTATTTATTTAAATTTATTTATGTATTTACATCTATTTCAATTTATTTAAATCAATTTATTTAAAACTATCGATTTATTTAAAACTATTTGTTTAACTTATTTGTGATTGTTTATTTATATATTATTTTTAAAATCTTTATCCAGTAACCTTGAACAATTGAAAATATATTTATTTATTTAAATACATTGATTTATTTACATCTATTTAAATATGTTTACTTACATTTATTCATCTAAAGTTAATTAAATTGGTTCTTAATGAATCAGACAGACTAAATGATTCATTAGGCAGTTAGTCTGAATATTTATTGATTTATTTTAATCTTTGTAAATCTATTTATTTACATTTATTCATTTAAATCGGTTCTTTTTCAATGAATCAGTTAGACGGACTAATTGATTCATTAGGTAATTTATCTTAACATCTATTTATTTATTCATTTATTATTTTAATCTATTTATTCACATCTATTTAAATCAATTTATTTACATTTATTCATTTAAATCTATTTAAATTTATTTAAATCGGTTCTTTTCAATGAATCAGACTAAATGATTCATTAGTGAATTTCTCTGAATAAATATTTATTTATTAATTTAAATCCATTGAAATGTAATTATTTCAATTTGTTTAAATCTATATATTTACATTTCCTTATTTAAAACTATTTATTTAAATTATTTGTTTTTTATTTTATTATTTTAAAAATCTTTATCCAGTAACCTCAAACAATTGAAAAGGTCGTGGAAAAATCCTGGACACTGATTGGTTAAAAAGTGTAGGAATTCTTCCTTTAAACCAAGTGAAAATAAACCCTGTTCTCTTTTAGTTGGTTAAACTTTGACATATTTCCTGAATAATAACGACAGAGACATTTCAATAACACCCTCTCTCTCTCTCGAGTACTGAGATCAGTTAGTGCTACAGTGACACAGTAAATAAAGCATGTTAATTATGTAAAGTGTTTGTCTCTCAGGTGATTTCTGGACAGTTTCTGTCGGATAAGAAGATCGGCACGTACGTGGAGGTGGACATGTACGGGCTCCCCACGGACACGATCCGTAAAGAGTTTCGCACGAAGATGGTGATGAACAATGGGCTGAATCCGGTGTACAGTGGAGAAGCGTTTGTCTTCAGAAAGGTGACCTTCATGCCAGTGACGTCTTTGTCTTGATTATGTCACGTGATGCTCTTTTCACCCTAAAGAGCTGAGGTGCTCGTTCTTAATGATTCTTAAACTGAAGCTCAGAATACCAGTGACATAATGACTTCCCTTCATTATCTACAGCGTATACGATGTGGAATAGTATAGTGAGCTTTAATTACATCTACATGAGCTAAATGGAGTAGTTACTATAGAGATCTGCTGAACGCTGCGGTCTAATTATCCTCTCTGACATGCTGTTATATGATTAAACTCAACAGGAGATTTTCTGAAGGATCTTTACATACAAACCACAGACTTACAAGTCTTCTAAAGCCATACAAGAGTTGGATGTGAGGAACAGAGCCATTAGGTGTGATCCATAAAGCACTGTGTTTTTGTGTAGATTTAGCAAATCACCCACAGGACATTCAGATTACTGAAACATTTATTTTAATATAAGTTATTAATATTAGATGTAATAGTTATTGTAGTTAAATCTTTTATTATTATTTTAAAATTTGTCCTCTAAAGTTTTGGCAGTTGTGTATAGTTTGTTAATTTTTTTTTGTATTATATGCCTAAATATGCACATGTTACTTTGCTTATAACAAATTTGACTAAAAAGATCACAATAAACAGTCATAAGAATAAAACTGGTTGCGTAACAACCAGTGCATTTTTGTTGCATCAGATGTGCCATTTTTAAATCTAAATGTGATTTAAGATTTCATATTTTCACAGAAAAATTCTTCCTGTTCTTGTGTTCCGCTGAAAAAAATATGAGGGTGGAGAAATAATGAATAAAGCAAATCTAAATGTAAAAAGCACACACCAAAATGTTGAAAAGTTATGAAAAAAAATTACCAAAAAAAGGAAGTATACTTTCTCAACTCAAAATCTTAGGCTTATTTATTCAAGACTAAGAATATATATATATATATATATATATGGGTGGGACAGGAATGTGGTGGTGGTGGTGGTGGTGGGGGGTGGTATTGTAATTGTATCATTACAATAATAAATGCACAAACTTTATCGACATAGACCTCATGTTTAATATGATAGTTTCGTCCTTACATCTGTTGTTTGTCCCGAGAGCATTTACATTAGTCAATAAATACGTGGATCCGCAGCTAATGTTAGATTGACCTGATGGACGAGGGGTAGAACTTTTGTTCAGCATGCCAGAGGTTCTGTGTTCTAATCCGCCTTCATGTAATTTTTTTTTTTTTTTTCTCATTAAAACCAAAGATGTTCATCTGTGATTGTATATCAAGAGCAGGGACACATTTATGTGTATTTTGTTTTGTGATTTCACTGAAAAGAATAGAGTCTCTGGATAGCGATAGATTGAAGCGCTCGTCCGTGTGAAGTCTGCGCAGTGTGCACTGTTGCGCCACTGATAACAGCGGCAACGAGCACTCAACATGATTTCAAAAACAACACATCCCAGCGACAGATCGCCTATTATTTAACACAAACGAATAAATTGCTAATCATCTAGAGATGTTTCTTTTGTATTAGTATACGTCCATGCCGCGAGATGTTTCAAAAGGTGGTGAGGACAATATCGAACCTCGCAAAAAGTGGTGGGGATGTGTCCCACCCGTCCCACCCGCAAATTACTCCTATGTGTATATATATTTACATATATATATATATATATTAGTGCTAGGGCTGGACAAGAATTAATTGCGATTAATTGTGTCCAAAATAACAGTCTGTGTTTACGTAAAATGTGTATAAATATTATGTAATATAATTATTACACACACATACATATATATATTGATATATATATACATAATAATTATACACAGAACACATATATTACATAAACACAGACTTTTATTTTGGACACGATTAATCACAATTAACTGTTGTGCAGCCCTAATTAGTGCTGTCAATCGATTAAAAAAATTAACTACTTAATCACTTTTTTTGTAAATTAATTGCGTTTAAAAACATTGGCGTTTTTAATATTTTATATTGCAATAATTTCACAGTTACTCTCCAAATTAATGTAGAAACAACTTAAAGGCACAATATGTAGTTTTTCACAAATAAAGGTCACTTATTCAAAACAAAGGCGTAGCTTGATGACGCCGAGTTTGAGCACAGAATCATGGGATGTGTTGTCTTCATGTCTACAGCCGGTGGAGAAGAATCGGGATGGGACTCGGGCAGAAATCATGTTCATGGATGAGATTATTGACGTTACTGTAGTATGAAGCAGAGCGGGACCGAGTGCTGTTGGAGCTGAATGAGGCCGCTAGAGCGACTGCTAATGAGAGACGAGCGCGACACATGGCTCGAGAGCAGCGGGACTTTTATTATGCCACAGTCGCTACTTCCACTTCTTCCGGTCAAGCGTATGTGGGGTAACGCAGCGCTGTTTATCATATTAGATACATTTGTGTGTTGAAAGTTGTTATAGTGCTTCTCTGCTGTGAGACACTTGTACCCCTGGAAATCAAGGGTAACGTGGGTATGATGTCATTGATAGGCGACGCACAGGCATGCTCCATGTCCTGGTTAAAATTGCTTATTTCTCTGGATTTAAACATTCTTGGAAACATTTGGGATAGTACACAAGTCAACATAATATATAACACTGTTCTAGTGGTTTTGGGATATTTTAATTCAAAAATCTTACATATTGTGCCTTAAAAGACAGTATATTTTAAATATTTGTTTACTGGCATCTTTTTATGAATGAAGGCCAGTATCACTGATACTAATACTGCTACTGATTTTTTTAAAAACATTAATTATAGACATTCAACATTTCAGTATAACTGAAAGCTATCAATTTCAACATTTATTATAGTCTTTAAAAAAATAACTTTTTAAAACAATCTTCACATAAACCCATTATAATAAATGTCATATTTACCTGTGGCCGTATACAGAATATACAGAAATTGAATAAAGCTATCCATCACCTTACCATCTTTACTGCATAAATTATAAATTAAATATAGATTAATCCTAATTAAAGCTACAATTTTCTCTGTTCCCTTTGTTCTTTTATTAACATTAATGACAGACATCACAGCTACTGGTTTATTAGGCTGCTGTCACTTTAAGAGCTGCCGCTGCCGAACATGATGCCGATCTGATGCTCATTTAATTTTCTCAACTCTTTAAGTTCATTTAAGACTTTATTTAACCCATTTAAGACTGCTCTTATGAGGATACTCGACAAAATGGGCATTTTGGCATAATTCTGTGTTATTGTACTGGCGTGCGTCTTTCTGTGCACACGAGTCGTGTGTGTGTCACATGACACGACATTCACAGACAGCACGTTCTCATTTGTCTTGTGGTGCTTGAATGGTTTAAAAGCATTTACGTGAATTAGAGCGTGATCATATAATGTAACACTAGCCAAATTATGACGGAAAAAACAGATGCTGCGTTAATCGCGTTAAATATATTTAAGGCGTTAAACTGGAAAATTAATTGCACAATTTTTTTATAATATTGAATCTTTTTTTTTGGAGTGAAGCTGTTATTTCAGTTTTCAAGTTTCTAGGTCACATCTCTCTTGTCTCTTGTTTTGCTTTTGAAACTCCTTCCTCTAAGTCAAAAACACAAGCAGAGTAAATAAACACTCAAACGCCTCGATCCCACAGGTGATCCTCCCAGACCTCGCCGTGCTCCGGGTGGCCGTGTACGATGACAACAATAAGCTGATTGGACAGCGAATTCTCCCTCTGGACGGACTGCAGTCTGGTTACAGGCACATCTCCCTGCGAAACGAGTACAACAAACCCCTGTCTCTGGCCACCGTCTTCTGCAACATCATCCTCAAAACATACGTGCCCGACGGCTTCGGAGGTTAGGAGACTCGAACATGATGAAAGCAAGTTCATTGTGTTTCATCACAAGTCTTTACGCTGTCAGATCTTTTCGTTTCAGCTATTGTAGATGCCCTGTCTGATCCCAAAAAGTTCTTATCCGTCTGTGAGAAACGAACAGACCAAATGAGAGCCATGGGCATTGAGACGGTGAGCATCTGTATCATTAATGCACACAACCTTGAGAGGTCTCCATCAGCTCGTTCATTTACTTTAATCAGTTTTCTTCATGTACTCACAGAACTGTACGGATCGACTGCTATCATTAAACTTTCAGCATGAAAGTGATTCAATAGCACTAAGAAGCACTTTTCTAATGTGATTTTTCAGGCATCACTGCAGCTCAGGTTTTTCTCGCTTGTGCATTTATTTCACACACATGTTGGCTGCTTAATTTTACATGCACAAATGTTTTGACAGTAGTATAACATTTGCTTCTGATAATGCAAAATCCAGTCATTTATTTCCCCTCTCTGCTGTGAAGGAGAATGATGGTGTTTAATGAATTCTGGTTGTTTATTCAGTCAGATATTGCTGATGTGCCGAATGACAGCTGGAGGAGGAGTAAGAAACGGAGGGTGAATCCGGCTGCGTTGACGCCGCAGAAGGACTCGGAGAGATCGAGAGCAGCTCTGGGACGAAATATGGTCATCTGTTCCAAAGAGGGTAACTATAAGAGTAAAAACAGTGTAAATATCTGCATGAGCAGAAACACAGGCCGCTGTGACCCTGTGTAGGAGAAATAAAAATACACAAATGAGTCAGTAGTTATACAGTGAGAGTATGTGAATGTGGAGAGCACATCAGATACTTTGATTTAATAATTTTGATATAATAAACATATATAAATAATGGCATAATAATGGCAATATGTGGAAAATACTAATAATAATAATAATAATAATAATAATAATGGCATATTGAGGCCACTATATATATTTACATTTACATTTATTAATTTAGCAAACTTTAATTCAAAGCAATTCGTAAATGAGGAATACAACAAGCAACAATTATATATGTATATTGGAAAATGTATATTTTACATCCTGACATTGTTCAACATTTCTTTTAATTTTTTCACAAGTTTTTTAAAAAGTTTTTTGCTTTTGTGTAATCATCATAGAATGACATTAATAACTGATTTTACTTCGGTAATTTGGCATATTCCTGAGTGAAACAGTATGAATAAATAATATATACATTTTATATATATATATATATATATATATATATATATATATATATATATATATATACACAGTGCAAAAGTCTTAGGTCACCATTAGATGTTGTTTTAGCAATGATATAATGACCATATATAATTATTTCTCAGTCTCTTTATTAGAATATAACCAGAAAATACAGCAAATTTGTATGCAGTATTAAAAAACAGAAAAAAAAACGATTTTTTTAGGCTATAACAATAAAAATATAGGCAATAGCAGGAACCGGCTGAATGCCGTGCGCTCTCTGTGGGCTTGGCCGCATTAGCTGATAATGAGGTGACTCGCGAACAACTGACATTTCTCTCTTTTCAAACAGATTTCATAAACAGAGAAAATTTGTTTTCAATTCAGCGTTTCTTTAGACATATGTCTCGTGTTTGTGTGATTAGTATTCACTAAGTTACAGTTCATTTTCTGATGACTATCAGATTGGACTCAGAGAGAGACGACAGATCACGCATCATGTTAGTTTTCTTTATTTTGCCAAAAGCACAACATTTTGTTTTTACTGTGTGTGTACACAAATAAAAGGAGACAATCCACAGATTTTAATAATGTATAACTCTTATTTGTACGTCCAAATTTGAAGTATTTTAAGTCTCTTTCACACGGGTAAGAAAAAAACCGAGGTGGTATCGCCAGCGTGACCATCGACCCTTGAGTGTTAAACCTAAATGGAACTTAAAAGGGCTGAAAGACCAAGAAAACTTTCAAGATATGAGAAGTTTCTCCGAAAGAAGTGAGGTCACACTAAATACTGATTTTTGCTTAAAGAAGCCATTTTGTTGTTATTTTTTTTTTTTTTTTTTTTTTTTTTTACATTTTGTGTAAAATGTCCTGTATTTTCTGTTTGTATCGTAATAAAGACCAAAAAATAAATATGGATGGTTATTAAAGCATTGTGGTGGCCTAAGACTTTTGCACTGTGCTGTATATTAATTATATTAAATTCTAAATGTAATATAATTTCTAAAAAAATTACTTAATATATTTTTTATATTAACAATTATATATATTTGCAAAAAAATATATATTGGGTTTTTGGCCAGGTGTGGGACAGTTTATCAAGTCAAGTTGGTTGGTGGACTTTTAAAGGGGTCATAACATCAAATTTACCTTGATCTTTTGACTTATAAGAGGCCTTTGTACCATTAATGCATCCTGCGAGCTTCAGAGTTCAAAACATCCTCCTCATTATTTAAAAAGCATAGGCCCCGCCCACTGGAGCTCAGTCATTTAAAGGGTTAGTTCACCCAAAAATGAAATTTCTGTCATTAATTACTCACTCTCATGTCGTTCCAAATCCATAAGACCTTTGTTCATCTTCGAAACACAAATTAAGATATTGTTTTATGAAATCTGAGAGCTTTCTGTCCCTCCATAGACAGGTACGCAATTGCAACTTTGACGCTTCAAAATGTTCATAAAGAGATTGTGTGTTTGTGCTTCCAGAAGAGGTTTGTTCTCGTGCGTCATTCAGGTTTGGCTGAACTGCTGTTTTTGTTCGCTGATCGATGTTTATATACGAGTAAAAGCCTCCTTATTTAAATTTTGTTAATTCTGAACAAATAAAGTTACGTATTGTACCTTTAATAGTGCAATTGGTGACTCTACAGAAACACTTTTGTTATACTGGTTGAAAATCTCCCCATCCCCTGATAGCAATCACTATATTAAATGCTCTAAATGTATTTTTATAAATATATATTATCTGTGGAAGGTGTAGGACCATAAAATGTTCATCCAATTATTATATTCGGTAATAATATGAAATAATACGATGTCCTACCTGCCTGTCAACGTGTATTTTTACATACCCTGTTCACGCAGACATCATACATCAGCGTGTTTCGTGCTATGCAGAGTTTATACAGACAGACGTCAGTCAGCACCGCAAACAAACAGCAGCCACCGTTTACACTATACATATATATTTGTGTTTTTATTGAACCTCAAGGAACATATTAAAATGAGAAAATCCATGTCATGACCCCTTTAATCTACATGCATTTCAAATCATTTGCTTGTTTCGGCATGTAGACTGTGTGTGTGTTTTGTTTTTTTCTGCTTGTCAGTTTGAGATATGGCTCCAGTGAGATTAAAGCTCAGGCAGATTAAAGACTTTGACACTGACATCAGAAAGGAATCCAAGACTGTCCTACGGCCATCTCTGAAATGCCCAAAAGCAAAATTGTGGCAAAAATCATACATTATGTATCCGTTTTAAAATATTGCACAAAACACACATCTCAGAATCAGTTAACATATGTTGTTTTATGAACCTCTAGATACATCAGTGCTCACACCTCAACTGACCATCGATGACTTAAAGCAAACGAAGGTAACAACCCAACAGAATAAACATGAAAATAACAGAATAAAGCAATTGATTTGCATCGTTGAAATGTGAAATATGAAAAGTGCTGCATTCATGTTTTTATAACCTCTCCTCAGACCTACTTGAAACTAGTCAAGAAGCAGCAGAAGGATGTGAACGCTTTGAAGAAGAAGCAGGCGAAGGTGACCGAAGGCTTTTGTTTCCTTGAGTTCATTGAATTGATTATGAACAGTTTGCCGGAGTGTCACAGACACTGAAGCCTGTAGGGCATGAGAACTGACAGCGCGGATACAAAGACAGAAGAGAAAACAATCCTGCTTCCTATTTCAGGCACACGCGGCACTGCAGAGTTCCCACTGCGCTCAAGTGGACAGGATTGTTGCTCAACATGATAAAGAGAAACAAGCGCTGGAGAAGCAACTAGAAAAAAGCTGCAAGAAAGTGAGGTGAATGTGATATTAGTCTGTTATCACACTCAGATGTACTTTTCTCTTCATACTGTATGTAGTCAGGTAGCCAAATAGTTGATTATTCAACATCAAAGTTTCAGGTTTAAATTTATACATTGTTCACTTCAGGCACATAAATGAATGTGAATTTTCTTCTTCATGTTTGAGGTCTTAAAGTGTCTGAATCAGCTAGTGTTTTGGTGATTTTTAGTGGATGTATGTAGTCAGTTCTGCTGAAATGCACACAGGTGTAGAGAATCACACTGATCTACTAACCACAAACAAACACAATGCTGACTGGTTCACTGAGAGGATTTCTATTCACTGTAATTAAAACCTGTCAAATCAGTTTATCTAATGCAATGACATTCAGGCATTTTATGTTTGACGTTAGTGTCCAAATACTCTCCAGTTACTATGATGGATGGATGGTTGGTTGGTTGGTTGGTTGGTTGGATGGATGAAGGGATGGATGGATGGATGGATGGATGGATGGATGGATAGTTGGTTGGTTGGTTGGTTGGATGAATGGATGAATGGATGCATGGTTTGGTGGATGTTTGGTTGGATGGATGACGGACGGACGGACAGACGGTTGGTTGGTTGGTTGGATGATGGATTGTTGGTTGGTTCATTGGATGGATGATGGATTGATTGGATGGTTGGGTGGATGGATGGATGGATGGATGGATGGATGGATGGTTGGTTGGTTGGTTGGTTGGATGAATGGATGGACTGGTGGATGTTTGGTTGGATGGATGATGGACGAACAGGTGGATGGATGGATGGATGGATTGGTGGATGTTCGGTTGATTGGTTGGATGGATGATGGATGGATGGATTGGTGGATGAATGCATAGATGGATGGATGGATTGGTGGATGTTTGGTTGGTTGGATGGATGACGGACGGACAGATGGGTGGATGGGTGGATGTTTGGTTGGTTGGATGGATGGATGGATGGATGTTTAGTTGGATGGAGGGATGGAGGGATGGATTTATGGATGGATTGGTGGATGGTTGTTTGGAAGGATGATGGACGGACGGATGTTTGGATGGATGGATGGATGGATGGATTGGTGGCTGGATGTTTGGTTGGATGGATGGATGGATGGATGGATTGGTGGCTGGATGTTTGGTTGGATGGATGGATTGGTGGATGGTTGTTTGGAAGGATGATGGACGGACGGACGGATGTTTGGATGGACGGATGGATGGATGGATGGATGGATTGGTGGCTGGATGTTTGGTTGGATGGATGGATGGATTGGTGGCTGGATGTTTGGTTGGTTGGATGGATGACGGACGGATGGACAATTGGATGGATGGATGGATGGACGGATGGACGTATGGGTGGATGGATGGATGGGTGGATGTTTGGATGGATGGATGGATGTTTGGTTGGTTGGATGGAGGGATGGATTGGTGATGGATGGATGTTTGGTTGGTTGGATGGATGGATGGATGGATGATGGATGGATGTTTGGTTGGATGGATGGATGTTTGGTTGGTTGGATGGAGGGATGGATTGGTGGATGGTTGGTTGGAAGGATGATGGACGGACGGACGCATGTTTGGTTGGGTAGATGGATGGTTGGTTGGATGGATGGATGGATGGATGGATTTGATGGATGGATGGATTGGTAGATGGATGTTTGGTTGGTTGGATGGATGGATGATGGACGGATGGATGGATGGATTGGTGGATGGATGTTTGTTTGGTTGGTTGGATGGATGACAGACAGATGGATGGATGGATGGATGGATGGATGGACGGACGGATGGATGGATGGATGGACGGACGGATGGTTGGTTGGTTGGATGGAGGGAACAATTTACAATGCTGAATCTTGCACAATATAAGCCAGCCTTTGTAAATCAAAGCCAGAACATTGTGAAGTATAACAGCTTCTTCTCAGTCATATTTTGAGTGTAAAATATGACACGCTCTCATTATTTGTTCATCCTCAGTGAAAGTTACAACCTTGAAATGAGCAGAGACATCGAAAGGCAAATTAAGACTGTAACGACAAATCACAAATCCAAGGTATCGAGCTGAATTTCATTTGTTGCATTCAATTTCCAGCTACTTGTTTTGGCAATTTGAATATTAAAACAAAGCTTGGTTTTGTCCCTGTATGGCAGGTGAAGGACGTGGTTGCGGCTCACGCGTCAGAATGGGCTGAGATGATCAAATGTCATTCGGCTGAGGAACAGAATGTGAGGGAGCAGCACGTGATCCAGCAGTGTGAGCAGCTCCGAAAGCTGCTGGTCATGGAGCAGGAGCAGCAAACACATCATCTCACGCTCGTCCATGAGAGGTGAGAGAGAGCTCTGTTCTGAAGAAACCACCAAACTTTGAATTCAACTGTATGTAGATGAAAGCTAGTATAGTGTCCGTGAAGTCTGTTCCCCTCTTCATCGCTGGCCTCAGGACAGTGACCTGTATCGCTGGAGAACTTGGATCTCTCTACAAAGATTTCTGCTTTAATGAATCGCTCCAGTTCTGAAGTGTTGGGAAATTTTGTGGCATGCAGCTAATTTAGTCAACATGAAAAGTGACTATTTGCTATTTATATTTAATTATAAAATATTTTATATATTTATATTTTTACCAAAATAAGTATTTTTTTATATTTACAATGTATTTTGTTTTATATAATATATTAATTTATTATTATTATTATATAATAATAATAGACATACATAATAGTTGTAGTCTTTCAATTTTTAAATCATGTCTTAAAACTCATTTTTTTAGATTAGCTTATGATATAGTTTTGTTATTGTGTATTTTTTTTCTTTTTCATTTATTGTTTATGTATCTTATTATTTGTAAGCTGTCCTTGAGAGTCTTGAAAGGCACCCATTAATGAAATGAATTATTATTACAGTATTATTAAAATATAATAATGTAATATTTAGCACAAAACCCTGCGTCTTCAGATGCCTCCTGCAATATAATTTAACTAGGCACTATATGCACTATTACACACACTTAATTTTCACTTAAAAATTGCTAGTAAATTTCACAAATAATACAATCTGCAAGTAACTTTGAATTAAATGTGCTATTTTGAAGAAGAGAACCTATATATATAGAAATCATAAATGTTTCTTGAGCAGCAAATCAGCATATTAGAATGATTTCTGAAGGATCATGTGACACTGAAGACTGGAGTAATGATGCTGAAAATACAGCTTTGTTCACAGAAATAAATTATATTTTACAATATATTCACATAGAAAACAGCTATTATAAATTGTAATAATATTTCACAGCATTACTGTTTCTGCAGTATTTTGGATCAAATAAATGAAGCCGTGGTGAGCAGAAGAGACTTCTTTTAAGAACATTAAAAAATCTTACCGTTCTACAACTTTTGACTGGTAGTGTATATATTTATTTATATATAGTTGTAAACAAAAAGATTATATGAGGATACTAATGAAGTCAGTGTCATTATTTTCTGGGCAAACTTGCCTCCTTTCTATGCAAACAGTGCATGCTGGATTCACAAAGGACATCACTGTATGCCTGCTAATTGTAATTAACGTCTGTGTACAGTTTCTATTGATCGTGTCAGCAGTAATTCATTAAATGATGGATATAACCGGGCATATATCCAGGTGTGAAGTCAAGCATGTGCAGTCGTCTGCTGCATCCACCACAAACGGCCGCTCAGTTCCGGCATGTGCGCCGGGGGATTGCTCCATGCCAATTGTGAGCAGCACTAATTTTGTGGGCGTGTTTGAGGCATTACCTGATTTACATAATTCCTTTAGTGAATCGGGTACTGAAACAATGCAGTCTGTGCTTGCTAAACAGCACTATCAGCGGGCGCAATTCATTCTTACTGAATTCTCCCTTGTGTGTGTTTCTTATGGGCTTTTGTTCCATATGACGTGTGTGTGTGTGTCTGTGTGTGTGTGTGAGAGTGTGTGTGTGTCTTTTCCTGCAGCTGCTGTTTTGTTCTCTGTGTTCTTATTGTATTTTACATTAACTCCACAGAATTATCAAGCATTTATTATTATAATTGCGCTTTAAACAGCAAATACTTTTGTTGCATAGTGCAAACAAGATATTATCACACCATTTTATATCCTTTTATATTGCAATAAGTCTCACAAATTAGTTATTTTTGCTGGAAATAAAATAAAAATAGTTTATATATTTAATAACCATGTGATTCATAACAAAATACTTAAACAGTCAAAGTGCAAATCTTGTATGGGACAACATCATAGTAACATCATAGAGCAAAGCAATATTTGTCATAAAAACCATTTGAATTATTTTCCTCCTCTTACAGACAGAGTAAAGAGCTGCGAACCAACCAAGCAAAGACCTCGATGGAGAGCAGCAAAGCCATCAGTCAAGACAAAAGCATAAAGAACAAGGCTGAGAGGGAACGGTAATAATAACTGCTCAGCAGCAATTCCCTTTAAAGCTCATACGCTTTTCTTTGTGCTTTGCTTGTATTTTGAGACATTGCTATTACAGTGTAATGACCAAACAGAACCATCTTGAGCAATTTCATCCATATAATTTGCTCTTTTTTAAGGGTAAAACACCATCTAGAACTATTATTCTTTTCTTCTCTGATTGCATGGATGATTCTGAGTTCAGTGCAGTAGTTTCCACCATTTAACATTTTGTTAAAACTTTCTAAGACTTTCTTGTTATTCTCCCCACATTTGACCATACAGTAAGTAGCCTACATCGTTCAGGAAAATAAACCCCATCTACACAATGCTTCGACATATTGAGATTAAACTTTTATTGGCACTATCCTGAAAGGTGTTGGTCAAAATCTCAAAATAACAATTGGAGGAAACTGATTTTTTTAACCATATATGCTTTTGCATCATTTTGAACCCCTTCACAGACAGTTTTTTCTACAAATCTTCAAAAACAATTGCCTCTTATCATCAATCTTCAGACCAAACTTCACAAATGTGATTTTTATAACATTTTGACTTGAACACACCAATAAGTTGAGAACGTCAAAGAGGAACTGAGGGTGTGTTTTGGGCAGTTTTAATTTTGACAGCAAATTTTGATTTAGTTTTAGTCATAGTCTTTTGACTAAAATGCCATTTAGTTTTAGTCATATTTTAGTCATCTGAATTGTTTTAGTTTTAGTCTAGTTTTAGTTGATGATTTTAGTCGACGAAATCTACAGTAGAGCTAGTTGACTAAAATCTAATGGGTTTAGTTAAATTGTAATGCATTAATTAAAGGGTTAGTTCACCCAAAAATGAAAATAATGTCATTTATTACTCACCCTCATGTTGTTCCACACCTGTAAGACCTTTGTTAATCTTTGGAACGCAAATTAAGATATTTTTGTTTAAATCCGATGGCTCAGTGAGGCCTCCATAGCCAGCAATGACATTTCCTCTCTCAAGATCCATTAATGTACTAAAAACATATTTAAATCAGTTCATGTGAGTACAGTGGTTCAATATTAATAGTATAAAGCGACGAGAATATTTTTGGTGCACCAAAAAAACAAAATAGCGACTTATATAGCCGATTCAAAACACTGCTTCATGAAGCTTCGGAGCGTTATGAATCAGCGTGTAAAATTAAAAATTAAAATTATCTTAAAATTAAATAAAACCACTTCTCCTGAAGAAGAACATATGGGCCCGTTTTCACAGACAGGGCTTAGCCTAAACCAGGATTAGGCCTTAGTTCAATTAGGATATTTAATTAGCTTTTATAAACGTGCCTTAGAAAAAACACATTACTGGTGTGCATCTTGAGACAAAACAATGGCTCTGACATATCTTAAGATCTGTCAGTGCAAGTTACTTTCAGTTAAAACAGCTCAAACATGCATTTTAGTCTGGGACTAGCTTAAGCGTTGTCTGTGAAACTGTGGGATGATCTTCTTTTCAATGAATGATATATGCATTCTTTATAACAACTTGCATTCAACATTATTCTTTCAAGAAGACATATTGATTTGTATGAATTAAATATAATTAATCCTTATTAAAGCCTTTTGTTTTTTGTTGTTTGATTAATATTAAGGGCACAGACGGCAGCAGGTTTATTAGGCTGCTGTCACTTTAAGACCGAATGCTGGAATCCAATACACTGATGCACATCCAATATTATCACAACGTGAATACTCCCCAAAATGGACATTTTGACATCATGTTGTGTGTATTTGTCCATTCAGATGTGAAATTCAGTATTCAAGCTCTGTCTGAGAGGTGGCTTTCTGTGAACGCGGCTGCGCACTTCGGTGTGTGCGCACAGAAGACCACTCCGAATAGAGCTCTCTTTTGTGTCGTCACATTTTTTCCGCTCTCCTCTTTCTCCCAGACTTTTTTAACGTTTTATGAGCCATGCAACAAGTGTATGCCAACTTATGTCTTACGTTACAGTTCAAATATACGCATCTACAACACAGGACATGACTGGATCTCTTCCCAAATCGTCCCTCCCTAACATTTCCGTCTCATTTTTATTCGTTGAAGAAAATGTCAATAGATTTTCATCATAGCTTTTGTCGTTCAAAACTCATTATTTAGTTATCGTTTTCGTCTGTGAAAAATGTTACGAAAATTATTCGTCAACGAAATTAACTCTGTTTTTTGGGAACACTTTGGTATATTGTAGTGAAACTTGAGAATTATCATTGTCATCATCCACTTAGGGCATGCACAAAATTTTAAGCCAGCGCCACCTACTGGTCAAAAGTTATAAGCAATCTACTTTTAGTCTTTAAAAATTACCCATGACTCAACTGACGGGTGGTGTTTCTGCAGGAGAGTTCGAGAGCTCAACAGCACGAACACAAGGAAGTTTCTTACAGAAAGAAAGAGGGTAAGGATTCTAATCTTGTTTCAGATGTGTTTTTTTTTTTTCTTCAAATGCATGTTTCTAATTATGCAAATTAACATGGGCGTTGATTGACAGCTCGCCATGAAACATTCCAAAGAGAGCGAGCAACTCCAGGCGGCTCAGCGTGAACAGCTGGAGAGGCTGGAGAAACACAACGAGGAGGTATTTCACCTTAATGTTTGGGTCATTCCTGCTGTGCAGTAACATTTGAACTCTGTAATCTCTACATAATGAATGTGCTTGTGTAATTAAGGGTGTATTTCTATATAAAGGTGTAACAGACGTTCAGAAGCGCTCAGACTTCTCTTTCGTATTTTTAATTTATTGATATGATGATTTGATCAAACAGGAGGCAGGAGGCAAGAAAAAAGAAGCATTAGGAATATTTCTAAATTAATTACATCCTAATAAATTGCTAATATGGTTTCATTCTTAAAAATATTGGATGGATTTTTTTTAAAGATATATGATGGTGTGGCATGAAAATATAATGCATGGCAGGAATGACCCGTTTGATGATGCATGAAACTGTCATGTGGATATAATCATCACTCACCATGAATTTTATTTTGCTCTTCTATTTAGCTTTTGAACTCCTGCTATGCAAAATCACAATGCCAAGGTAGGTCTTTCCTCTCACAAATCAATTTTATGACGCCTCCCCTTTCCCATGATTCTTTCATTTCTCCCCGTATGGATGTCCATTCCATCATATCTGTGAATTATTGTTCCTCCTCCACACGTTCACAGACTACTGAGCAGACAGATGCGGTGTGAGGAAGCCGAGTCGTTCCTCATGGGTTCTCTGTTTGTTCTGCCTGCAATCATCTGGAGATGTCAGTGCGTGTACATACTATAAACAACTGTGTAAAAAATGGATTGAATACTGAATTTTATATCACAAAAGTGAAACTTCTGTCCGTCATGCCATTCCAAAACCATTTGACTTTCTTTGTTCTGAGAGTTCACTCAGTTCTGTCAAGATCCAAAAAGGACAAAATAACCTAAAATTTCTCCTTTTGGGTTCCACTGAAGCAACAACACTGCAAAAAATGCTTTTCTTATTTAGTATTTTTGTCTTGTTTCCAGTCCAAATATCAAAAAATTCTTGAATCCACATGCTTTTACTAGATAAGTAAAATGATATAAGAATTTTTTTTGTTTGTTTTCTGGAAGAAGAAAAAAATGAGTTCTTGCTTAAAACAAGGAAAATGATCTGCCAATTGGGTAAGAAAAATAATCTTGTTTCTGTTTGGGACAAGATTTCAAAGAGAAACAAGATTATTTTTATTACCCCATTGGGTGGTAATTTTGCTTGTGTCATTTTACTTTGTGAATTTTTAGATATTTAGAATGGAACCAAGACAAAAATACTAAATAAGAAAAGCTTTTTTTTTTTTTTTTTGCAGTGAAATGATCACACTGCAAAAAAAATGAGGTTCTTCCTCAGTATTTCTGTGTTGTTTTCCAGTACAAATATCAAATCATTCTTAAATCAAGATACATTTACTTGAGAAGCAAAATCATGTAAGATATTAAGTCTTTGTAAGATATTTACCAAAATAAAGTGAGTTTATGATTTTAATTTTAACTGAAATTTGACTCCATTGGTAGACATTTTTTCTTGTTTTAAGCATACACTCAAAAAAATGCTGGGTTAAAAACAACCCAAGTTGGGTTAGAAATGGACAAACCCAGCGATTGGGTTGTTTTAACCCAGCAGCGTGCTGGGCGGTTTTATTTAACTCAACTATTGGTTAAAAATGACTATATGTCTGGCTTAAAATTAACCCAAAATTTCGAAATTAAAAACCAGACACATAATTACTAGAGGCAACAATAATAATCAAAAGGTGAACATTTATTAATAAGCAATTTAATAAATGTTTATTGTTTAATTATTGTTCATAAAACATATTAATAAACGTTCATTTCCAACATACTTTGGGTTCATTTTAAGCAAGCAATACAGTCATTTTTAATCAATAGTTGAGTTAAATAAAACTACCCAGCAGTTTGGGCAAACATTTAACCCAATCGCTGGGTTTGTCCATTTTCAACCCAACTTGGGTTGTTTTTAACCCAGCATTTTTTAGAGTGTAGAAAACTTGTCATTTTGTTTCTCAAGTAAATGTGTCTTGATTTAAGAATATTTAGATACACTATATTGCCAAAAGTTTTGGGACACCTGCCTTTACGTGCACATGAACTTTAATGACATCCCATTCTTAATCCGTAGGGTTTAATATGGAGTTGGCCCACCCTTTGCAGCTATAACAGCCTCAACTCTTCTGGGAAGGCTTTCCACAAGGTTTAGAAAGGAATTTTTGACTATTCTTCTAGAAGCGCATTTGTGAGGTCAGGCAGTGATGTTGGCGAGAAGGCCTGGCTCACAGTCTCCGCTCTAATTCATCCCAAAGGTGTTCTATCGGGTTGAGGTCAGGACTCTGTGCAGGCCAGTCAAGTTTCTCCACAACAAACTCACTCATCCATGTCTTTATGGACCTTGCTTTGTGCACTGGTGCGCAGTCATGTTGGAGCAGGAAGGGGTCATCCCCAAACTGTTCCCACAAAGTTGGGAGCATGAAATTGTCCAAAATGTCTTGGTATGCTGAAGCATTAAGAGTTCCTTTCACTGGAACTAAGGGGTCAAGCCCAACCCCTGAAAAACAACCCCCCACATAATCCCCCCTCCACCAAACTTTACACTTGGCACAATGCAGTCAAGCAAGTACCGTTCTCCTGGCAACCGCCAAACCGAGACTCGTCCATCAGATTGCCAGACACAGAAGCGTGATTCGTCAGTCCGGAGAACACGTCTCCACTGCTCTAGAGTCCAGTGTTGTCGTGCTTTACACCACTGCATCCGACGCTTTGCATTGCACTTGGTGATGTAAGGCTTGGATGCAGCTGCTCAGTCATGGAAACCCATTCCATGAAGCTCTCTACACACTGTTCTTGAGCTAATCTGAAGGCCACACAAAGTTTGGAGGTCTGTAGCTACTGACTCTGCAGACATCTGCGCACTGTGTGCCTCAGCCTGCGCTGACCCCGCTCTGTGATTTTACGTGGCCTACCACTTTGTGGCTGAGTTGCTGTTGTTCCCAATTGCTTCCACTTTGTTATAATACCACTAACAGTTGACCGTGGAATATTTAGTAGTGAGGAAATTTCACGAATGGACTTATTGCACAGGTGGCAACCTATCACGGTACCAGGCTTGAATTCACTGAGCTCCTGAGAGCGACCCATTCTTTCACAAAGGTTTGTAGAAGCAGTCTGCATGCCTAGGTGCTTGATTTTATACACCTGTGGCCATGGAAGTGATTGGAACACCTGAATTCAATAATTTGGAGGGGTGTCCCAATACTTTTGGCAATATAGTGTATTTGTACTGGGAAACAAGACAAAAATACTAGATAAAAAAAAAAAAAACTATTTCTTGAAATATTTCTTTAACATGTTTCACATTGCAAATATTCACAACTGAAATGTTTTTGTCTGCTGGAGGATTGTTTTATTTGCTGATTTAAATGCAGTGCATAAATTAGTTGATTTTCCATCCACTTCATCCACTACAATCACCAGAGGAAACACTGAACGTCACATTGCATTTCCACTGATGGCTGGTGCAGAGCGGCGCTTCCCAACCAGCCTAATCTCACTAAAACACATGACGTGTCATGTGACCAGCTTCAAAATGTTGTTTGTTGCTTGCAATATCCTCCCTACAAAAAAGTTTGTTCCCCAGCGCACATCTCATGTTGAGATGTTATTCAATAAATAGGATTTGTGAAATCTAGGGCTTTTTTTTAACTCGGGTCTCTCTGGATAGCATTACCTCCAGAGGCAGTGCTGTAATTCTGCTTTAAATGGGTCCTATTATGCTTTTTTCCATGTTCATCATTCTTTAGTGTGTAATGATGCTGTTTGAGCATGAAAAAGCTCTGCAAAGTTCCAGTTCTTCTCTATATCAGTGTCACTGTTTCTGAACTCCCTGAAACGCCTCCATTGTAGTCTTGAGTTTTCTTCCGGGAACGAACACGTCACAATATTCCTCATTTAAATAATTCATATGCAGAGTTCAGTTAGTTGTGTGTTGAAACTGGCAGTTATGGTAAGGGGCGGGACATTTCCCAAACACGCTTCACCAATCACAACACACTGCTCCAGCCGACCAATCAGAGCGCATTGTGCTTTTCAGAAGGAGGGGCTTCATAGAGACAGGAACTACACAGAGCGTTACTGACAGACTGGGAAGAGAGGAGCTGCAACAATGGAGAATATGAGGAAAATAATGAACATTCAAGCATGAAAACCTGTTCTAGTAGAGCACAAAAACAAAAGGGCATAACATGGCTTCTTTAATGTGCTTCACTGTCATCATTACAGGCCAAAGAGACTCGGCGCATGAAGAAACAAGAGAAGACAGACTGCTGACCAGTCAAACTCACGTTTCATTTAAAATCACGCAGTGAGAACGCACCCACAAACACACTTTTTTACTCCTAAATGCACACTATATGCATAGAATCTGTTTTTAGTAATGTCTGCTTGGTATTTATTTACATTTTATGAATGTTGAAAGAGATATGAATATTGTATATGAGCACACAGATGTTTTATGATTGAGAAAAACTGAGCATTTGATTTTGATCTTTGTTTTACAAGCCCAATTACTTTTAAAGTCAGCATGAAATTAAAATTGACTGTTTTTTTTTTTTTTTTAAATACACATTCCTGGTTTTATTGTGAATGATTTATCAGTGCATATTATTATTATAAAGAATAAATGTTTGTTTGTCTTTTTAAAAATATAATAACTTGATTAACCCTGGTTGTAAACCTGTGATAGCTATTCTGGTACAGAGTTGCAACTTTTTACCTTGCAGTCAATTTATTTTTGTATATTCGGAAAGATATTTTGTACATATGCCATTACCTGAGTAAAATGGATTGTGAATGCTGTTTCATGTTGACTTTAAATATCCTCTAAAGTGGAATATAGCTGTAACATATACAGAAAAATATAAATTATGTATTTGAGTCTTAAGAAATAACACTGTTTTTCATACTGATATATTATAAAGATCATGCAAAATACTTTACTAGGTTAGTAAGTGATTTTCTCACACTAGTCTCGTCTCAAAGCCCGGTTCACACTGCCAGTGACACGATCCCATTCATTTCAATGAAGAGAGCTGCCGATTTCCGGTGTCATGACAAATCTGGTCCTCCCTCGAAATCGGGTCTCCCCAAACTGTAAGTTAATGATTATCTTAAGTATATACGAATGATATTAATTTAAAATACACATAGCTTACTATATAATAGATACAAAAACGCATTAGTGCATAATAAAACCAATTGAACATAATTTCTTACACTTGATTAACCGTTCATTAGTAAATAGCCTAATAATAATAACCGCCTATTAAGTGAACAATTGAACATCATTCATTTGTTTTTTTTTATATATATAACTTAGATATTTGGAAATTTAAAACTTAATTTAACACATAATTACATTAAAGATGAATATACTGTATGTAGGGTAAGTGCAAATGTGTGTATACACTAAGCTATCAGGCTAATCGTTTATCTGTATGCTATGCTAGCATATAAGCTAACTAATACAGACATAAATGGTCATAACATAGTTGAAACAGTATTTATCATGACATGATTTTGTAGGAATTGTAATCAGGCGGTAAAGAGAGTACCTATTAAAAGCAATTTGAACCAATGGGATCGCTTGGGGTCCTAAAGGAGACCCAATTTGTCACTACACCGGATGTGGGCGTGTTCTGCGACATGACAGGTGAGATATGTTTAACTTTATGGAAATGAAGAGTGACTTTTGGAAGTGACAGCCAATAGGAGTGAAAGCTGCGTTCACACTGCATAAAATGCTTATTATTAAAGATAAACGAGAAACAGCGAGTGCTCTTTGCCGTCGCGGCTATTTATCTGCAGCCAAAGCGCTGGTCCATCTGGGTTCACGAAAACATTCAGGTTTGGAGTCAGCACAGCGAGTACCACCGAATGGACACAGAGATATATCATAAATTATAGGAAAGTTGTTGACCGCCAGTGGCGTCAGTTCACCAAAAGCCAAGTTATGGCAGACTCTGATGATCTAATTTTACTCCCTCGTAGTACTTCACACAACTTTTCCAGCATTTCAAAGCTCAAAAGTCTGAATATTATCCAATTTAAATATGTTTAATATGATGACCAAAAACATTTTTTGTTCATCCTTGAAAAATTGTCCTCATTTGTAAAACTAAAAGTTTTGGGATGACTTGATGAAAAACAAAAACCTTTATTTTAAAATCTAAAAAGATTTAAATTATATATTCAATTACCACTATAGCCAGCAGAATAGTGACCATGAATCACTATTATAACATTTAAAAATCTTTTTTCTTTGTACTGAAGTATGTAGGAAAAGTCACAAAGACTCGTGGAAAAACAAAAACTTTTCTTCAACCTGCGAATGAAATTAGACAGCTAGTGAAGAGCGCTTCCTTTATAATCACTGAAGCTGTCAGTCAGTTCAGCGCAAACTCATTGAGTGCGAAAACTCTCGTTTTAATCAATGAATCTGTCAAAACTGCACAATGAATCTTTTATTTACATTGCGTCTCTGCTTTGTTTGTTATAGTAAGAGGATTTGTGTGAGTGCAGAACATAGTAAACTTGTGCCGAATATAAACTCCTTCAGCGTTTTGAGAGATACTGAGTGGATTCTCACTACTGGTAACTTAAACACCTCTGATTGGTCATTATTTTCAACAGAAATCCCTGTGATTGGCTACAATACTCAACGCGCAAATCTTGTTGTAAAGGGACATTTTGGCAGTGCTGTTGAACTCACATGACATGAAAATAACAACCAGATTGCTTTAATTTACTTATTTTTCTATTTAACAATACAAATTATATGTTACACGTAGTAATATAACTCTGTTAATCCTGCAAAAAACAAATATTACTTGCATTGACCTGACCAGGCAGCTGCCACACCCTGCTGACCACTAAAATAGCTTCTCCTCCATTTTACCGACGACACTCTCCACTACAGGATGTAGTGACGGATCACGTGCACTCCAAAGACTTCACTCCAATTGGTTATCGCTCCCGCAAGTCACTCTTCATTTGCATATATCAACCTTGTCACGTCGCTGGACACGCCCACATCCTGTCACCAATAGTCACTGTCGCTCGTGTCGCCGGTGTGGTGAGAAATCAATTCCCCCGATGGAATTGGGTCTCCTTTAGGACCCCGAGTGATCCCAGTTCTTCAACAGACTTTTAATGGGTAGTATTTTTAGTGCCTGATTATAATTCCAGCAAAATCTCGTTATGATTTATATTGTTTAAAATGCGTTGTAATGACAATTAATGTCTTTTAAATTACATGGTTCAAACACTAGTATATAACTGAAGCTATAGGTTGTGAAATCAAGCATTTCTTGCACTTACTGTTTTTTTAGTTAGCTTATGTACTAATATAGCATACATCTACCCGATTAGCCTGCTAGCTTAGCTTATATTATATTAGGTATGTTTTTTTGCTTCCAATATAGTTCCCAATTACGTTTCAAATTAATGATGTTTGTGTGTACATAGCATGACAATTAATTTATTAAAAATGTATAATAGTAATGTTATATACTATACCACATTGCTATTATTGTGTAAAATTAATATTAAATTACTTTTTACAGATCATAGTTTGTTGCAATAATCCGTATCCTTATAAAAAAAAAAAAAAATGTTTGGCATGGTTTTGTTTCCAGGTTGTTTTATTATGCAATACATAGGCATTCATTTTATATTTCAAGCATGTTTTGTTTGTGCACTTAAAGTAATAAACATCATACAATAGTGAAATTATAATTAGTCAAGATATCACGATAGCAACTTTTGATCAGGCATTACTGCCTGGGTCCTAAAGGAGACCTGATTCCTGGGGGGAACTCGATTTCTCATGACACCGGAAATTGCCAGATCTCCATTGAAATGACTGTGATCATGTCGCTGGCAGTGTGAACGCAGCTTTAAGATGAGACTTAACACATATAATGTTTATTTTAATCATATTTTATCATGTCGCAGTGTTTCCCCTCATAGTCGCCCATCTATTTTTTGTAAGTGCATTACTGCAAACGTGACTTTTGTTTCTTTGTCAAACTGAGAGATGATTTGAAATGAAATCAGCAGCATGTCAGAGATGTATAGTATTTAACACAGAAAATTGCTTTTAATATTATTGTGTGTAATACGTTCTTGATTTATTTGCACACTAACCAACCAACTTATTTGTAATTATGAATCGTATATCATCATTGTTTGTTTATATCTTTTGTATCCCACATTCTGAATTCAATTACCGACAACATTGCAGGAAATTAAAAGTCACTGAACGATGCGTTTCATTTGAAGCTGCAATAATGATGATCGAATGAATCAGGACTATTGCTTCTTTAAAAGCGTGTGATTGCAGGCGGTTTCATCATCCAGACGGGTTCAAATGTCTGCCGACCTCTTCGCATAAAACACACTGAGCCAAATGATCCGAATGAAACAATGAAACATCTCTTCACAAAGGAAATCACACTTGGGCGGTGTTGAACATGCAGTGCTGTAAGAGACACAGACACGGCCTTTCTATTGATACATCAAGTCTTGCATAAATTCTGCAGGAAGATTGTCATGTAGAGTGAGCCACGCACACTCATTCTTATTCTCAATTAGCGTTGGTTGTCTTTGTGTGCCGTAACAAACACGCACTTCCCTGCGTGAGCAGTCAACATGCTGTAACAGACACATACTGACTCGTCGTGTGTTTTCAGTCTCTGAATTAGTGGTACGATCGTTGAAGCAGGTTATGAGTTAATTGAGTGAAAATGCAAAGCCGGAGTGTGTTTGTTATGATATCTCTGTGTTTGAACATCTGCTTTTATGATTCAAATGCGTGTGTTTTTTCTTCCTCCCACTGAAATGTGCATGAATACATGCGGCTAAAGGAATAACAGCTGCACTGCGCCTAAAGCAGTATTCCTGGTTGTTTGCAGTCTAATGAATACATAAAACTTGTGGTGTGTTGTTATTTTATCCATGTCAACTAAACCCATACTTACGGTTGGTAAGTGTGCAAAGACGCTGGTCTGATCAAATGACTTAAAAAGTTAACTTCTGCTTCATTTGTCTCTAAATGCATGTGCACATTTTGGCACAGTAGCTCATTTAGGTCTTGACTCTTTCATGCATACGGTTACTGATAATTTGCATATTGTGCTTAAGAAACAGTAAGATTAATATGCTACTTTAAACTTTGGCTACAGTATATGAAGCAAATTCATTATGTGATGCATAAACATAAGCTCATCCACCTGGACATTTTAATGTTCTTAGAATATTAAACATTCAAAGAATGTGTATTTTTGGTGAAAAACTTAGGAGAATGTTGTAAGAAACGTTTTTGTAAATTTTAAATAACGTTCTAATCACAATAGAAAGACTGGACGTTTTAACGTTATTAGAATATTCAAAATAAATGTTCAAATAACATTGCATGTTGGGTGAAAATAATGTTAGTATGTTGTAAGTAGCAGTTCTGTACTGTGTTGGGGAAAGTTACTTTAAAAGTAATGCATTACAATATTGCGTTACTCCCTAAAAAAGTAACTAATTGCATTACTTAGTTACTTTTTATGGAAAGTAATGCGTTACATTACTTTTTCTCATCTGGGCTGGGCTGTTTGTTTGTTTGTTTTTATAACAACAAGAAAAGTTCTATTTTTGGCAAATGTAAAGGCCCTTTCACACCAAAAGTGAAATGAATAAGCCTCAGGCTGAAGGAAGTGCAAATTCAAGCTTGTACAGTAGAGGGCGCAGCTCAAACAAACAAACCTTTCAGCTGTGTTGCCATTTTGGATCACAGAAGAATAGGATGCAGGAGAAGAATAAATGAGTAAATGTATGCTCACATTTAGCCTAGAACTAGTCTAAAATAACCATCATATTTACACAGCGCACACGCACTTACTCACGATTTCTCTCAACATGGGGACAGGAGAGCTGTCAGTCAATAAATGGGAAAACAAAGTAACTTGAAAAAGTAGTTCATATTTTGTTGTAAATTTAATGATCATATTTTGTTGTAAATTTACTTTACTAGTTATTTGAAATAAGTAATCTGATAACGTAACTTATAAAAACTTAGTTCCTGTCCTTGATTCTGATTGGTCAATAGCTGTGTTTTATTCACGATAAAACACAGCTATGACCGCTTCACCCAACGGTTCTGTGTATCACTACACAACACCCTTAGTAACCATGTCCGATGTATTATCTTGTCCTTTTAACAGTTAAGGGGTTTTCCCGTGACTGACAGCGCTAGACAAAGCATTTGTCAGTTGCGTCTTGTTCCGTGTTCACAACAATTCAGGCTTTTCAATGTAAAAGTCTTTGCTACTGACTGACACACTCATAAAGACAGTCTTTGCCGCCATCTAATGTAACTTTTGTTGCTGTTCACGGTCAGGGACTATTTTTTTCCGGTGGAAGGAAGGCTTTTAGTGAAATTTACTTCATGAAAGTTGCATTGATACATATTTTTGGCTTTAATGTTTGTATTGTGTGGTAACCGTTTTATAAAAGCAGTAAGGTACTTGAGGCTAGTGCTGTATCATGAATAAGTCACGGCTGAAGGGGTTACTCTGCTTTGCATCATGCCTAACAACGCCCTTCATCCGTGACTTGTTTTCACAATACAGCACAGCCTCGAGTACCTTATTGCTTACTCACGTTACTTGTAATGCATTACCCCAACACTGGTTCTGTAACCTTATAACAACTTTATAAGAATCTGGACATTTTAATGATTTAAAAACATTTCAAAACAATGTTCCCACAACCAAAATGGAATGTTTGGAAAACGTTTTTAGAATCTAAATTTGTGACTAATATCACTCTAAAAGACAATTTTACTGCTCGACTAACTTTTTCTTTTTACACAAATGAAATCATGCTTTAACAAAAATAAGCTTTAAATGTATGATTTTTAAACTCTCCATCTTCATTTCATGCTAGACCTCCTTTGTGTTATGCGTTTCCCAGCTAACTAAAATATGTTCTAAGAACGTTTTGCTAAAGTTCACATTAAGTTATATCTGAAAGTTTGCTGAACGTTTAAAACATCCAGTTTTAAAAATGGTTTAAAACGTTGTTGTTTTTTCTTGGTTATGAGAACATTAACTTTTGAATGTTCTCAGAACGTTCTGAAAAAAAACAAAAACAAAAAAAAAAACATTTACATTTAAAAAATAATAGATGAACGTCCAACTAAAGCATTTAAGAAGAAAAAAACTTGCAAGAATGATGTATAAATGTTTTTGAGCTAATGTTTTGAGAACATTATTAATGACACACTAAAGCCTAACACTCAAAATATTTAATTGTTTGAGTAGGACAAACTTAAATTAAACAAAATAGTTCAGTCAAATGAACTTTTATGAGTATTTAGCACTTTCTTTTCACTTTCAGTTCACAGAACTGACATATTTTAAGTAAACTGAACTGTTTCAATGTTTTGAGTTTTATTAACTTATTTCTTTTAATTTAGATGAACTTAAGTGACCAGTTTAACTGAAACTGGGCTGGGATTTATATTTCCCAGCATGCTTTGCCCATGGCACTCGGAAGGGGGAGAAAATGTTAAAATTAAGTGTTATATAATGTATTTTTGTGCAAGATTACTGTTAATTGGGAGATTTATTAGTGATTAATGTTTTGTTATGCTAATTTAGAAGAGTTTTAATGTTTAATGCTTTATATTGCTGCAATCATTCAGAAAGTGCTATACCGTGCTATTAACATGCAAATTATCATTTTCTGAATTATTATAAACCCTTATTCGGGTTTACAGTGCAGATTTCTTTCTGCATAACTTTAATCTTTGTTCATAACTTTAAGAGAACCTTACCAGAATTTTAAGTGAATGTTTTATGTTAATTGGGTTGGTTCATGCATTTAAACATTCTGAGTGATGAAAGTTTAGCTGACATTGTCTGTGTTAATCATCAACATGCCGCAGACGCGCTCCATATAGCCTAGGCCACATTAAACAGTTGTATAAGTTTGTTGTATTAGCTGCATTTGTCTGGTTTTGCTCATTTGTTTTGAGGTACTAATGTATGTCGGAGAGACATGATCTTGTTCAAGCGTTGCGTGCACTTTGGCATCAGGCCCAGAACGATGTCTAACTTGTACTGTTACTGCATGAATTCTGTTTTGTCTGTCAGCGTCTCGTTTGTTCGTTGTAATCATGTTGCGTGTGATTCACAATCTTCCGGGAGGTTCACAGTGAGACAACTTCCTGTTTTGATTGCGTTTCTCACAAACGCTGTTTTCTGTTACACATCCAGCTCGGTTATGTTTCGTAATACTGTACTGAACACGTTGTAGCCCCCGGTCATACTGCAATTCTTGTAGTCTAATAAATAATACACAGGATGAGGATTGTTTCGCATCCTGACTCCTTACGCTGATGAAACTGATTATTTTCCGAGGAAATACGGGTGAGGTAGATTTCTCCAGACATTTCTCTTCAGAATATCCAACAAGTAGGTTAAATATGGAGAATTAACTGCGCCTGTCGAGCAGCGCCTGAGGTTAAAGATCCCTCTGACTGTGGGGAATATTTCATAAGTCTGGAACATAATCACAGGCCATAATGAAAGGATGAGAGCAGCGGCGTGTGGTGATCGCTGAGGAGGAGGAGGGGAGCGACCCGGAGCTGCGATCGCTCACTGAAGCGGGACTGTGATGAAGGGGGAGTGTGTGACCCTGTCGCGCTCACGCTGTTACTGAACCTGCCGAGCTGCCGCTTCCAAAAGGTAAAAATCATAATTATCCTGCCTTTTAGGACATCTTCATCTGGCCAGATTCTAAGGCTGCGTATTTTTACAGTGAAATACTGTTAAATGTACAGTTTTTGAAGTGAAAAAGAACGAGTCATCTTATAAAACACTCTTCTGTGATACTTTTCATTTAAAGGTGCAGTAAGCGATTTCCTAGAAACACTGTTGATATTTGAAATCTGTTATCAGATTTCATCTGTTTTCAGGCCTTCCTGCTCAGGTCTCTCCAGCGCTGGAAAGCTTTTCTAATATTAACGTTGGTCCTAAAGCCCTTTCCTGATCATAACCCTTCTTTTTCCAGTGATATCCCTCAGAGCTTTACTCTTTTGTAATGTCTCTCAGCCATCACTCTTTCTACAGTCTTTCTTCAAATCTCCCTCTTGCTCGCTTGCTCTCCTCCCCCATCATGAGTGGACACGCCCCCTGCTGCTGATTGGCTACAAGTGTGTTGTTGTTCTCAGTCAGATCCACTTTTAACAGCGTTTTTCAAAAAACGCTTATTGCACCTTTAATTATGGGTACGTTTACATTACAACAGTGTACTAAAAACTGACGTTTTTCCGGTAACACTTTATTTTAGTGTCATTGTTATATATGTTACATGTAGTTACTATAGTAATAACTATAAATTATGCATAATTACATGCAACTAACCCTAAACCAAACCAAATCCTAACCCTATAGTAAGTACATGTAGTTTATTAACATTACTCAGTACTTAAATGTATAATTACAGTGTAACAAAGACACCTTAACAAAGTGTAACCGTTTTTCCTTTTGCATTTTTCACATACAGACAACAATGTTGTCAAAATGATCCTCATTCACACGAATCCGTGAAAACGACTAAAAACGCTGTATTCTGCTGCCAGGCCAGTAGATGGCGATATCACTTTGTAAAGAAACTACATGTCTATACATAATACGCATGCGCATTATGTCACCGTTTTCACAAATTCGTGTTTTTGTAGTTTACACGGAGACAATAATGGTATCGTTTTCAAAAACTTGCACTTTGAAACCCGTTTTCAAAAGTTAGCATTTTCAGGCCCCCAAAACGACATTGTCATGTAAATGAACGGACAAAACGCATAAAAAGTTTAACGTTTACTTGAAAAAGGGTGTCATGTAAACAGCCCCAAATATAATGAATTTAATTTTTGTTTCGTTTCTTCGTTTTTTCTTATCAGTTATGTACATTAGGGTTTTGTGTTACATCTTAAGTTGTTAAATTAATTAGTAATATGTTTTATATAACAAAAAAAAAAACGGTCCATTGATCTGCGTCTCATGTTTTTAACAGCAAAAATGTGTTCTGTGTGATTCTGCGTGATCCAATTTTTTTAAGGCAGATTAGCACCATCTGGTAAGAGTAAAAAAAGAAAAACGTATGTAATGCCGTGTTGTAACCACTAGATGCCTATATATTTTTATATAAAGTGGCTTATAAATTCTCTAGTGGTTTTTAGATATAAATACTTATTTGTATTAAGTTTTGGATTTGGATTTATACTTATACATTATCAATGACTACTTTTTGTCAAGGTTTAGATTTTTTTTTTTTTTTTTTTTTTTTGAAATGTTGATTTGAAGTGTCAGTTTTTGCATTAATTTTTTTACAGTCAAACCTGAACACAGAGGAGGACATTTTGTTAAACATAACATCAAAATGTACCAAAAATGAACAGGTGTGTCCATGATTTTTTGTGCGTTCACATAGCTAATGCAAAAAAAACCCACCAAGTGTCATCTCATTCTGATGAAGCAAAAAAAAATAAATGCATTGCATGTTTTTATCAGAACATAAGTACAAAAAGCATAAATATAAGTGAAAACACATTCAGGATTTTTTCTTTTTTACTACGTTGCATGTTTAGTTGAGCAAATGATGTCTACTTAAATTAGAAATGATGTGCATTTCTATTAATATACATTATACAATATACACAGGTCAAGTGGGGTGCATTGTATTTTGGGAAGCAGATTTTCTGTGCGCACGTTTTAGCAAATGCAATAATAGTTCATCCAAAAAATCCATGCATACAGAAAATGCGCATACGACGCACAGTACAGACAGAGCTGTAGCAGTGTGAGCAGTACACCGTTCTCTTCTCTCTCTTGTACTCTAGGGATGGATATGGAGAAAAACACGCAGCGCTCTCTTGTCAGGGCAGTGTGTGGGCCGACGCAGAGCTGAAGTGCAGAGGGACTAAAAATACAGCCGGCACGCCACTCACGAGGTGAAATTTCAATTAAGACACAAGCACTTCATCATTATTCCACTTGGCTGATGATTACGATCTGACATTTTAACACACGCAAACACGCTGATATATATTCTGCCACTTTCTTCGTGAGAGGAAGAAGGCAATCGTGCAATTATCACTTCAACCAGTCAATCATTTAACCTTTTCTTTGATAGATTGGCACAGTTTTGATGAGGCCATAATAAGAGGGGGTCAAAAATGATATGCCCGGAAACCAAACAACAGCTTTGAAAGGAAAGCGATCGTGGATGCGCCCAGTAAAATGATAGAGGAGGGTTGTAAAACTCAAAGCGTGTAATAAAATGGCCTTTATGCTAACTTTATGGTGGGTTTTTTGAGAGGATAAAAGGCAGCTTGCTTAAAGCCTGTTTTAAAGATAATTTCACTTCTTCTCTTTCAGGTTAGACTTGCTTTGAACAGTTGATGGCAATGCAGCTCTGGACTCTGGATGTCCGTTGTGCTGATATCAGGAGTTTAATGGCTGACATACTGCTGGCCGTGGAGGTGAACCAACTCTGATAAGACTGTGTGTGTGTACGTGTGTGTGTGTGTGTGTGTGTGTGTACTGTACAATCTCACTGAACACAAGCGCAGTGTCTCTCCTGCACTGCAGCTGTAACAGCTCAGATAAACACTAAAGAACTTTGCTTTGTGATAATCTTCAACATATACATGATTTCTAATCTTCAGATTCTTGCATGCCAGTTACCACAGATTATCATTTTTCGTTAAAGTGAACAACTCTTTAATATTAATGTGTACACTGTAAAAAAAAAATATTTTCATGATTTGTTATCACAACATTTTTTCTTTTGTCAAATCAACTTAGATAATTAATGTGGTTCAGATGACATAATATTTTGAGTTTCTGTTGATCAAACCAGTCGCCTTCATTGTATTAACTCAAATTTTTAATTTCAATGAACTTAAAATTTTAAGGCAACCAGGTAACTTTCAGAAAAGCTCTTATTTTTGTACTTTAACTTGTGACTGGTGTTATGTTTTTTGTTAATATTTTTAATGAATTTTATTTTTATATTTTCTGTTGTAACTTTTAGTTAATTCAGTGTTTTGGTAATTTTGTTGTGTTTTTGTAATTTTTATTAGTTTTTTTTTTTCTTTTCTTAAATATGTCCATATAGTTCTACATTTTTATTTCATTTTTAGTTGTTTTAGTACTTCAAGTTAAAATAAAATGAGAAATGTTGAAATAGCTGAAATAAGTTTTAGTATCATTGCTTCTATTTTGAATTAAATTTTATTTTTATATTTTTTGTTTTCAATTTTATTTTAGTCAACATTTTAGTAATTGTGTGTGTTTTTTTGATTTACTGGTGTGTTTATTCATTTTTTGCCCCTTAAATGTGTTTACATAGTTATTACATATATTATTACATATTACATATATTACATATTACAGTTACATATATTATTTCAGTTTTAGTAATTTTAGAAATATTGCCTTGGCATAGCTGATATATGTGTGTGTGTGTGTGTGTGTGTGTGTGTGTGTATATATATATATATATATATATGATTTTTTTTTTTTTTTCAATTATTTTTACACTGACGTTTTACAACAAAGCCTCATTTGTTATCATTAGTTAATGCATTAACTATGTTAACCATGTTATATTTTTACACCATTTATTGTCCTTTGTTAATGTTACTTAATAAAAAATGTCGATATTCATGTAAGTTCACAGTGCATTAACTAATGTTAACAGATCTAAAAATTAGTAAATGTTGAGAAGATTAACAGTAGCTAAGCTAATTAAATAATCTCCCGGTTTCACAGACAAGGCTTAAACTAGTCCCAGACTAAAATGCATGTTTGAGCTGTTTTAACTGAACGCAACTTGCACTGAACATATCTTAAAATATGTCAGTGCCATTATTTTGTCTCAAGATGTATACCAGTAGGCATGATGCGATAATTGATGAAGCTAGTTAATGCATTAACTGAGATTAAGAATGAGCAATAGCAACATTTGTTACAGAAGGTATTATTTTTAGTTAATGTTAGTTAAAAAGTACAACTGATCATTGTTAGTTTTAGCTCAGGTCCATTAAATAATAGTAACAACTTTTGATCTTAGTAATGTTATTAAACATTAAGAAATTAACATTAAGATTAATAAATGCTTTATAAGTATTTTTATTGTCAGTTTGGTAATAATGTTAACATGTTAACTAATGAAGCCTTATGTCACTAAGTTTTACTGAACAATAACAAATAATCAGAACATTTTCAATCATTAGGGCATGTTGTAGTCCAGATTCAAATATAAAAATGTTTAAGTTTGAAAATAAATAGCCTGTTAAGTCTTTAAGTATTGAGTATTTAGTGCTGTGATGAACAACATTGCGAATACAAAAAACTCAATGGCTGTTTGAAGCATTTTAAATACTGTTCAGTAGCGCAGCTGTTTTGTTTACGGGGTTTCCGGGGTAACCGCTGCATTTCTGCTGTTCCATCAGCGCCCTCTGCTGTCAGAGAGTGAATGTGCACTTTCATTCAGCACGGCACCAGGTGCTTCTCATGCACGTTGGGCTTGTTTACATCTTAGTGCGCGTGTCTCTTTGACGCAGAATACAGCGGTGCTTGCGATAACAATATCATGCATATTCATTATCGTGATATATCAATATTACCGAATATTGGCACATGTCAACACACGTATAATGTTTTTTTTCTAGTGTAGGTTTATAAAAGCTTCTTAAATATCCTAATTGAACTAAGGCCTAATCCTGGCTTAGGCTAAGCCCTGTCTGTGAAATCGGGCCTATAAGTATTAATAAATACTTTAGAGGTATATAGTTCATGTTAACTAATGTACAACCCGAATTCTGGAAATGTTGGGACTTTTTGTTTTTAGTTGAATAAAATAAAAACTAAAAGACTTTCAAATCACATGAGCCAATATTTTATTCACAATAGAACATAAATAACATAAATGTTTAAACTGGGAAATTTTACACTTTTATCCACTAAATGAGCTACAGGTCTCAAAAAACTTGGCACGGGGGTAACAAATGGCTGAAAAAGCAAGAAATTTTAAAAAGATTCAGCTGGGAGAACATCTAGCAACTAATTAAGTTAATTGATATCAGGTCTGTAACATGATTAGCTATAAAAGGGATGTCTTAGAGAGGCAGAGTCTCTCAGAAGTAAAGATGGGCATAGCTGTGAAAGAGTGCGTAAAAAGATTGTGGAATACTTTAAAAACAATGTTCCTCAACGTCAAATTGCAAATCTCATCATCTACAGTGCATAACATCATCAAAAGATTCAGAGAAACTGGAGAAATCTCTGTGCGTAAAGGCTGAAGACCTTTATTGGATGCCCGTGGTCTTCGGGCCCTCAGATGACACTGCATCACTCATCGGCATGATTGTGTCAATGACGTTACTAAATGGGCCCAGGAATACTTCCAGAAACCACTGTCGGTAAACACAATCCGCTGTGCCATCTGCAGATGCCAACTAAAGCTCTATCATGCAAAAAGGAAGCCATATGTGAATATGGTCCAGAAGCGCCATCATGTCCTGTGGGCCAAGGCTTATTTAAAATGGACTGTTTCAAAGTGAAAAAGTGGTCAGACGAGTCCAAATTTGACATTCTTGTTGGAAATCATGGACGCCGTGTCCTCCGGGCTAAAGAGGAGGGAGACCTTCCAGCGTGTTATCAGCGTTCAGTTCAAAAGCCAGCATCTCTGATGGTATGGGGGTGCATAAGTGCATACGGTATGGGCAGCTTGCATGTTTTGGAAGGCACTATGAATACTGAAAGGTATATAAAGGTTTTAGAGCAACATATGCTCCCCTCCAGACGACGTCTATTTCAGGGAAGGCCTTGTGTATTTCAGCAGGACAATGCAAAACCACATACTGCAGCTATTACAACAGCATGGCTTCGTCATAGAAGAGTCCGGGTGCTGAATTGGCCTGCCTGCAGTCCAGATCTTTCACCTATAGAGAACATTTGGTGCATCATTAAACGAAAGACGACCACAAACTCTTCAGCAGCTGGGAACCTATATCAGGCAAGAATGGGACCAGATTCCAACACCAAAACTCCAGAAACTCGTAACCTTGATGCCCAGATGTCTTCAAACTGTTTTGAAAAGAAGAGGAGATGCTACACCATGGTAAACATGCCCCCGTCCCAACTATTTTGAGACCTGTATCAGGCATCAAATTTGAAATGAGCTCATTTTGTGCATAAAATTGTAAAATTTCTCAGTTTAAACATTTGTTATGTTATCTATGTTCTATTGTGAATAAAATATTGGCTCATGTGATGTGAAAGTCTTTTAGTTTTCATTTTATTCAAATTAAAAAAAAAAAAAAAAAACGTCCCAACTTTTCCGGAATTCGGGTTGTAGTTAACTAGTGCTAACAAATGAAAGGTGTTAAAAACTAAAGGGTAAAACTATATTGTCATGCAGTAGACATTACGCCTATATGATAAACATGCAGTACTTTTAATTGAAAATAACTGGGAATATTGCTTCAAGCCTTGAGATACTGCTGTCTACATTTGCATCAGATGTGTTCAGAACATTGTCTTTCCTGAAAAGTAATGGACAACATAATGAAGATTCCCGTAACACAAAAAAAGAGAAAATATGCTTTGATATGAACAACGAAGCATCAAAATCAGCTCAATTGTACCGCTGTTACATCTTTGTCATTACGGCCTCTACATTCACAGTCACACAGAATTTAAATGCACAGCCTGGTTAATAAATCATACAAGAGACGATCACTTTAACATGTAAAAACCCTTGTGTAACGTTTAGAGGAACTGTAGATGCCGACGTGTTTGTGTTTCAGCACGATTCTCTACGGAAGAGTGAGCTTAACAAGCTCGAGTGGAAATGAAGATTAATCTAATATTTGCGTTTTCACTGCGGTACACGCATGAATATCTGCAACACTCCTGGAGAATGTTAAACAGGCTCAGGTTGATCAAACAGACACAGGGCCATGTTTCCCTTCTTCATTAGATGGACTGTGCTTCAGTTCAAATGCAGTCTAATGCTCCAAATACCCCATTAATGTTACAGTATGCAGTAGTGGACAAAGTAGGCTATATTTATTTCATTTTACAGGCATCTCTACCTACTTTATCAGAGTATTTTATTTTGGAAAACTTTTAATTTTACTTCACTACATTTCAAAGCATAACATCATACTTTTTACTCCACTACGTTTCATAAAAACATGTCGTTCCTCATTATTTTGGACTGAATAAATTGCACCCCCGTCTGAAATGGAAGAGAAATGTCCAATTGTTGAGCGAGGCAAGCTGATTCTTTCAATGAACCCGTTGAATCGGTTCGCAAATCTCACTGAAATTGGCGAATAGAATTTAATGATATAAAGTAATTGTGTGTTATAATGTCCAATTGTGAGGGAAATTGTGACTTTATAAGACGCAATTGTGAGTTTATATCTTGCAAATTTGAGAAAAAAGTTTCAATTGCGATTTTATATCTCGCAACTCTGACTTTATAACTCGCAATTCTGACTTTATAACTCACAATTCTGACTTTATATCATGCAATTCTGACTTTATATCACGCAATTCTGACTTTATATCTCGCAACTCTGACTTTGTCTCACAATTCTGACTTTATATCACACAATTCTGACTTTATCTCACAACTCTGACTTTATATCTCTCAATTCTGACTTTATATTACGCAATTCTGACTTTATATCACGCAATTCTGACTTTGTCTCGCAATTCTGACTTTATATCTTGCAATTCTGACTTTATATCTCGCAATTCTGACTTTATATCACGCAATTCTGACTTTGTCTCGCAATTCTGACTTTATATCTCGCAATTCTGACTTTATATCTCGCAATTCTGACTTTGTCTCGCAATTCTGACTTTATATCTCGCAATTCTGACTTTAACTCGCAATTCTGACTTTATAACTCACAATTCTGACTTTGTTTCGCAATTCTGACTTTATATCTCGCAATTCTGACTTTAAATCACGCAATTCTGACTTTATATCTCGCAACTCTGACTTTGTGTCACAATTCTGACTTTATATCTCGCAATTCTGACTTTATAACTCGCAATTCTGACTTTGTCTCGCAATTCTGACTTTATATCACGCAATTCTGACTTTATATCTCGCAATTCTGACTTTATATCTCGCAATTCTGACTTTGTCTCGCAATTCTGACTTTATATCTCGCAATTCTGACTTTATAACTCGCAATTCTGACTTTGTCTCACAATTCTGACTTTATATCACACAATTCTGACTTTATCTCGCAACTCTGACTTTATATCTCGCAATTCTGACTTTGTCTCGCAATTCTGACTTTATATCTCGCAATTCTGACTTTATAACTCGCAATTCTGACTTTGTCTCACAATTCTGACTTTATATCACACAATTCTGACTTTATCTCGCAACTCTGACTTAATATCTCTCAATTCTGACTTTATATCTCGCAATTCTGACTTTATAACTCACAATTCTGACTTTATATCTCGCAACTCTGACTTTGTGTCACTATTCTGACTTTATATCTCGCAATTCTGACTTTATAACTCGCAATTCTGACTTTGTCTCGCAATTCTGACTTTATATCACGCAATTCTGACTTTATATCTCGCAATTCTGACTTTATATCTCGCAATTCTGACTTTGTCTCGCAATTCTGACTTTATATCTCGCAATTCTGACTTTATAACTCGCAATTCTGACTTTGTCTCACAATTCTGACTTTATATCACACAATTCTGACTTTATCTCGCAACTCTGACTTAATATCTCTCAATTCTGACTTTATATCTCGCAATTCTGACTTTATAACTCACAATTCTGACTTTATCTCGCAACTCTGACTTTATATCTCGCAATTCTGACTTTATAACTCACAATTCTGACTTCATAATTGTGAGATTAAAAAGTCACTATTACCTTTTTTATTTTTTATTTAGTGGCGGAAACAAGCTTCCATATGTTTGAGTGGGACAGAGAGCAGGAGAAAGAAAGTATGTGCTTTCCTTACATAATAAAACGTAATTTTGTGGCAAAAAAACATGGAAATAATTAGTTGTTTTTATTCTGTTTACTATATTTATTTGTTTGAACAGTGTCGTTGAGGGATTTTTTTTTTTTTTTTTTTTTTGCTGTTTTAGCCTGTAAGGACTTTGAAATAACTGAAATCATTTGGTGAAGTGATATGGACATGAAAATAATTGCAGACCTTAGAACGTTCGTCAACCAATCAGATTCAAGCATTCAGCAGCCCCATGGTATAACACAAATGAATGTCTATGCATCTTCCCCCCTGCCAGTTTCAAATCATATAAAACTAATATGTTTGCATAGCGTTAATGTTAATGCATTTTGCCCCATGTGAAGTCTGTACATTGTATTTTTCTTTAGGCTACACATAAACCACAACTTTGTTAAACAGACCACCCACAGTTCGCTCACTGACCATCTGATGAATTTTGCATCCAAAACTGTTAAGCACTTGATTTAATAACATAGCAGCACAACTTCTGAGAGTCGAGTGCATGGGTTTTAATCGATCCGCTGGGAAATAAAATCATGTTTAAAAGGTACTGGGTTGATATTACGAATGCTTATGAAGATGTAGTCAAGAGGAAGAAGCTCTTAGCAGCTGTATATTATGTACAATCAATTTCTTTCATCTGTCAGATTCATCTGCCCCTAACGGCACATAAAGACAAAACGAACTGTGGTCATGTGACCTCTTCTTTCACTTCATGTGGGTGTTTTTGGCCAGAATAGGGTGCAGTGTGGACCAGTCATCTTTTCTATCTCCTGCTCGCTGCGGTCATCTATGCAGAGGCATGTGTTTGTTTGTTGAGATGAGTCAGAGGCGATCATGAGGAGCTTTTGTTGCAGAGCTGCTCTTCTCTCACATCTCAACTGTGTGAAGCGAGAAATTGTTTAGGAGCGTGTGTAGGAACCTGAGGGCGAATTTTCAAAACACTATAGCGCAACACCACTGCAAGCATCTTTCCCTTTTGCTAGAAAATCTCCCAGAATGTCTGTACTAGAAGGTCTTTTTTACATTTTGCATGCATTGATATTTTGGGCTACATATACTGTATAATTAATTTACAGGTTGATTCTATTTACCTTTTTAAATGGGTCCTATTATCCTTTTTCTCCCCCATGTTCATCTTTCTTTAGTGTGTAATGTTGATGTTTGAGCATGAAAAAGCTCTGCAAAGTCCCAAAGCAGTTATTGTCTATATCAGTGTCACTGTTTCTGAACTCCCTGAAACGCCTCCATTGCAGTCTTGAGTTTTCTTCTGGGAACGAACACGTCACAATATTCCTCATTTAAATAATTCATACAGAATAAAGGGGCGGGGCTTGGTTGAGTTAGTAGTGTGTTAAAACTGGTGGTTATGGTAAGGGGTCGGACGTTTCCCAAACACCAATCACAACACACTGCTCCAGCCGACCAATCAGAGCACATTGTGCTTTTCAGAAGGAGGGGCTTCATAGAGACAGGAACTAAACAGAGCGTTACTGACAGACTGGGAAGAGAGGAGCTGAACAATGGAGAATATGAGGAAAAACATGTGTTGTTGAACATTCAAGCATGAAAACCTGTTCTAGTACAGCCGAAAAACAAAACCAACAATTTGTAAAAAGGCATAATATGGCTTCCTTAAATTAATGATCTTGGTAAATTTCCGGAAACTTTCCATGGGAACTTAATCCAGGGAATTTATGAGAATTTATGGGAATTTATGGGAATTAATTGGAAATTGCTTTAAATTAATGATCTTGGTAAATGTCCGGAAACTTTCAATGGGAACTTAATCTGGGAAGTTTATGGGAATTTATGGGAATTAATTGGAAATGTCTTTAAATTAATGATCTTGGTAAATTTCCGGAAACTTTCCATGGGAACTTAATCTAGGGAATGTTTGAGAATTTATGGGAATTAATTGGATACTTCTTTAAATTAATAATCTTGGTAAATGTCTGCAAACTTTCTATGGGAAATTTATTGAGAATTTATGGGAATTTTGGGGAATTAATTGGAAATTTCTTTAAATTAATGATCTTGGTAAATTTCTCCTTGGGAATCTGGGCAATTTATGATAATTTATGGGAATTTATATCACAGCTTGAGCTAGCTAGCACATGAAAACTAGCCTCGTAAACTGTCAATGAAATAGTGTTAACTAGTTTACATTTAGCATATCTGATTTAATGGCTAGCTAGCTACTGTATAAACACATTTTGGTATTTTCTAGTTAAACTTTAATACCATAGATCGAATATATTTACCCAAGTATTATCATCAAAACTTACTGGACTGGATGTAGTCCTTGGGCTTAAATGCAAGGGGGGTGTGGGGTGATAATTTATTCAAATTGCATTAAATCTGGTTGTTTTAACCAAGATTATGCTGCTACCTTGTAATTTAGCAAATTCCCAGTTTATTCCCATTAATTCCCATATATTCCCGTTAATTCCCATGGAAAGTTTCCAGCCTTAAATTTCCCAGAATTTTGTAACCCTAGTCTTTCATCAGTGCATGTTAAAATTAAATCACAATGTAAGTTAGTCATAAATTTTACCTGTTACTTTCCACCATCCAATCTTTTTTTATTATTTTGCATTAAATATCCTGTTCAAAGTGCTGTACAGGAGCATGACAAACACAAATTTATGATGAATATTGTTGGTAATATATCATAATAAACAGCATTCTGACATTTCAGAACAATTATGTGAATTCATGCTTGTGTTTATGCATTTACAGTACGTGTTTATGAACTTTACATTATAGGAAATCAATAAATACACTGAAATGTTACTGCTTAGATCAGGTAGAAAGTAATGTAACTGCACTTATTCTGTGTGGAGTGATGCATACAGTCTACTGCATTAGCAGACTTTATAAAGGAAGTGCTGTGTGGTTTTTTGTGTGTGTTATCAGTGATCCACATACACAAACAGTACAGACGCATTCATTCTGAATAACAGATCTGCTCTAATTAAGCATGTGGAAACGCTGAGATTGCTCTAAGAGCTCCATGCTACAAATGCTGCTTTGAATTACGGTGAACAGGAGAGAGGCGTAATTGGTCAACACATCAGAAATTGCAGTGGATTGCCTAAAAGGCTCCATTTTATTTAATTCCGGCCGTCTCATTTTCCAGAACTGATTGCTTTTGTATTCCATTATCTAAAACAAAACCAGGACAAGATATGGCTGAATGCAAATGTGATGCCTATTTGTGTCAAAAACGGAGGTGTCCGTCCTCACCAAAGAGTTTAATTTCAGGTTTAAAATGTAAATGTAGCCTACATCTGTTTGAATAGATTTGTACTCACTTAATAGCCAAGAAAGGACATTGCTTTAGGTTTGAACACACGGTTCATCTAGTATTCATATAATATGGTTTAAATTAGTGTGTACTAACTTAGTAGCCTACTTAATTTGTTTGCACCATTTGCTCTTAATGCAAAAGGTGAATTATTATTATTATTATTATCAAATTATTACTTATTTGCTTACATATAGGATACATTTGTATATTTTTAACAATAAAGATGCATGGATTATATGCAGCCTAAAAGCAATAAAGTCACAAACTGGGAAATGGACATTTATTGCATTTATATTTTAGTTTTGAAACCAGATATGACGGTGAACTTACATTACTCAACATAAATGCATTCTACATGAAGCTACATGGTCTTCGGTTCAGAGTTCAACTCATATTCATAATTGCTTTGAAATGATACACTGATCAGTGCTTTTGTGCCGTTGGAGAATGAGGCAGGGCTGTGTAAAGAATATTAATCCATCACTAATTAGGGCCTGTATGCGCTCTGTGCAGCTCAGTGTATTATATTCCAACATAATGAGAGAGTCCCGATTCATCAGATCTGTACAGGCGTCCTGTAGTTACGTGCTCGATGTTCAGCAGCTCTTTTTTGTCTTGTGTCATTGTGCGGTACACCACAGTTCTGGTGCCGCTGGTGTCGCCGTCGGCATCTCGGAGAAACTGCCACTCGTCTTGCGGTCAGAGTCTCAAGTCTGCTGAGAAAAAAAGTCATATAAATCAAAAAGAAATACTGCACATTATCGCATGCATTATGTAAGCAATAAGGTAATCGAGGCTGTGCTGTATCATGAACAAGTCACGGCTGAAGGGCGTTGTTAGGCACGATGCGAAGCGGAGTAACCCCTTCAGCCGTGACTTATTCACGATACAGCACAGCCTCTCGTACCTTATTGCTTTTATAAAATGGTTACCACACAATACAAATATTAAAAGCCTAAAATATGTATCAATGCAACTTTCATGAAGTAAAATCACTAAAAACCTTCCTTCCGCCGGAGAAAATAGTTCCTGACCGTGAACAGCAACAGAAGTTGCATTATTACACTATTAGATGGCAGCAAAGACTGTCCTTATGAGTGTGTCAGTCAGTCGCAAAGACTTTTATATTGAAAAGACTGAATTGTTGTGAACACGGAACAAGACGCAACTGACAAATGCTTTGACTAGCGCCGTCAGTCACGGGAAAACCCCTTAACTGTTAAAAGGACAAGATATTGCAGCGGACATTTAAACTGATTTTTTATTATGAACATAGGACTGACCTGAAGGAAAATGCTAAATCTGAATGCAGGTAATAAACTCGCTCACTCGATCTCTTTCTCACAATACTCTACTACGTAATACAGTAAGCTTCAATGAACAATATCAATTGAGAACAGTTTACGTTGCTAAGAGTGGTTGCTAAGGGTGTTGTGTAGTGGTACACAGAACCGTTGGGTGAAGCGATCATAGCCTCAGTAACTATTATTGTGAATAAAACACAGCTATTGGCCAATCAGAATCAAGGACAGGAACTAACCGTTTTATAATATGTTATATCACATAGCTAAAAAATCTGAGTTTGAGAAAACTCAAAAACTTGAGGCAACCATTGTATTCTCAACTATTCTCAAATAAAAATTGTTGTGTCAACTTTAAAGTTGGTCAAACATTATATAATAAGTTCTACTTGTGGATCCACTGAAAAGGTTATATAGAGTCTATACAAAAAAACAAGTTGTATATACTCATAGAATGGAGTACACTTCACTGAAGGGAACACTAATCACTCTAAATAACTTTTAGCAAAATATAATTAAAACATGCTTTGACCTAAAGCACAGATTATTTAAGTTCAGCTTCAGAGCTCCACAGCCTGTTATTTGAACCCTCACCACCAAACTTGACAATGTATGTTCTTGCTGTTAATATTTTAAGTTGCCCATTCTAAATGGCATAAAAATAGATTATTTTTTTGAGTAATGGGCTCTTTCACACAGAACGCAAGATGCAGAGCAGTGGAATGGGGAAAAATGCAAGGTCTCACGTTTTTTAAGTTGAAAGTTGAATTGATTTTAACTTGAGTTTTTAGAACGCCTTCGTGTGCGAGACGCTGCAAAAGACTCCGTCTAGCGCGATTACATAGAAAAACAATGGAAAAGTAGCGCATAGGAATGGAAAAACACGTTCTGTGTGAACGGCTCCTTATTCTGCACTCAATACAGTTATTGTTTAAAGATAAAATGCAGATCCAAAAACATCATTCAACTCATAACTGCCCTTCAGATCGTGTTGTTGTTGTGTGTGCGTGTGTGTGTGTTCTTGTATACATGGTTTATGAGGACACAAATGTGTATAATGACATGGGTATTACAATGTAAACATGGTTTATGAGGACACTTCCTGTGAAATTGTTGATTTAACTTAGTAAGTAACTTGGTTGCTTTAATATTTTGAGTTCATTGAAACTAAACATTTGAGTTAATACAAAGAAAGACATTTTGTTCTCGTTCTTTGTATTAACTTAAATTTTTAGTTTCAAAGAACTCAAAATATTAAGGCAACCAAGTTACTTACTTTATATGTTAAACCAACAAATCGATTACATGGTGAAAATTGTAGTTAGTAACATAATCTATTAGATTACACATTTCGGACTACTTTTTTATTACTTTTGATGTAAATCGTTTGCGCACAGATTAGAATATAGGATTATTATTTATATAAAAATACAAGAGAAAGAAAATATATTCCATTCTTTATCAACATAATGAAGTGCATTAAGCATCACATTTCCCAAACTGGAGCTTGTGAGTTGATGAAAAGCGAATACACTGTAAAAATGATTTGTTGGTTTAACTTACAAAAAGTAACTAACCTGGTTGACTTAAAATGTTGAGTTCATTGAAACTAGAAATTTGAGTTAATATGAAGAAAGAGATTAGTTTAATCAGAAGAACAACATTAGTGAATCTAAGCTGATTTGACACAATAAAAAAGTTAACTTTTTATTGTATTTACAGTTTTACAGGTACAATTTTACAGCTCAATTAAATCACAAAAATGTAAAATATATATAAATATGGTTCCATGTAGAACCCCATTGAGCCTTTTTTCTAAGAATGTGTTCTATTATTGAAAGCAGTTTTTGTCATGTGGGCGTCGTGTGCCATTGATGCCCTGAGGACCAGGCATGGATGTGACTTCCATTTACTCGATCTCCTCCGGAAGACATTATCTGAGATGACAGCAGTCTATTTCATAGGCATCTTGAGCTTCGGGACTGAATAAACACTGTAGATGGGTTGAGAACGGGTCAGGACCTGTGATGTCAGGAGGCCAAGCTAATGCAAACCAGCCCGTGTTTCTCCATCTGGCATGACGTGGAATCTCAATGGCTTCTCTCGGACTCTCATCTGCGCCGCGCCTACCGTGGGATTTGCCTAATATTCATTAGAAAGATTAATTTCTATCGCACGTAACAGGTGCGACTGCTAACGTTAATTGTTTTGGCAGCGTCGCGGGCTCATAATGGATCAATATTTATCATTGGGCTGGATTCCAGCGTCGAGATTACAAGCGTCGGTGCTGTGAGAATTACAGACTCTGAGGAGCGGCGAACACATTGAAAATGATTGTTAATACACCGCATGAGCGGCTGCAGTCCAACAACCTGTGGCCCAATAATGTCTGTGTGAACAAACCAGAATTACTGAACAGGAACACACATCCGTCAAACTGCTGCTGGTTGCCAGAGCAGAAATGAGCAGTTACTGAGATGTTCAGGTGGTTTATAGGCCGTTTCTTACAGTCTGAAGTGAAAAAAGCCCAGCAGAAGTCATGTTCTGCAGTCTATAGATATGGCTCATTGTTATATATATATATATATATATATATATATATAACGAAAAATGACCCGTAAGAATGAAAATCGGAAAAACCTGGCAAAATGGAAATACACACAGGCTAATTTCGAGCTACAGGCAAAACAAGTGAAAAATGTCAATTTTGGTTGAATTCGAGGTTTTCACAAAAATTGAGTTCATTAAGCCCTTGTCTAGTGATCCCAATTCTCCAAATAGCAATTAAACATCTAAAAGTATCTTTATTTGTATGAGGAGTACCTTTCCTTTGACCATTAAAAATACAGTTTTTCTCTGATTGTTTCTCGATGACTGGCGCTTCCCTCAGCACAAGTTTAGTATCGCTTTAAAGCGCAGCATTCAAACTTTGTGAATATTTATAGCAAATTCTTGATGGCAAGAGTCTGAAACAATGAAATGTGATTTTCAAACTCATGCTGATGTAAACAAAACGGTCTTACTCACACTAACTGACAGATCCGAAGCGTGCACACAAACAGCGTGCGATCCTGATATACACTTATATATAGAATTACAGTATTTCAAAATATCTGTCTTGGCGAGTATTCACACAGACATTATCTGTTATGTCTTAACTGAACGTTTGGTTAGCTGTTGGGGAAAAACTTCTGATGTGTAATATTATATCAGATCCATGTGATACAGTAGGTCTTAATATATAGCCTGTCTGTTTCATTAATGTTAATCAAACAATTGTGTTATCATGGAAAAAAATAGTTGAATATTTATATTTTTTCCTATAGATATGGGTTTTGACTTGGTTTGTGCCAAATTTGGTGGTATTTGGAACCTTCAGGAAACTTTAACTCGATTCTCAAAATTGACTTTGCAGACTCTATTGACTCCAAACAGGTGTAGCTCACTCATTTTTGTGTAGCTCACTCAAAATGACAATAACTCATTTTGATAATTTGCTCATTGCGACTCATTTTGCCAGCACGGGTCACACACACACACACACACACACACACACACACACACACACACACACACACATATATATATATCAACGTTATGTTCTCTCTAGATGCTCTGCAAATAATGTTCTTTCTCAGTTTTTTAAATCAAGATACATTTACTTAAGAAGCAAAATAACTTAAAGGTGGAGTAAGCCATTTTTCAAAAACGCTGTTGGACATTATTGATATTTGAAATCAACCTAAACAAACCCACTCCTCTCTTCATTGCTCCGCCTCCAAAACTCACCCTCCAATCCTAACCACCCTACTCCATGTCAGTCTCGAACGCCGGCCCGATCGCTGCTGGCAGGCGAGGTGAGTGCACTAACAATGACGCTAAACACCTCATTCTCTAGCAGTCATCAGTGCGCAGTGGTTTATCTGCACAACTCTCACTAGCTGCACACTGTTACACACGCAGTGTGAGAGTGGATGTCTGTTTATCACAGCTGATGCGCAACATTATAATGCTTCACGAAAACTAAAGTGCAGATGATGAACGAACAACAAGGAAGCACAAAAAATGAACGTACAGTACACAAGAGTAAATACAAACAAGAGTTTGTTGTTAGTCGCCAACAGCACAGCAGCTCCAGACACTCAATGACACTCAAACTCAGATCAAATCAGCCTCCGCGTCTGTTTTCAGGCCTTCCCGCTTAGCTCTCTCCAGCGCTGGAAAGCTTTTCTAATATTAACGCGGGTCCTAAAGCGCTTGCCCAGTCATAAACCTTCATTCCAGTGATATTCTTTTGAGCTCTTTTGTATTGTGTCTCATCTCTCTTTCTGCGGTCTTTCTTCAAATCTCCCTCTTGCTCGTTCTGTCTCCTCGACCGTCATACACCCTCTAATGCTGATTGGTTACACGTTTGTTGTTAGTGTCAGCCTGACTAACTTCCAAACAGTGTTTTTAAAAATACGGCTTACCCCACCTTTAAGATATTAGGTCTTGTTTTCTGAAAATATTGACCAATATTAGGTGAGTTTCAGCTTAAAACAAGAGCAAATATCTGCTAATGGGGTCAGAAAAATAAACTTAATTCAAATGGGAAAACTAGATTATGTTCTGACTTCATTGGCATTTATTTTTTCTTGTTTTCAGCAAAAACACTTCATTTTGATACATTATTCAGAAAATAGGACATAATATCTTAAATCATTTTGCTTCTCAAGTAAATGTATCTTGATTTATTAATGTTTAGATATTTTGTATTGGAAAACAAGACAAAAATACTGAGGAAGAAAATTTTTTGCAGTGAGAGTTGCTGAAAAACCCATATTTTTCACACTGAAAGATTTCCTGAAAACATTTCAAAGTTTGGGGTCAGTAAGATTATTTAATGATTTTGAAAGAAGTTTCTTCTGCTCACCTTCCCTTTCCTTTCCCTATGTATAGATAAAACGTTATCAAAATTATTCCAGTTCGCATAGATCCGCGGACACGACTAATTTTTCTGTATTATGCGGACCAGACAAGTAATTTGGCAATATCACTTTGTAAAAAGACCAAGCGTCTGCGCTCATACACATTCAAACACATAAATGAACAACAAGAATGCATTAAAGGTCTTCGCTTTTCAGTAGGAAAGGTGTCATTTAAGTGGCTCCTAAGTTAATAATTAACAATTTTTACAACTGGAAGCGATTCAATCAAAAACCAACTTTAGCTCGATAATAATATTTTCTTAGAGCTGCTGTAAAGCCAAAACAATCTGTCAATTAATATTCCTGTTATCACTGTGAAGCTGCTTTGAAACAGTCTGTATTGTGAAAAGCGTAGTATAAATGAAGATGACTTGACTTGACCAAAGCTGCATTTATTTGATCACAAATTAAAACTAATATTGTGAAATATTATTGCAATGTAAAATAACTGTTTTCTATGTGAGTAGATAGTAAAATGTAATTTATTCCTGTGATCAAAGCTGAATTTTCAGCATCATTACTCCAGTCTTCAGTGTCACATGATCCTTCAGAAATCATTCTAATATGATGATTTGATGCTCAAGAAACATTTACAATTATTATCAATGTTGAAAACAGTTGAGCTGCTTTACATTTTTATGGAAACTGTGATAAATTTTTTTCCAGGATTCTTTGATGAACAGGAAGTTTTTTTTTTTTTTTATTTGAAATAGTATCTATACTGTCATTTTGATTAATGCGTCTTTGCTGAATAAAAGTTTGAATTTTATAAAAATCTCAGTGACCCCAAACTTTTGAACTAAAGTGTATTGTAAGTAAAAATGAAAAATGGTCTATTGTCAGAACATGACACAAAAAGCAGCAGATTTCTCATTAAGATTCAAACAGTGATTTGTGTTTGAGAAGTTTGGGTGATGAAAACACTATTACCATAGAAACAGATTACTTTACACCATCAATTTGCACACTGGGGATAAAATCACAGCTCGGCGTCTCACCTGGGACTGCAGTTTGAACACAAGCGATTTAACTCATTCATTATACTGAGTGAATCTGCATGTCTTTTATTCCTCATTGAGACTGTGTAATTCCTCAAATTAGAGCCTCTTTGGTATTCATGAATTTCCACAGCAGTGTTTAGCTGCGTTCGTTTGCACATGGACACATAAAGGAGGCTGACGTGAAACTTCAAGCAGTGTCCTGCGGTGTGACATGCTTCACTTCATTTAAAGTTATTTTGAAATGCAAAACTATTTCTAATTCTTTTATGATTATTATGCGTGCAGCGTTTATGAGTTAAATTAATTGAGAGGCTACATGGAATCATTCGTTACACCTCAGGACTATTTAAAATGAACCAGTGAAGGAAAAGATGGTGAAAAACTACCAGTTACATGATGTGAAATATACTTTTTTCTTTGCAAATACACCACCGTTCAAAAGTTTGGGCTCAGTAAGATTTTTCTTTAAGAAATTATTACTTTTATTTAACAAGGATGCATTAAATTGATTTCTGAAGGGTCATGTGACACTGAAGACTGGAGTAATGAGCTTTGATCACAGGAATAAAAATATAATTGTTTTATAAAAATAATATAAAAATATATAATTATATAAGATAAAATATATTATGAATTTTATATAATATATATTAAAATTATATTTATTTTATAATTTTACATTTATATTTTTATATTTATTTTATAATTATATTATAATTAAATTGATTTCTAAAGGATCATGTGACACTGAAGACTAGAGTAACGATGCTGAAAATTCAGCTTTGATCACAGGAATAAAAATTTGTTTTATAAAATAATATAAAAATATCTAATTATATAAGATAAAATATATTATCAATTTATATATATATATATATATATATATATATATATATAATAAAGTTATATTTATTTTAAAATTTTATATTTATATTTTATTTTATAATTACAATTAAATTGATTTCTAAAGGATCATGTGACACTGAAGACTGGAGTAATGATGCTGAAAATTCAGCTTTGATCACTGGAATAAAATATATATTTGTTTTATATAAATAATATAAAAATATATAGTTATATAAGATAAAATATAATATGAATGATATAAAAATTATATAATACGTAAAAAAAAAACTAAAAAAAAAACGTAGTGTATATGTAAATTTTAACCTACTATCTCAATCTAAATAAAGCTGGAAGGCAGCATGTCACATACGTACCGTCATCAGGTTGCTCTTTCCATTCCTCCAGATCCAGTGATGGGATGTTCCCACAGAAGAGAAAGTCCTCTGGGTAAGTTTCTACTCTGAACGGATCAAGAGGAACCTCCGTCACACCACTGTTGTCACAGATGACACGAGACAGAGAGTGCCTCTGTAGTTCCTGTCTTTGTTTTGGGGAAAAGACACCGGGATGTTCCCACCAGAATCTGAATCACACCAAAAATATTCACATTTTGATTGATGCAATGTGTTATTCTTATCATTTTGACATGAACTCAGACAAGGTAAAGGATTCATTTGACAAAAAACATCTCTTGTGCTTCAGTGGTTGGAATGACATGACAATGCCATCAACAAAAGCAAATCTTGTTTTAAACATTTAACTTTAACAGTCAAAACAGAACTGCATGAGTATTTATTGAATAATTATCTTCAGTAGAGCTGCTTATAGCTGAACTTTACACAGTTATTGAACTAAACTGAATCAACACTGAACTGAATTGAGCTGAATAACGTGCACAACAGTCGGGTTCCGGATGAACTCCATTCATTCTCTCCATAGGGAATTTGAATTTTAACTTATAAACATTTAAAGACAGACTTATTGTGAGCTCTGAGGTCATTAATCGATGGTATTTGCTTCCATTGAAGCCATTAGTCTGCATTATTTTAACTTAGATTTAAAATAATAGTGTTTAACAGCGGAATTCGTGGTGAAAAACTACAATACCCATGATGCTGTACAGAAAATTCCACCAATCAGAGTCAAAACAAGCAAAATGTGTCAAAAGATCTCTTTAGCTCCGCCCATGAAGATTGTAGTTTTTTCCCCTCACTAAAGCTGTTAAATACACAGTCCTGTACCAATTTCAAATACTTTTTCACTTCAAATCAAAGTTTGTAATATTGTGATTCTCCTCGTAGCTGGTTGGTTTGGTTCATGGCTTATAACTCTTTAATGAAGACTTTTATGAAATCCCTGTGGGAGATATGAGTGGAAAAAATATTTCCGGAACCAGCGCCACTGAAAAAGTGGGCAGGCACTGTTGCACTCTTTTGTCTTTTTAGAGCTGAGCAAAAATATGTTCTGAGAACGTTTTGCTTACGTTCCCATTAAGTTTTGGAAATGTTATTTCTGAATGTTCTCTGAACGCAAAAAAACGTCCACTCTTTTAAACGTCTTAAAGACTTTTTATTTTAGTTTTTTATAATGCTCCTTTCACAAGATGTAATATAAGTCTCTGGTGTCTCCAGAATGTATCTGTGAATTTTGAAAGTTTGGGTGTGAAGTTTGAGTCTGAGCAAAAACACGCCATTTTTGTGTGTGTCCCTTTAAATGCAAATGAGCTGCTGCTCCCGGCCCCCTTTCCAGAAGAGGGCAGAGCTTTAACAGCTCGTGCTTCGGTTGCTCAACAACAACAAAGCTGGAGAATCTCACGCAGCCAAAATGAGGATTGTCAGTAACGGTGTTCAGCCTTACATTGTTCAAACCGGAGTCGACACTGATGGAGAGACTCAGGAAGAAGTTACAACTTTTAGACGTTTCTGAATGGTTAGTGGATAAATTTATGTAGTTGCTGTGGAGTTGATTCAACTCATCGACTAGCATGTGGCGTCATGTTAATCTTTTGTGCAAATCCAGCGTTGAATTGACCCTCGTTTGTGAAGCAGTCTGGCGCAAAATGACGGCATGACAACAACACTCTACTACAACAACTCTTCCTCTTCTCTAAAGCAGCCCAACATGGCCTCACCCCCTTTGTTGTGTGTTTTTGGCAACAGGGTTTATGTAAATTTTAGGGTTAGTGATGTCACTAACCCAGGAAGAAGCTTGTTGTAGTCCCTACCAGCTGTTTGTTGTAGTCCTTAAACAGAGAATTTTAAAAAAGAAAATATCTCCCTTTGCATTGAACTTTGAGTGTTGTAACTTTGCAGATGTTGTTTATGCTCAAACAGCAACATTACACACTAACTAAAGTTAAAAAAAATCTGTATTGTATAAAGCGCTATAGAAATAAAGCTTGCCTAGTGAATGACTGTATTGTGGTGACTGGAGGTTAACTGTAGTTGAGCAGTGTTTCTGCAGACGCTATTCAAAGCTCACCTGTCACCTTCCCTCAGCGTCTTCATCTGTTTTCCGATCAAGCATGCGAAGAGTGGTCCGGTCCTGGCTCCAGACAGCGTACGCTCCAGCACTCCTCCCAGCCACACATCAATGTTGTTTGGATGTCCATACAAATCCATTACTTTCTCTACCAAAACATCATTGCCGATCACCTCTGCGAGATCTGATCTGGTTTCAACTCTGTCAAATCCACAGAAAACCCTCCAGTCATTGTAACCTGTAAGAGAACAGTCAGGTTTACAGATCAAGTGTTGGTTAGGCTTTATTTCAATGGTCCACTTTAGACATTATACGAAGTAACTTTACAACTACATGTCAACTAACTCTCATTAGAGTATTAGTAGACTGTTAGGTTAGGGTTCGGGTTAGTAGAATAAGTTGACATATATTTGCACACACAAACCCGTCTCCCCTCACTCACTCGTTTCATTTGCTCCAGATGAATATTGATGGTGTTACAGGGCATGAATTTTGGCGTGGGATTGCGCGTATTGCACATAATTTTACTCATTCCCACAGATTTTGTTCTCACACTCAAAGTGCGCACACATGAAGCCTCCTCTCAGTACTAAATTGAGTTCTTTTTCATGGCTTATTGCACATAAACAGTCAAATACACACAAAATAATGTCAAAATGCCGGTCTTGGCGAGTATTCACAGTCAGTTATATTTTAAGTGAACATAAACAGTTGAGAAAGAAAACACGTGTAACAGTATAATGGATCCGTGCGTCAGGTCTTAAAGTGACAGCAGCCTAATAAACCTGCTGACAAATTTGATGTGAAGGGTGTAACCTGGTAAGCCGTGATCTCGTCCCCGCTGCAGGTTCAGAGCTGCCAGATCTAAAGTCTCTGGGATGTTGAGAACCACGAGTCTTTCCGTCAGTTCTTCTGTCATTAGATGGTCCTGGTCCTGCAGGGCAGCCGGCCGGCCCACAAGACCCCGCAGGACCGGATCCAGTCCACCTTCAGAGCACAAAACATGCCATGAGACACTGACCATCCAAGACAGACAGTTGAAATATAGTTTTTGCTCATATTCGCAAATGTGTGGATTACAGTGCTGGGGAGTTGTACTAACTAAAACTTAATTTTCACTAGTAAATCAGAATAATAAACTGATCAACAAAAATATTTTTCTGAACATGATTTATCGTTGTAATCAAGTTGTTTTCTATAAATCAGGATGTATGTAAAATGTCCTCTAGATGTGCAACTGATTTGAACTTCAAATGATAAATCATTCAGTGCTTCATTAATGAGTCTGCCAGTTGCAGCAGTAATAATTTAATATTGACATATTCAATATTTCTGTCCCTTGCCTGGACATGTACGCATGAATCAGCTGTATAATGAAGTCAGCCTTCCCTGAAACTCTCTTACTTTTCTTTCTTATCAACATGAGATACATTTCAATATTTTGCGTGAGTGAAAAGAACATCTGGCAGCAGCAGAGTCTCCATCAGCGCACACACACACACACACACACACACACACACACACACACACACACACACACTCTCTCTCTCTCTCTCTCTCTCTCTCTCACACACACACTCATCTTGTTTTTTAGAGTTTTAGATATATTTGACTTGGAAAGCAAGACAAAAAATACGAAGAGTTTTTGCAGTGTAAATGACCAGTTCTTAATCAGAACAAGCGGTAAAGTGGACCAGACTATAGAGCGATAATCAAAAGTCTGGCTAGATAAGAATTAAAGAGCAACAAGAGCCACTGCACCTTCTTTTATCAGTCTCCAAGGGCTGAAGAAGGTCTGATGAAGATTCAGAGAAGAGAAGCGCTCGTGTTCCTGGAAGCTCTCGTTCAGTCTCCGGAGCACCGGGGAGATGGTCACATGACCGAAGCGGAACGCAGCCGTGGCGAACACGTTTGACACAGAAGGATTCACAGAGTCGTTATAGCCCTCGTACGGTCCGATATACTCATCAAACGCTTCCCGTCCAATGATTTTTGGAACATAGTCCCTCATGGTTATGATCTGCAGGAAGAACAATATAGAGACAGAGTCAGTATTTACTGCCGACACAAATCACAGAGACTCACAATGGATTCTAACTCAGATCATGTGTTTCTAAGATAATGACACAACATTATTGGCTAAAACAGCCCATTTTATTCAGACTGAATCCTTTTTATTGATATTTTCAGTACTGAATATCATAAGAGAATTAATGATCAGCATTTCTCTCTGACACACTGCAAATAATGATGTTCTTCCTCTGTATTTCTGTCTTGTTTTCAAGTACAAATATCTAAACATTCTTAAATCAAGATACATTTACTGGAGAAGCAAAATGACTTAAAGGGTTACGTTAGTTCACCGATGACTCAATGAGGCCTACATAGCCAGAAATGACATTTCTTCTCTCAAGATCCATTAATGTACTAAAAACATATTTAAATCAGTTCATGTGAGTACAGCGGTTCAGTATTAATATTATAAAGCTACACGAATATTTTTGGTGCGCCAAAAAAAACCCAAAATAACGACTTATATAATGATGGCCGATTTCAAAACACTGCTTCATGAAACTTCGGAGCGTTATTAATCAGCGTGTCGAATCATGATTCGGATCGCGTGTCAAACCGCCAAACAGTTTTCATTTAAATTTTATTTTTTTAGTAATTTTGTCATTTTTATTAGTTTTTGCTTTTTTAAGTATTTCTATTGAGCTTTAATTTATCTTTATTCCATTTTTAGCTTGCACTTATTTTGCAACATTTCAAATTTTTGTTTGCATTTTCAAGTCATTTAATATTTATATTTATAGTTCATTTTTTTATGTGTATGCGAAGGTCAGCGCGCGACCGAAATTTCATCATCAGATGAGTACGCGCATACTGTACGCACACCGGCAGATTTTTGTAACCGTGTGTACTTTGTACTCGCATTAATTTTTTTTGCAGTAATTATTTTATCCACAAGGTGGCAACCATGTCCTGGGGGTGTCGATTCACAAGACAGTCAAAGAAAAACTGCATAAACAGAACAGACGGGAACGCATGAAAGCTGCAGCGACAATGGAGGCCTATAGATGAGAGATTGTGCAAAAAGGTTAGAAAGTACCCTCATTAGTACAACTCTAGCATGAAAGAATACAAAGATGTTTACATGGGTTGTAACGAGCGAGAGACATTGCTCAAAATTGTTTACGCGTACGAGTCAAATGAAATATACTTTCAAAGGCTGTGCGTTCGCGTACATGCAAAAAAACAAAGTATATACAGGGCTTAAGGTCCCCCTGTGGTGAAAAACAAGTTTTTAATGTTGTTTATATGTCTATGTGATATTTTGAATATGCTTTAAGACAAACCATGTGAAAATTCATAAATCAACACCATTGCTGAGTACTTTCTCCTTATAAGTGCAGTGAAAAAAAGATATCTTTTGAAATCGCTGGTGTTTCTGACGTCACAAACTACCTTGTAACCAATCACGTCAACGTGCTGGCGGGTTTTAGCATATCATTAACAGCGATCTAGCAGGAGAATCTCAAGAGAAGCCAGGTTATCCTGGTATATTTTCTGTTGATATGAAAAATCAGGCAGATTTAGCAATATAGCGGGTGTATGATGTATATTACGATGTTATGATGAACTATATGCCTTTCTCCACTGACGTTCTGAGTCGTTCAAAGTGTTTGTAAGGATGCTGATTGTTAGAAGACAGCTGTCTGACTCGTGAATGTGAACATGGTTTGTAACATTAGCAACACATTATTAGCTGTTTGATAACGTAGTCAAGCAAAAGTCTAATCATATTAATAACCGTTATGTGTCCGACGTTGTAAAGAGCGATAGCATTGTGCAGCGTTTACCTCGGTAAGTTTACCGAGTGGATCTCTGAGCTGGCGTAAGCGAGTGGAGGCGGGGCTAATTTGCATATTCATTGATCCGCGTATACTAAATGAGGCAAGGGTGTAGAGTTACATTTAAGCTATTTTAAGGCATGAAGAATTTTTTTCACAGGAAAAAAATGTCTAATTATGCCATTTTGGTGATTAAAGATGAGTTTTAAGGGACAAAATTATTGACTACAGGGGGACTTTAAGAATTGTTTGTCTAGGTAGGACACTCACTAGGTTTTGGAACAGATCTAATGCATTTTGCAGATTTGCTTGAGCAATTTAGCATCTTTTCCAGGACAGCATAAAATGAAAAACTACAAAATTGTAATTCTGAACACACTTCTATGTGCCCCAGGGTGCAAAATCCAGAGATCTGCTAAATGATACTCTGATTCTGAAATCTATAGATGCAAATTTGAGAAGCGCACGGTTCATTTGCTCACTAATGCGAATGGGACGCGTCTGTGGGGGATATTGTACATGTACTCAGCTCTGCAAGATGGTCGTTTGGGACATCCTGTGCCTGGAGATAAGATGAGATTGTACGGCTCTTTCTCCCTGTGATACGCCTCAGAAATTCATCCAGTCTTATCGCTGTTTATGAAAATAGTCCAGCATTTCACCTCGAGAAGCGCGGCACCCCGCACAGAGATGTTACGGCAGGGTTTCAAAAGCATGTCTGACTGACGGCCGGCCCTCCACGGAGGGGACGTATAAATCAAAACCCGCTGTCCATAAAACCGTAATACAGCAGCTTCACCGCCGCGGACTGGAAACTGTTTTTACTGGTTGTGTGAAGTCGGCCCCTGCGGGACTTTGTTAAAACACTGCGCTCCGTTTGATGTGTGCCATTTCCGTGGATTCTGTACTACTTTAGAGTCACTTTCTCTGCCACTTTAATTTATGGGACCCGGGCAGCATTCAACCTTAGAGATGCTTGTGAGAGCGATCAAATGTCTCTTTGATTCGGTGAGGACCGCTCGGAGAGGAGGAGGGTTTTACAGCCACGGCTCAAGGCCTTTAATCCCTGAATTTCTTCTCTGCTCAGTGTGGCGAAACTGTTTTGCTGTCAGAAATAGAGCGGTGCCGCCACATTCATCAGGTTAATCATTTAACTGCATTCTGTATACTGTAACTTTATTAATAGATAAAATGCATAGCCAAAAGTATATGAACCCCCTTCTAATCAACACCTTAATGACATGGAGACAAATATTAAAATGAACATTATTCTGATCTCATGTCGTTCCATGAACTGTCCCTAATGCAAAGACATCCAGTGTTGTTTTTTTGTTTGTTTTTTATGTGCCAAATATTTACTGCTTTGATTACAAAAATAAATTATATCATCTGCTATTTATTGTCAAAGATATTAACCACCTTATAGCTTCAATGCAGCTTTATTTTATATAGATTCTATTTTACATTGTTTTATACAGATTTGATTTATTTTGATGTACTAAAAAAAACTAAAACTAAAATTCAAATTAATTAAAAATGTATAAAATGGATAAAAATTATGCAGACATTTAAAAAACAAAAAGTAATAATAATAATTAGTCTTTGTTTTTTGTTAGACATGTTTAAAAAACAAAAAATAATTAATAATATTAATAATAATAATTCATTTTTGTTTAGACATGTTTAAAAACAGAAATAATTAATCATAGTATTTATTTTTTAAACATGCAACAAAAAAATTGAAAAGCAAAAATTAATTATTTTTAAAAATTTTATATAGATTACATTTTCTATGATGTTTTATACAGATAGTTGCCAAGGCAACATTTCTCATTTTCATTTAGTTTAACTTGATGTAACTATAATAAAAACTAGTTTTTATAATAAAAACTATATGGACATATTAAAAGAAACTAATAAAAATGACAACACAAAACAAAACAACAACAAAATTACTAAAACTTTAAATGAAAAAAGAAAATATACAGGTCAAATAAAAAGAAACTCAAAATATTCATATAAACTCTAATAGTATGCCTCAATGATACTGAAACAACACTGCTCTGAATCATAAGACACGAGCCGTTCCTCCTACACTGATCTCTGGATTGAAGCAGCTGTCAGGAAAACACACTGCGGTACAAAGCTGCACTAATATAAAGGAGTTTTCAACCCCTAAAGCTCAAAATGTTTCTGGAACTGTAGATAAGTCTTTAATTGGACACTTTCAGACGAGAGAAAAATACCATATGTGACTGTGAGCAACAGTGTTGAGAGATTAACCGCTGTCAATGTACGGTTATATAAACAATAATCTTCAGATCCTGATCATTGTGAACTTATTCACTTAAAATAAAAGAACTGTATAGGGCATTTTCAGGACACAATCTGTTGAAGTGATAACCTGCAATCGTTACACTGCATAAAATCCTACTTTTCACTATTTGTGTGCGATATATATTGTGTGTGATATATATTGTCTGCGATAACAATATCATAATTGTTGTTTCAACGATGTGCGATCTGACATTATCATGTATGTTGCTCCCTCACTTTACAAAAACCAAACAAAAACACACCCAGAGAGAGTGTTTAGTCTAGTACATATGCCCCTGTATGACTTTTTGTCTTTTATTTTTATATCTATGATATACTTTTTTTATTATTATTAACTACTATGATGTAGTTAATTAATATCAGACAAAGAGTGCCGTTTTTTCTTCAAATATCAGCACAATTACAAATATGATATTGATTTTATACAACAGTTCAATAAACAAAAAGTTAATATTAAGTGACTTAGTTGGCCATTTAGACACAACATTCCCTGTTTTTCCCTCTTATTCCAAACAACAGCACTGTTTTGTATCTCTAAGCAACATACGGCGGTGCTTTGTTACTGAATGAATCAGCCCTTTTAAACAAATTGCTTAAATGAATGATTCAATAACTCACTCCTTTAGACAGTCAAATGCTTCGTTCCTGAATGAATCAGCTGTTTGAATGAATCGATTGAATGAATGATTCAATGACTCACTTATTAAGGCATTTAGATGCTTCATTCCTGAATGAATCAGCCGTTTGAATGAATCAGTTGTATGAATGATTCAGTGGCTGCATCCGAAAACCTAGGCAGCTGACTTGTTGCCTCACTGCCCTATCAGGCAATGACTTGTAAGGCAGTGTTTGAGCATGAAGGCACCTCACAAAACTGATTTCAGACAGACTTCTGAGGCAGCGTAACAGTTTAATGATCTACCACAAAATAGCGCAAGCTTTGGTGAGAACTAAACAAATATTTAATTACTACAGTAGTAATTTCTCGCTAGAAATGACATCAAAAGTGGAAAATGTTGGTCAAAAACATACATTTACACACAAACTGACCAGCAAACGCAACTTTCGGACACCATCTTTATTTTTCTAGCTCAACTGTCACAGAATGGAAAGCACAGGATTGTGGGATATCAAAGGCAGTGAAGGATACATCTATGCTGCCTTCAAAAATCGATCAAATGAAGGTATCTCAGGAGACAGGAAGTGAAGCTAACATGGGATTCAGACGTGCCTTGATGCCATCCCACCTTGAAATGTGTCCTTTGAAGGCAGCATTTTCCAGTTTTCGGATGTAGCCAATGATACACTCCTTAAACAGATGCTTCATTCCTGAATGAATCAGCCGTTTGAATTAATCAGTTGAATGAATGATTCAATGACTCACTCATTAAGGCAGTCAGGCTGAATCCCAAATGGTACACTTCTATGCACTTTTGGTCTTGTGGACTTAAAAAACCTGCTGCATGCACGTGTCCGTTAAGTCCACGAGACCGTAGGGTGCCCCATTCATCATTTTATGTTTCAGAAGGGTGCTCGCAAGCGCCCCCTTTGCGGCCGCTATGCACCCTCGATGTGAACTTCAGCTGAGCCCGCAAGTCTGCGAGCTACACAGAGGTCTTTACCCAGCAGTCAAACTGGCATTACGTCACGAAAGTGCGGATTCAGAGGAAGACCGTGAGGGTTTAGGGTGCCATTTGGGATGGGGCCTCAGATGCTTCATCCCTGAATGAATAATCCGTTTGAATGAATCGGTTGAATGAATGATTCAGTGACTCACTCCTTAAGACAGTCAGATGCTTCATTCCTAAATAAATCAGCCGTTTGAATGAATCAGTTGAATGAATGATTCAATGACTCACTCCTTAATACAGTCAAATGCTTTGTTCCTGAATGAATCAGCCTTTTGAATGAATTGATTGAATGAATGATTCAATGACTCACAATGACTCACAATGATTTGGTTTGGTAACTGCAGGGTAAATGCCTTCATGTCCCCTCTGAGCTGCATTAAACAGTCTGTCTCCTCTGCATTGCAAAGATGAAATTTGTTGATACTGATTTAATTTGGTAAAAGCCCTATAGTGTCTTATTATTCTAATGTTTTTTTTTTTTTGATTAGATGTAAAAAATTGTCACAAAAGACATTGCATACATTTAATAAGGTTTGGAAAAAATTGGCCATATAAAAGTAAAAATGCCCATAAAAGGTACCAACACATTGAACACACTCAGCAAAACATCGTCTAATTATCATTATTGACAAAACATAAAAAATTATCTTTCATAAACATAAAAAATCTTAATGATTCCAAACTTTTAAAATGTATCATGATATATATAATCATATACCATTGTACCGCCATAGATAAAAGTAAAAATTTTCTTTTTGGTTGAAATGCACAAGAAAGGTTTTCCTCACTTATCAGCTTTTCATTCAAAATGAAAACCTCCTGTCTGGAGGGGAAATGCCCCCTGCTGCAGTATTTTAACATAAATCATTTCTTTGGTGATGATGCACAATGAAACTTTGACTTCCTGTGTAAATTTATGCTAAATATATTCCATAAATTACTTCTGCCTGACAAACGTGCCCTCTGATGGGCAATTACTGATTTTAAATGTCCGCAGTTTTGGGCCTCATTGTCTCCGCTGAAGAAAAACCTGTCAGTTCTGAGTCTGGACGAATGTTTTCACCTGTGCTGAATGGAAATAAATAGCGACAGTCGGCTACTTAAGCATCAGGATCATTTTTATTCCTGCATTATCAGTGCATGCATCATTTGTGAGTTGAAAAGATTTTTTTAATTGCAACACATGTGATTCTGTGTTGCAATTTAAAAAAAAAATTACTATAGTATTCTTTTTAAATGGAATACACAAATACAAGTCTTCAACGGGTCTTTAAAGTAGTTTTTCACAGTGCAGCGGTGTCTTACCTGATGCAGCGCTCCAATGATTTTGCGAGTCTCCTGGTAGATGACCTCTGACCCCCAGTGAGGGTTAAGTCGTGTCAGGTGTTTGGCCAGCCGGTTGTGTTCTCTCACCCAGAGCGTATGGAGGACAGACAGGGGCAGGATCTCGTTTACCCTGCTGTCACCTGCCGCGAAACACTCGACCCGCTCTGACCCGGGATCCTGGAGGCACGCGGATGGCTGGACAGAGACGAAGGGCAAGTACGGCAGGCCCTTATCCGTGTATTTACTATTGACAGCCAGGAGACCTTCAGAGCCAGAGAGGTTTCGGAGGATTTTCTCGAGGTCTTTCGAATGGCCGTAGACGGTTGATGCGTCTATGAAGGACGTGACTGAATTCATCTGTTGTCGAACGTGTTGTGCGTCTCTCTGGCCGTTTAGGCAGGCGGGTGAAGAACGGAAAAACGGAAGACAGCTTTTGTTTCTGGAAAGTTTATCATCCTTGGGAATCTGTGTGTGTAAGAGAGAGAGATTACTGTATATAGAAGTGTTGAAATCAAGTGATGAAAATAGTCAATTATAGAAATAGTTCACCCAAACATCAATGTCGTTCACACTCATTAATGCCAAATCATAGTGCATGGGTCGTATGGACTTTTATGATACTGGCTGGGCGAAATTTTGAATATTCATGATGGTGATATAAAACTACACTCTAAAAAATGCTGGGTTGAAAATGGACAAACCCAGCGACTGGGTTGTTTTAACCCAGCGAACGGGTTATTTTAACCCAGTGATTGGGTTGTTTTAACCCAGCGAACAGCGAATGGGTTGTTTTAACCCAACGGTTGGGTTGTTTTAACCCAGAAAATGGGTTGTTTTAACCCAATGATTGGGTTGTTTTAACCCACTGAATGGGTTGTTTTAACCCAGCGAATTGGTTGTTTTAACCCAGCGAACAGCGAATGGGTTGTTTTAACCCAGCGAATGGATTGTTTTAACCCAGCGAATGGGTTGTTTTAACCCAGTGATTGGGTTGTTTTAACCCAGTGATTGGGTTGTTTTAACCCAGCAAATGGGTTGTTTTAACCCAGCGAACAGCGAATGGGTTGTTTTAACCCAGCGAATTAATTGTTTTAACCCAACGGTTGGGTTGTTTTAACCCAGCGAACAGCAAATGGGTTATTTTAACCCAGCGAATTGGTTTTTTTAACCCAATTTTAACCCAACAAATGGGTTGTTTTAACCCAGCGAACAATGAATGGGTTGTTTTAACCCAGCGAACAGCGAATGGGTTGTTTTAAGTTAACCCAGCAAATTGGTTGTTTTAACCCAATTTTAACGCAGCAGTTGGGTTGTTTTAACCCAGCTAACAGCGAATGGGTTGTTTTAGCCCAGTGATTGGGTTGTTTTAACCCAGTGATTGGGTTGTTTTAACCCAGCGATTGGGTTGCTTTAACCCAACAGTTGTGTTGTTTTAACCCAGCGAACAGCGAATGGGTTATTTTAACCCAGCGAATTGGTTTTTTTAACCCAATTTTAACCCAACAAATGGGTTGTTTTAACCCAGCGAACAATGAATGGGTTGTTTTAACCCAGCGAACAGCGAATGGGTTGTTTTAAGTTAACCCAGCAAATTGGTTGTTTTAACCCAATTTTAACGCAGCAGTTGGGTTGTTTTAACCCAGCTAACAGCGAATGGGTTGTTTTAGCCCAGTGATTGGGTTGTTTTAACCCAGCGATTGGGTTAAATGTTTGACCAACCTGCTGGGTAGTTTTATTTAACTCAACTATTGTTTAAAAAACACTGTATTGCTTGCTTAAAATTAACACAAAATATGTTGGAAATTAATATTTATTAATATATTTAATAAATTAACATTTATTAATAAGTTTAATGAATAACAATTAAACAATAAACATTTATTAAATTGTTTATTAATAAATGTTCACCTTTTGATTTTTATTGTTGCCTCTAGTAATTATGTGTCTGATTTTTAATTTCCAAACTATTTTGGGTTCAGTTTAAGCCAGACATACAGTAATTTTTAAACAATAGTTGCGTTAAAACAACCCAATCTCTGGGTTTGTCCATTTTCAACCCAACTTGGGTTGTTTTTAACCCAGCATTTTTAGAGTGGAGTTTAGTTATTACTCAGCCCTATATTTATGGTGCTTTAATTATCTGTAGTTTCTGTGTTTTTCCAGTTTCTGTGTTCCATGGAAGAAGAACAAAAGTCATACAGGTTGTAAATGACACGAGGGTGCACAAATGACAGAATATTAATTACTGGCTGAACTATATTCCTCATATGAATCTATTCATGTGCAAATTATCAATGAAAACTAAACTGATGTAATATGCTTCTAAAGTTTGGTATTATAAAGATCAATACTGAGCTGAAACTAAAAAGCACATGAACTCTGAGTTTATATAATTTCATTTACATTTCCATGTTATATTGCCTCACTGCCTTGTGTGCTGCTAATTTGTTCCCTACAAAGTGCACATGCACACAACATTCATTCTAGGTTGTTTGCTAAGTGCGTTGTGATGCATTGTGGAAATGAATTTGACAGTTAAACGTCCCTCTTGTGAAATCCCAATGTATGAAATCCAGTTTTGCTTTACGTTTTTCTCATTATGGAATTTTACATTATGGAAGCCAAAATGGAATGTCATTTCATGTTGAATAAACAATTAAATTCATAATGAAACTGAGTCTCCTGAGCAAAAACATGCTCCTCCGGGATGGACTCGCTTGCAAAATTGATCACAAATCTTTTTGTTTATTTTCTGTCTGTCATTTACGGGCGGATGCCAAGAGCGGCCGGTCTATCGTGAAGCTCTGAGTATTAGTATGCAGTATGCAGTATACGGCTCAGGGTGGCCAGGAATAAAATGCTATTTTGTATATCTATGGAAGTGTCCTCCTTGCCTCTGGCTGGGGACAGTGAGATTAGTTACAAACCAGCACAAACTCCCCACATTTTTATGAGCATTTCGAGCCCCGGAGGATCCAGAACGGCCAACAAAAAGGTGCTGCCTTGACCCCCATTTTCAATGCCGTTTGAGGTTCGCCGGAGATAAAGAAGTAATCAATGAGATATATTTTGTTTTTAATTATAAGGCTCAGCCACATTCCCGGATTCATCTTCGTTGTTCCGAACCAACAGTCCTGAACTGTCCTCTGAGTCAAATATATTCCCACCTCTGACTCATCGGAGGCCGTCAGACAAAGCGAGCGCTAGACAATGACGTCGCCCCTGAGGAAACACATGGCATTTTATCTGTTTAAACGAAATGAACTTCTGTCAGTGAATTCTAAAAATGAGAACAGTATCCTGCTCCTTGACACGGGATGTCAAAGCGAGAGATAATTCTAATGAAATGTCTGGGGGAATGTCTTATCCAGTCAATAGCAGAAAACTAGCTGCCGGTGACTCTCATATGAAAATAGATGTTGCTCGTGATTAATAATACACAACACCAGAGACAGTATGAGCAGGAGATGGAGCCCTCGTAGAATAATGAATGAGAGCAATCGCAGCGATCGATATGCCGGCTGAAGAATGGAAGCCCCGCCCTTAAATTTAAAGAGCCAATCACTTTTTTTTGGCTAAGGCATACACAAGAAATTGTTGTATTGAATAAAAATGGGGTATGTATGTGTGTGTGTGTATATATATATATATATATATATATGCATGCACTGGTCAAAAGTTTGGAAAAATTACTATTTGTAATGTTTTTGAAAGAAGTCTCTTCTGCTCATCAAGGCTACATTTATTTGATCAAAAATACAGGAAAAACAGTAAAAATGTGAAATATTATTATGATTTAAAATAATGGTTTTCTATTTTAATATACTTTAAACTATAATTTATTTCTGTGATCAAAGCTGAATTTTCAGCATCATTACTCCAGTCTTCAGTGTCACATGATCCTTCAGAAATCATTCTAATATGTTGATTTGATACTCAGTTATTATCAATGTTGGAAACAGTTGTGCTGCTTAATATTTTTTTGAACCTGTGATACTTTTTTTCAGGATTCACTGATGAATAAAAAGTTAAAAAGAACAGCATTTATTCAAAATAGAAATCTTTTCTAACAATATAAATCTTTACTATCACTTTTTATCGATTTAACACATCCTTGCTGAATAAAAGTATTAATTTCTTTCCAAAAAAGAAAGAAAGAAAAAATTCCTGACCCTACACTTTTGAACGGTAGTGTACATTGTTACAAAAGTTTTTATTTTAAATAAATGCTGTTCTTTTTTAAACTTTTTATTCATCAAATAATCCTTAAAAAAGTATCACAGGTTATAAAAAAAAAAAAAAAAATCAACATATTAGAATGATTTCTGAAGGATCATGTGACACTGAAGACTGGAGTAATGATGCTGAAAATTCAGCTTTGCATCGCAAAAATAAATTATAGTTTAAATTATATTAAAATAGAAAACCATTATTTTAAATTGTAATAATATTTCATAAAATTACTGTTTTTTCTGTATTTTTAATCAAATAAATGCAGGTTTGATGAGCAGAAGAGACTTCTTTCAAAAACATTAAAAATAGTGATGTTTCCAAACTTTTTGACCAGTACTGTATAAATATATATATATAAACCAGTAAAGTAAAGTAAAGTAAAGTAAAATAAAATAATGGAAAATGTAATCTTAAAAACTTAAAAATGTTGCCTTGGCATCTAACTAAAATAATTTGAAGTACTAAAATTACTAAAACTAAAATAAAAACAAATGAAAGCTATAGAAATCCAATGATAACAATTAATGTCAAGTTCTGTTTGTGAATTGATATGAATCATTAGCCAAAAGTTTGTAGCTTGGCTGTAGTTGAAATGATCAGTATCTTGTATCTTGGGAAGCTACAGCTTCAGAGTCACTTCCTCAACACTGTCTCGCATGACTAAAAATGACTTAAGGCGTCGAGTTCTCTTGAGAGATCTTGAGAGGTTACCTGCATTGGGAAGCAGGGGTTGGCATTGGTGCAGGTGTGCAGACAGTCCCGTCCCTCCGAGAACGCAGGTTTGGCTGGAGCTCTGAGGTGTGAAGGAGATATCATGGTCGATGTATTGGCCCCAGTCCACCAGCATCTGGGAGTAAACGTTATCCTCCAGGATGGACATGCTGGAGCCACGCATGATTTTGTTACTGACTTCTCGAACCTTAAAATACAGAAATGAAAGCAAAAGAGGCAAGATACATCATTCGTCATTCCGATCATCATTTTTTACACTCAAACACTAGCTGCTGAACATGAATATATATATATATATATATATATATGCTTTCCTGTGTGAAACTCACTGCCACAATGATTTAAAGTCAGAAGAATTCACCTTCAAGTCTGTGATAAATCATATCTGTAGCACAAACGCCGCAGGACGAGTTACAAGCTGAAGGTTAATACTTAAAGGGATAGTTCACCAAAAAAGGAAAATTATCCCATGATGTACACACCCTCGAGCCATCCTAGGTGTATATGAGGTGTATATCTTCTTTCAGACAAACACAATCAGAGTTATATTAAAAAATATTGTGGTTCTTCCAAGCTTTATAATGGGAGTCAGGGGGGATTTTGAAGCCCAAAAAAGCTCATCCATTCATCATAAAAGTAATCCATACGGCTCCAGAGGGTTAATAAAGGACTTAATTTTCATTTTTGGGTGAACTATCCCTTTAATGTTTAGAAGTTTGTTCAGATGAGTAACCCTGTAAAGCCTGACAAAAAGAGTTGAGTATTATAGGTTTTAATGGCTCATATCACATAGTGAGAATATGAAGCTCACACTTGAGGAGGAAAAACAGCTCAATTTTTCCCAAAATGAGCAAAAATATGCAATTTGGTGCAGATGTTGATATTTATATGGCCAAATTGATGAAATTCTGACATAAATATCAGTCGACGCTCTATATCTGCCAATAATATGTCTTAGTAATTTATTTAAATGCTTAGTTTTATGATCAAATCTGTAGTTTTAAAACATATAATGCAATGCAATACAATGATGATTGAGAGATGAACAAAAAATCCTTCCTCAAAAGCCTGATGATTATATTTGAGACTCACATTTGAACATGATTTTACTAAAAAAGTATGTATGAATAATCAAGTAAACCTGATTTGCTTTAATCCAGTAAGCGTTCATCTTGAAATATTACTAACAATATGAAAGCCATTCTTATGTTTACTTTAAAAAAATCAGGGCAGATTTCACAGCAAAAAGCACAAGCTGAAGGTAGATGTTTGTACAATTACACAAAAAGGCTTGTGAAACCTTTGCACTTTAACTTTACTCCTAACACCATATCTTAATTTGACGCAGTTGTGCCTAAACATATAAAACGTTGGGATTTGTTCTGGTAAATAAAATAAATGCATGAAAACGAACCCTGATATGTTGATGTTTCGTGTGTGGAAATCTCATTATACCCCTCTTTCAGAGTTTGTTTACCTGTTAAAATGTCATTAAAACCACTAGCAATTAAACTGGTGTAGCTAAATTAGATGGAAGTGTTTTTGCGAGCTCTCTCTGCACAATGTGAGATGTGACAATATGAACATTTGTCATGGCATTCTTGCACTGAAGTGCTGCAGCCTTCGCCTCATTAAAAAAAATAGTTTCAGTGAGGCATGATGGCAGAGATGCTCATGTTTCTTTGCATTTGGGAAGAAGAGGTTGTGCATATTTAAAACAGCGTGCATAGCTTTGCATTTTTAATGCGATAATAGAGCAGGGAAAGGCCAATGTGTCACAGGTAGATGTGAGATCGAGCTGTTTAATATGTAACGGTTTCTCAAGCTTATTTGGCAGACGTTCACAGAGTTTTTATTATAAATCTGCTTATATGTATGCAAAGCAAACAAGTATGCTCACTCAAAACTCCCTCATCAGTCCATTCAGACTATTTCCAGAAAAACAAACTTGTTCAAAAAACATCATGATTATGAACACCATGAGTTTTTTACTGCACTGAAAAAAAAAAAATTTTCTTAGTTGTTTTTTTGTCTTGTTTTCCAGCACAAATATCTAAACATTCTTAAATCAAGATACATTTACTTGAGAAGCAAAATGACTATAAGGATTAGTTCACTTCAGAATTAAAATTTCCTGATAATTTACTCACCCCCATGTCATCCAAAATGTTCATGTCTTTCTTTCTTCAGTCGAAAAGAAATTAAGGTTTTTGAGGAAAACATTCCAGGATTTTTCTCCATATAGTGGACTTCACTGGGGTTCAACGGGTTGAAGGTCCAAATGTCAGTTTCAGTGCAGCTTCAAAGAGCTCTACATGATCCCAGACGAGGAATAAGAGTCTTATCTAGAGAAACCATCGGCCATTTTCTAAAAAAAATAAAAATTACTTTTTAACCACAAATGCTCATCTTGCACTGCTCTGTGATGCGCCACGCATTATGTAATCACGTTGGAAAGGTCACGCATGACGTAGGCGGAAGTACCACAGTAGGGCGAAAAACTCCTCCAACTTCAAAATCAAGTTGTTTTACCTTTTTTTGTAAAGGGCGTTTGACTTAGTCTTTACACGTTCACTTTGTAAACACTTGCTCAGTACTTACGCCTACCATGTGACATTTCCAATATAATTATGTAATGCGTGGCGCATCCCAGAGCTAGTGCAAGATGAGCATAATTTTTTTTGTTTTTTTAAAAAGACAGACCGTTTCTCTAGATAAGACCTTATTCCTCGTCTGGGATCGTGTAGAGCTCTTTGAAGCTGCACTGAAACTGACATTTGGACCTTCAACCCGTTGAACCCCAGTGAAGTCCACTATATGGAGAAAAATCCTGGAATGTTTTCCTCAAAAACCTTAATTTTTTTTTGACTGAAGAAAGAGACATAAACATCTTGGATGGGGGTGAGTAAATTATCAGGAAATTTTAATTCTGCAGTCAACTAATCCTTTAAGATATTAGGTCTTGTTTTCTGAAAAATGTATCAACATTAAGTAAGTTTATGTTTAAATCAATAATAATTATCTGCCAGTGGGGTAAGAAAATTAAAACATAATTCAAAAGGAAAACAGGTTTATTTTTTCTGACCTCACTGGAAGATATTTAGGGTTCAAGCATGTAGTGCTGATACTTGAAACTTTGAGGGCTGGTGGTACTTCACCAAACTCAGCACACCTATGTAAGAGCTCATTTTGTGGTTGCGTGAAAAAGGACGCACCACTGGTGCTGACTGGCCACATGGTGGTGTTATAACATGGAAAAAAATGTCAAAATATTTTTTACGTGCATAAAGGATTGTATATCACATGATTTTTCGCACACACCCACGACATTCATACCCCGTGGTAGAACTCCTCATTCTGAGAAACTGCATCTAGGACCACCTCTGTCCACTGAATCATTTGTTAAATATTGGAGATTATTTCAAAAACCAACTTTGGCGAACTGGTCCTAGGTTTTTGGCAATAACTATTAAAAAGCTTTTAAAACCATATATTTCCTATGGTAAATTGCCTGTATTGACTGTAAATGGTCTTTTCTATCTATTATCTAAGTGGTTACATGCTTGCTAAATAAAACATAATATCTTTTTATAATATCAAGTGCTTAAAGGCCTTAAAGCTCTTGAACTCTGTTAATTGCTGCTCGCAGCTATATTTGTTCTTGTTTTCAGCAAAAACTCACTTAATTTTGATTCTTTTTTCAGAAAACAAGACTTCAAGTCTTAAGTCATTTTGCTTCTCAAGAAAAATGTATCATGATTTTAGAATGTTTAGATATTTGTACTGGAAATAAAAAAATACAATAAAATATTAGATGAAAAGTATAAACTTAAACATAAAAACTTGCCTTGGCAACTAACTGAAATAGAAATGATAAAGTACCACTCTGTTTGTTGTTAAGATGACAAATTCTTTTAAAAGTTACATGTTTAGACCGGTCAAACAGTGCTCGTTAATGTCAAAATGTTTGAGATGGCCCATCAAATTAAAGGAGATCTTAATGTTCACAGAAGATGATTGTAAATTCTGACCCTAATCATAGATTTCAAATCAGACTGGAAAACAGTATTTTTCCACATTGGTGACAGCAGGGGCGCCGCTAAGGGGGGGAAAGTTAGGACGATTCTAAGGGCCCACACACTTTTGGGGCCCCCAGAGATCGGTTTTATTAGTAGTAACAGTCAGTGCTTGAATTGGGCCGGTACGCACCGGTATGCAGTAACGGCACTTCTCTATTTTAATCAGTAACATACCCTTACTTTTTCTCGCGTACCGGCACTTCATGTTATCGGTACTCTGAGCGCACACGCCGAAATACAGAATCATCAGACTATAAATTAATTGTATACATTGCGCGTTCTGAGCTTTTATAAGCTGTACGACCTGAAAGGATCAATTGTCTGCGCAATATGACTGTGACTGAAGCCCAGTTGTTTAATTTTGCATGAGTGGCGCGCGAATCACCGTAGGTGCGTTCACCAGCGCGCTCCAAAAGTGTTAAGATTTGCACTAGCCGTTCCTATGCGACGCTGATGATAAAATGTGCAACCCATTTGGATTCTATTGAGAATATAGTAAAACGCTACGGAGAAAGTCGAACATGATCTAAAACAGCCACTAAAATGACTGATAAAAAGAGGGGAAAACATCATCCTGCAAGCTTTTTAAAATCATGATGACCACATTTACTAGAATTTATCACATTTTATTGTATTTATTGTGGCAAATTTGGACTAGTTGAAGAATTTATAATAGATCATTTGTTAAGGGAATAGATTTCTCAGTAAAGATTTACAACTAGCATGTTGTAGCTATAGTTTCTAACTGTATTGCTATTTTTCATAAATGTTAGATAAAAAGAAGGAAAGAGAAAATGGTAATGAGTAAAAAATGGTAATTTTGTCTAAACAATTGGTTTTAAGAATGTTGCATTTTCTATGAATATTTGATTACTGTACTGTATTTTTCTATTACATTTGCGTAATAAATCATCTGCTAGCTACAGCCATGGTAGGTCTCTGACTAAATACTGATACCTAGTGGTCAAAAGCAATAGCAAAAGTAATAGGTCATTATTATATTGCAGACAAAGATTTTGGATAGCTAGGTTGGTTTGTATGTTTGGTGCGGAATGGGTGTGTAGGGGGCCCAACCTCATATTCTTTCATAGGGTAGCAAATTGCTAGCAGCGCCCCGGGTGACAGTGTTGTTTTATTTCTTTTTTCTAGTTTTCATTTTAATTTTAGTTTTAGTAAAAAACTTTTTTTTTAAAAATATATATTTCTATAGCTTTAATTTATTTTTCCATAGCATTTGCATATCATTTGCATGCATGTTTCATTCAAGGTGACTCATCCCCCCAGTGAATCATTTTGTTTTGCACATTATTTCTAGTCATTTCTTTCATGCATTCTGTGGATATTCTTGTGCAGCTCACCGGAGGAAGTTGGAAGCCGCTGTATTGGCGTCCAGCGTTCCAGCCTTTGGGTTGGTTTTCTCCATCCTCGTACTCCGCGGGGAGCCATCTGGCCAAGCCAGTGTTGGCTGCTCCCCAAAGCGGGTTCTTCCTAAATAACACAGTATGAATGGATGTGATCTAAAATGTCCCATGGCATCACATTTTTAAAGAATATAAGGGAACAGTACTGTTGATTAAAGTAGTGCATGTTTGCAGAGAGCTCACAGTCAATATTAATACTATTTGCATTAATGCATTGTCCGTCCTTGCATGGATAAGAGCTGTAACATTGCATTGCATGATCTGAAAGATTACAGGACCTGACTAATAATGGCTTTGCATACATTTCATATTCTGGCTCAATGCAATGCATAAATTCTCTCACTGAATATAAAGAAATATTCTCATACTTTTGAATTCTTTTCTCACTGAATGCTCTTTTTTAGTTGTCAAAGCATTATGGTTTTGAACTAACATAACAAGCACTTTCATATACTCAACTTCAGTAACTTATATCAGCACTTAAAAATGCATTTATGTAGCACTTTTTACAATACAGACTGTTTTAAAGCATCTTCACAGTACACTTAAAAAATGCTGGGTTTAAAACAACCCAAGTTGGGTTGAAAATGGACAAACCCATCAATTGGGTTGTTGTAACCCAGCAGTTGGGTTAAATGTTTGCCCAACCTGCTGGGTAGTTTTATTTAACTCAACTATTGTTTAATAATTACTGTATTGCTTGCTTAAAATAAACCTAAAATGTGTTGGAAATTATATAATTATGTTTAATAAATGAACATTTATTAATAAGTTGAATGAATAATAATAAAACAATAAACATATTAAATTGCTTATTAATAAATGTTCACCTTTTGATTATTATTGTTGTCTCTAGTAATTATGTGTCTGATTTTTAATTTACAACATATTTTGGGTTCATTTTAAGCCAGCCATATAGTCATTTTTAAACAATAGTTGAGTTAAATAAAACATTTAACCCAACCGCTGGGTTAAAACAACCTAATCGCTGGATTAAAACATCCCAATCGCTGGGTTTGTCTATTTTCATCCCAACTTGGATTGTTTTTAACCCAGCATTTCTTAGAGTGTAATAAACAGGAAAATAACAGAGTCAATGATGCAAAATTAATCGATGTTGCACAGTGCTAAGTTGTTGCCAGGGAGTTGCTAGGTTGTTGCTAGGATATTCGGGGTGGTTTCCTATGGTATCAAGTGTAAAAAGAGTCCACTATCCAGCCTATGTGATATTCTAGTGTCTAGATTTCGGATTGACAGCATTTATATAGTTGGTCAAGCTCTAGTAATAATTATATAAGATTCTGAGAAATGTTTGAAATAGATTTAAATGAAGTACAGCATGTCACACCACATTCAACCACTCATTCATATATCATAAAAGATAAATTTAATCAGAACTAATGATGTTTTTCCATTAAAAATATATAATTTGATGCATCAGAACTGGACGGACATGGTACATTTCCTCCCGCAGATGTAAAATTAATGCTATAAATCTTGCAAGCCGAGCCAGTGTGGAGAACCGAAAATAATTTCCATGAAACTAAATCAGACATATACATCATAAAGAAAAAGTTGAGTTTATCCTGATTAAAATATGTTTATGTGATTGCACACATCAGCTCTACCACAGTATCAGCTCAATGCAAATGAATCCAATAGAAGCACATGGTACATCTGGTAGATGAAAGAAAGCAAAGGTCCAATGACGTCTTCCATGACCCGGGTGGGCGTGTATGAATATTTAAGGTTTAGACATTATTCTTATACTGTTTAGTGACATTCTCATCTGGTTAAAGCTCTGACCCGTCTTACCGGTCGCAGGTCATCTTATCATATCGACCTGATTCTCTTCACAAAGGCCACTGAGCAGTTAACCAAATGTCTGATTTCTGTGCTTTCAAACTGTGAGATGTGCCTCTTGCTGCATTATGGATAAATTATTAAGATGGGAGTCAGATACCTGTTATTGCAGACTCCAGAGATGCTGCGGTATTTTCCTTCCGTGGCGCAGGTGGTGGGCTGAAAGGTCTGAGGGCATCCAGACAGGTTTGCTATCCACTCCACTGCCTTCACGGAAAGGAGTTCTTGAAAAGGAGTTAATGTGTTTACGAACGCAACTCAAACATTGAAGGGTAAACAGTCTGCTGAGGTTTGAGTAGATGCAGCAGCTCTCATCAACTCTTGTGCATAGATTAAATCTGACATTTAAAGCGCTTCAGAGATGATGCTGCTGCTGCATTATTCCAGTTATAGAGATGGACTGAATCTCCCGTACAAAATAACACGCTAATACCCCGCAGCGGCCCCAAAAAGTGTTTAGACACTTCATTCACACTTAAAAATGTCATTACATTAGATCAAGTGTCATCTGGGATCAAACGCTGCAAGAGCTTTTATAAACTTCACTTCTGATATCTAATGCTGTAACATTCAGGCTCGTGTGACTTGAATGTACAAATACTTTTTGGGGTCAAAGCAGAGCCGTAACCAGCATAGACACTGAATGGGACAAGTCCAGACCAAAAAATTAACTTTTCCCCCACTAGAGTTTTTTTTTAAAACAGTTGCCAGCCACCGCCAGCAATTTTGATAATTTTTACAAAAATGTAATGGCTATTTTGTTGCATGAATATCTGAACATGCAATATATCAAAAGAAAGAACAGTGTCTCTGCTTTTAATCAACATCAACAACAAAGTTTTATTCTAACTTCATGCATTCTTTTTTATCAACACTTGAATATGGGTGTTTCATAAAAAAATCATGTTTTTTTTTTTTTTTAAGCAGTGCTTTTATCGCTTGTTTGTGCTCTTTTTTTTTTTTGTGCCTTAGTTAGGAGAATCTCTACTCTTTCAGAAGATGCATAATAGCGCCCCCTACTGAATAACAGTGAAAACATGGAAAGCTGGAAAATTACGTCAATGGCGGGGAAAGAGTTAAAAATGTATGGAGCCCTGGACATGACATGAAGGAAAAAAATAGTAGGCTAAATTGTGCGCACGATTTATGAATTGAGGGAACAAAATAGTAAATCGTGAGCATGATATAGTAAATCGAGGGAATGAAATAGTAAATCATGCGCACAATATAGCAAATTGAGGAAACAAAATAGTAATTCGTGAGCATGATTTAGCAAATTGAGGGAACGAAATAGTAAATCGTTCACACGATTTAGTAAATTGAGGGAACGAAATAGTAAATCGTGAGCATTATTTAGCAAATCGAGGGAACGAAAGAGTAAATTGCGCGCACGATTTAGCAAATCAAGGGAACGAATTAGTAACTCGTGCGCATGATTTAGCAAATCGAGAGAACAAAATAGTAAATCATGCGCACAATTTAGCAAACTGAGGGAACAAAATAGTAAATCGTTCGCACAATTTAGCAAATCGAGGGAACGAAATAGTAAATCGTGCGCATGATTTAACAAATTGGGGGAACGGATTAGTAAATCATGCGCATGATTTAGCAAATTGAGAAAACGGATTAGTAAATCGTGAGCATGATTTAGCAAATCGAGGGAACAAAATAGTAAATCGCGTGCACGATTTAGCAAATCGATGGAACAAAATAGTAAATCATGCGCACAATTTAGCAAATTGAGGGAAAGAATTAGTAAATCGTGCGCATTAATTACTTTTTTTTCCTGCATGTTAGGTGTGGGGCTCCGTAAAAAAGTTTTAAAAGTTACATTTTTAAGCTGGACTGCCTCACAGCATGTCATTGTCAAAATGTATGAGATGATTGGCCAATCAAATCAAAGGAGGTGGGGCTTAATGTTCACAGAAGACGAGTGCGAATTCCAATGCAACGCTTTAGTTTTAACAGTAGCTGTGTTTCCATTCCCCTGTTTCCATCCCCCTTGTGCAAATTGAAATTAAAAATACGCCCAATGGAAACGCATTAATTTCGCAAAAACTCCCATATATCTCAAAAAAGATTTTACGCTTACATCAGATGGTTTTTCAGACAATGCGAAAAATGAATATTTCGCAAAACTGCAATGGAAACTGTCTTTTCTTTTTCACATTTACAGGTCACCTGGCATACGTAAAATTACGTTTTAGTCACATAACATCAGTTAATGAAAACACGGTCATTTCGCAATAGTTTTTTATCGACATTTAGAAAATATTGCAAAAGTTTTGCACAAATATGTAATGGAAACCCGGCTAGTGAAAGAGTGCGTAGTAAGATCATGTAAGTAGCTAAACATTTAATATTTGACACCTGTTTCACCATAAAAATGTTAAAATGACTTGAGTAATATCCAGTGATGCAAATAACTCAACTTTATCAAATGTGATTCATAGCCTATAACTACAATTAGACGGCTAGTATGCCCTTTTGGTCTTTTCCCATTTTTCTCTTAAATCCCTTTTAATCCTTTAATTATTTAATTCCTTGAAATATAAAGTCCAATTACCACTCCAAGACCACCCCTGTTCAAGACACGGTTACGGCCTCGGGTCAAAGTACGTATAAGAGCCTCACCTGACACAGGCAGTGATCTTCTATGTCTCCTGTTCGCCTTCTCCTTCAAAAGCCCTAACGTCATGTGAAAGATCTCTGCTGATTTGGAGATGTGCTGTGTTTCTGATGACGCCCGTCTGGAGAGCGTGTACATCTGTAAAGGGGGCGGCCGAGGATCAAACCTGCTTCTCAGAGGAAAAGATGGAAACACCGTCCTGACTATATCGAGAGATAAAATGAGTATAGATGTTGTAATAGACTGTTGTTTACCAGTGTGCAGTTTGATTCAGTGCGGCATTGACCATCTGAAGACTCTCTTGGAATGAAGATATAATCAAGCTCTCGGGAATGACTAGTTTTCAGAGAAAGAAACAACTAGTATTGGTGATTGCCAAAATCATTTTTTATGTTTCTGTAATGGTTAATCCACACCAGTATTTGTAACTCTTCAGTCACAGTAGTGTTTCTAATTCTAAAATATAATTATTGTTGGAATTTAATGGATTCAAAGATAAACTGCACAAAAGTTTCACCAAAAGAAAGTCTTTGGGAACAACTAGAAACTATTTGGAAGTCAATAACAACAGAGACTGTGGAAAAAGTACATAAAAACAATGCCAGCAGGAATGCAAGCTGTTATCAAGGCCAAAGGATGCCATACAAAATATGTGTAGAACATTTGTCAAGAACATTTTCCTAACGTTCCCATTAAGTTATGAAAATGTTATTTCTGAATGTTCTCTGAACGAAATGTTTTAAAAACGTATGGGTAGCACTTTATGTAAAGCCTTTATGTATAATGCATTATAAGAGTATTTTTGATGCATTAATTATGCCTTGTAATGCATCTTATAATCTCATAAATTTAATTGTAACCCCAGTTATAATACATTATAATACCCCTTTAGAAAGTATAATGCATTAAAACACAACAAGCAACCAATTCCAGAAGTAACAAGGAATCTGTGAATATTATAATGCATTTTTTCTTTGGTTACAGTTAAAAAAGATTTAGGGCCCTATCATACACCCGGTACAATGCGGCTCCAGGCGCGACGCAATTGTTTTTTGCTAGTTTCAGCCAGACGCAGTTATCATTTTCACGTCCTGCGCCACGTTGTTTAATTATCAAATGCACTTGCTCCCATCTGTTCGTCCATGGGCATGCTGGTCTTCAAACGAGGTGTGTTCAGGTGCATTGTTGGCGTGTTGCTATTTTGAGGCAACTGAAAACGACTGCGCCACTGACCAACTGAAACCTGGTCTAAAGTCAATGGCGCAATATTTTTGTTGTTATTTAAAGAGGGTGTTAGTATAATGCGCCTATAGGTGGGTGCACAACGCGCATACACTCTGCTTGTTACACACAGCATGCCAAACATTAAAAATAAAAGGATTCCTCTCTGGAGAAGTGTTGAGTCTTTCTGCTTGCAAATTCCGACAAATGAGACTCTGGTTGGTTTATTGCACGTTACACCCAAAACACACCCATGACTCATTAAGAGAATAGGGACAACCCTTTTAGACCATGCACCTGGTGCGCCGACCATTTTTTTCCATCGTCAAACTAGCAAAAGTGGATTCGGGCACGGTCTAAGTGCACCTGCACCGTGAGCTTCAGACCATGCGCTTAGATCGTTAAAATAGGGCCCATAATGTGAAAAGCTATAATAGATTATAATGTACATTATGAATACCATTAAAATGCATTATACATAAAGACTTTAAATAAATTGTTACGTTTTCTCCTTGGTTATACGAACGTTAAGGAAACATTCCATTTTGCGAACATTATGAGACTGCTACATTTAAATGTTCTCTGAACATTCTGAACCAAGTAGTAACATTTTAAACAATTTTAGAAGCCCAACTAAAACATGTCAGAAACATTCCATGACAAAATGTTTTTGTGCTAATGTTTTGAGAACATTATTAAAGACCAGATGACTTTGATCTGGAATGTTAGCTAAAGTTCTGAGAATGTTCCCTGTTAGCTGGGTACATACACATATATTATTATATTTCACTTGGTGCTTTTTATTATGTTGCTGTTGTTACATTAGGCTCTGCCTGCATTATACTGACGTCAAGAAAATCCTCCCAGAAATCCACAGAAAAAATGTGTCAGTGTTGAAAATTTAATTAAACTGCTCATATCCTTTAGTGATATGAAATGAAATGTAAAATATTCAGATTGACTCAGGTTTTACATTAATGTGATGTCTCTAGGGTGGGCTTATGAATACGGGCCATAATTTGACGTCTTGGCATTCGTGCCTAGTTAAAGAACGCTGTGTTTGCGAGAAACGTCCCCATTTCACCTCTGATTATGCGGCCTGCACAAGCGCATCAAAGCCACAGTCTTCCTGTGGGGCCAACAGCACAAACAAACCAGCAGCCCAAAATCTGGACCGCCTCGGAATGACGACATTCCCCAGTGGGAATTCTTCTACAGAGAATCAGACGTTATATAACACGTCTTCTAATACTAACCAACAACCCATCTACTTTTAACATGAAGACGGTAACATAACAATGCTGTCCCGCTCATCATCTGACCTCCCTATTACGTGTCGAGACCTGCAATTTCTTGGGAAATATCCCAAGGGCCACCACAGGAGATGTCATTACAGAAATTTGGCACCAGACGTCAGGTACCAGATGTGGTTGGAACATTGGGTCTGGAAACGTTCAAACTAAATGTCAGTAGGTACAAAATAAACCGTAATGAATCTGTCACCAGCTGGCTGTAAGAATAAGACGCTGTGTTGAGTTCTGGTAATTGCTACCGAATCCCACTCCAAAGTGCTTAGTTGCTAAGTACTTGTTGTCAAAGAAAGGCAATTAACCACAAATCATCAACATCGGGACTGGCATGTATAAGTTATAAAACATCTTATTTATAGATGTCTCAGAATCACATATAAGCTGAAATGTATGGTATGTAAAAGACACCACATACGCTGAGATGAATCTGTGCTCAGATTGCAGAACATCATGACAGAGGTTAAATGCATCAGAACGCCAGCCATGTCCTATATGACCTGGAATAAAAGAAAAATGCTTTTAATTAACTTAAAATAAATGTCTTATGAGAGAAAAATAAACTTTAAGCTGCACGCAGTATATATATATACTTTCATCACAGAATGATTAAACACTATTTATTCTGTATCTGTGGAGCTAAAGTGATCTACTGCCCACGTTGTGAAATAAACAACATTATGATAAAGGTTCACTTCAGAATTAAAATTTCCTGATAATTTACTCACCCCCATGTCATCCAAGATGTTTGTGTTTCTTTCTTCAGTTGAAAAGAAAGGTTTTTGAGGAAAACATTCCAGGATTTTTCTCCATATAGTGGACTTCACTGGGGTTCAACGGGTTGAAGGTCCAAATGTCAGTTTCAGTGCAGCTTCAACGAGCTCTACATGATCCCAGACGAGGAATAAGAGTCTTATCTAGTGAAACGATCAGTCATTTAAAAAAAAAATAAAATAAAAAATTATATACTTTTTAACCACAAAAGCTCATCTTGCACTGCTCTGCGTTATGCCACGCATTACGTAATCATGTTGGAAAGATCACACATGACGTAGGTGGAAGTACCGCAGTAGGGTGAAAAACTCCATCTCATTTTCTCCTCCAACTTCAAAATCGTCTGACATCCTTGTTTTACCTCCTTTTTTTTTTTTTTTTGTAAAGGGCATTCGACTTGGTCTTTGCATGTTCGCTTTGTAGACACTGGATTGGTCCTTCCAACTATGTCGCACATGACCTTTCCAACGTGATTATGTAATGCGTGGCTCATCACAGAGCAGTGCATGATAAGCATTTGTGGTTAAAAAAAATATATAATTTTTTATTTTTTTAAGAAAATGACCGATCATTTCGCTAGACAAGACCCTTATTCCTCGTCTGGGATCATGTAGATCTCTTTGAAGCTGCACTGAAACTGACATTTGGACCTTCAACCTGTTGGTGACTGTTGAAGTCCACTATATGGAGAAAAATCCTGGAATGTTTTCCACAAAAACCTTAATTTCTTTTCGACTGAAGAAAGAAAGACAAACATCTTGGATGACATGGGGGTGAGTAAATTATCAGGAAATTTTAATTCTGAAGTAAACTAATCCTTGAACTATGAAATGCATTTTATCACTTGAGTACTTTCCAACTATGAATTTGAAAAAGAAATCTCTGGGTCATGTTTTAAAGCTTAAAGAAATGAAATTAATTTTGAGAAATATTGTGTCAAAAGTTTTCATCTAATCTGCCATAGTTTGTCATTTGCATATCATCATTATAATAGCACTGGAATCAGCTGATTTTTCAGAAATAATTAAATTTGGCACAACAAATATTATACAATTGTACATTACATTGCAAATGTACAATTAAAATAAGATCGTTTTGTGTCACAGTAGGATACTGTGAATTTGGGGTGTTAAAAAGGCTTCATTTAATTATATTTATGCAATATATTTTCTGCTGATTAAAGAGTGAACTACTGTATGACACTTCCTGACAGCTAAAAAATTAATAAAGTTTTATTAAAATTAAATTAAAATAATAAATTGGTGATACATCACTGTAACACACACATATGTGTATATGGATAGTGTATATACTTGTGTAAATATATGTGTAGATACGTATGTGTAAAACTATAGTTTTCATGATTTGTTAGCACAACATTTTTCTTTTGTCAAATCAACTTAAATAATTAATGTGGTTCAGATAACACAATATTTTGAGTTTCTGTTGCTTAAATCAATCGCCTTCATTGTATTAACTTAAATGTTCAATTTCAATGAACTCAAAATTTTAAGGCAACCAGGTAACTTACTTTTTTTAAGTTAAACCACCAATTCTTTTTTTTTTTTTTTTTTTTTTTTTACAGTGCACACAAATATGAAGCAGCACAACTGTTTTCAACATTGATAATAATCAGAAATGCAGCAAATCAACATTAGAATGATTTCTGAAGGATCATGTGACACTAATGATGCTGAAAATTCAGCTTTGATCACAGGAATACATTTCAGTTTACAATATATTCAATATTAGAAAACAGCTATTTTAAATTGTAATAACTGTATTTTTGATCCTTGGAGAGCAGAAGACTTCTTTCTCTAACATAAAAAAATATATTTTTAATGATATACCGATTTCATACCTCTCGTCTCTGTGGTGTTGTGTTGTGAGGCGGTTGTCTGTGTGTTTTTCCAGTCGGCTGTGTTCACTCTCCCCTGTGTTCACGTCTGTACTGGGTTTTGCTCACTGACTGTGAACAGTCAAACTCTGCTGATTCCACCAAAAACCCTTGATTTTCAAGGCTCTTGCTACATGAAGCGTGTCGTTGGAGTGGCCCTCTTTAAACACAACACAAGCTCATGTCAAGCATCTGTCAGGACTTGGAAATCATGATTATCTGCTCAGAGTTAGTAGCTTGCTTTGTACATAGATTTCAAACATGACATTACACAACCTTATTGGATATAGTTCACATAAAACAGACCATTCTGTCATCATTTACAAAGTCTACTTTCATTTTTGGCTGGAATATTCCTATAAATGACCCATGATCATCTCATTTTCGGGGAAATGTCCGTCTGTGAACTCTAGCTGTATGACTGTGGTAGATGAGGAATGACCTGATGCTTTTGGCATACCTCATTTTAATAGTCAATTCTGAAAGATCATCTTTGGCTGGACAATGATCCTTAATTAAAGTAAGTCAAGTCATTAATCTAGATTAATAGCAAAGCATGTTAAGGCTTCAGTGGATGGCACTTGATCTGATGTCCTTTTTACAAGTACAATCATCTAAAAGCCTGTAAAAATCTTTTAAATCATTCATTTATAAGAATTCATGTCACATACTCTATAACAAAATCATAAATATAAGTGACTAGATTACATTCACATTGTCTGAAGAAAATGTGAGTGCTGAAACACTCACGGCCACAATACCAGTGTTGCTATGATTTTTTTGAGTGGTTGCTAGGTGGTTTCTTTCCTCCTGTCATATGGTGCATTCAAGTCCTCCTGGGAAGTTCGTATTTACCAGGTGAGAAGTTGTGTTTACGACATCAGGTACGTTCAAGATGGCGGTGTACCTTCGCTTTAACAAAACAAAAATACAGCAAAGTTTTTGAAATCTATTTCTAGAACAAAGAACAAAGGTGTGTTTTGCTTTTTGATGTTTTTAATTAATTTATGAAGCCTCTGTAAAGTTTATCGTTACATATTATATTGTTATATTACAATGCTATTATATTTTGTGCAGGGAATTATCTTATTTTGTTGTAAATGAAAAAGCCTAACAATGTCTGCTAAATATTGTGGTATTCCGCCATGTTTCTAACTGACACGACCCCAACTGGTAAAGACTCGTAAAATCCCGAGCTTCCCACTAGTATTTACAACTTTGTGGTGGCATTCATGTGTGTTCAACTCATAAATACGACCTTTTTGACATGACTTAAAGGGTTAGTTCACCCAAAAATGAAAATTCTGTCATTTATTACTCACCCTCGTGCCGTTTTACACCCGTAAGACCTTCGTTGATCTTCGGAACACAAATTAAGATATTTTTGTTGAAATCCGATGGCTCAGTGAGGCCTACATAGGGAGCAATGACATTTCCTCTCTCAAGATCCATAAAGGTACTAAAAACATATTTAAATCAGTTCACGTGAGTACAGTGGTTCAATATTAATATTATAAAGCGACGAGAATATTTTTGGTGCACCAAAAAAACAAAATAACGACTTCTATATTGATGGGCGATTTCAAAACACTGCTTCATGAAGCTTCGGAGCGTTATGAATCAGCGTGTCAAATCATGATTCGGGTCGCGTGTCAAACCGCCAAACTGCTGAAATCACGTGACTTTGGCGCTCCGAACTGCGGATTCGACGCGCTGATTCATTATGCTCCGAAGCTTCATGAAGCAATGTTTTGAAATCGGCCATCACTAAATAATTCGTTATTTTGTTTTTTTTGGCGCACCAAAAATATTCTCGTCGCTTTATAATATTAATATTGAACCACTGTACTCACATGAACTGATTTAAATATGTTTTTAGTACCTTTATGGATCTTGAAAGAGGAAATGTCATTGCTCTCTATGTAGGCCTCACGGAGCCATCGGATTTCAACAAAAATATCTCAATTTGCGTTCTGAAGATTAACAAAGGTCTTACGGGTGTGGAATGGCATGAGGGTGAGTAATTAATGACAGAATTTAAATTTTTGGGTGAACTAACCCTTTAAACGCAAATCACTAACATTAAAAAAATAAAAGGTGCGGTCATATTAGCGAATTTGCGCGGGCAAAATGGTCCGTTATGTATTGTTAATAGTGTAGAAATAAAACACAGCTCACACAGAATTCACTTTCAAACAAAACAGCTCTCAAACGCGATGACAAACTTGAAACCGTTGCGAAATCTGCCTGTGGAAATCACCTGATCGTGTGGATGCCGATCGATGACTGGATTTCGCCCGCCAAATTTCGAGGTAAATGTGATCGCACCTAAGAGCAATATTAACATTGATGCTCGCCATAATAATAATAATAATAATAATAATAATAAACACCTTAATGATGTGTAAACATTGCCGTCTCACAGCTCTGATGTTCATGTATGTACGTACTGGCGTCAATGACTTGACAGAAACAAAAACACTAGCTAATTTGACGTAAGGTCGCAGCTCCTGAAGCTCTTCACGGTGATCAAGAGCCCTACAGATGGGACCTTGAAGAATGACGTGTTTTCAGCACAATGCAGCACTGCTGGCTGAATCAATCGAGACGTTTTCTCCATCACTCGAAATGTTTATTCCTTCGCCTCTTGAGTTTAATGCAGCGCTGCTTCAGAATTCACTCCAGTCGAGCGCTTCAGAGACTCGGTGACATAACGGCCAGCTTCACTGATTTTTGAGGCTTTTGACACCTCATCATTTGTTTACAGACACTTGCTTTCATAATTTCTGGACATTCATACATTTTAAAGCATCTGAACACTTATTTAAGACCACTGTATTCTACTACGTTCACTACATGCCGATCTACAATATGATGAAGTAATTTCATGATTCACAGTATTTAAAGGGATAGTTCACCTTCCAATTTTTTTTTTTTGTCATCATTTACTCACCTCAAGTTGTCCCAAACCTGTATAAATTTCTTTGTTCTGCTGTACACAAAGGAAGGTATTTGGAAAAATGTTTGTAATCAAGATCTCGCCCCCCAATTGACTACCATAGTATGGGGAAAAATACTATGGTAGTCAATGGGGGGCGAGATCTGCTTGATTACAATCATTCTTCCAAATATCTTCCTTTGTGTACAGCAGAACAAAGAAATTTATACAGGTTTAGAACAACTTAAGGTAGTAAATGACAGAATTTTCATACACTATCTCTTTAAACTGCAAATTTAATTAACCAAAATAAGACAGCAGTCATTAATTCATCACAGTGTTCTGGTATAATGGTAATTATCCCTCATGTTCTGTTAAGACTGATTGCATGTGTAAAAATAATAGTAATTGTGAAATTAACCAATTATTTTCCCTCCAAGTTATTTTAATGTTATTCTGTTTGGGATTAGTTTGGCCCTGGCAAAATAAATAAATAAATAAATGTAATTTAGGCACTATATAAAATTTGAAAATATATATTTATGGGCTGAATGTGAATATATAGTTCTATAATCAAATGTCAGATATCTAGGGTAATTGGGTGACTAAATAAAATTTAAATATATATATATATATATATATATATATATATATATATATATATATATATGTATATAGTAGATGAGAATATATAGTTGTACAATCAATACAATCAGATAATAAATAACCATGATACACATTTTTACATATAAACATTTCCTCCACACAAGAATCATGGCGTATTCCATCAGCAGTGAACTAATCATTCCTTTATTTGGAAAAGAACTGGATTAACATCAAACTAAATAGAACAGTAGATCAGGGACCTTGATTTTTAGAAAATTTCCATTTTTAAGGACAGTAGCTGGCAAGACTGTCTAATTACTGTTAATGAAAGAACTACTTCATATTAACACATCAAATTAATTTGAACATAGGCAGCACTTTGATTCAAATGCAGAGAAGCATCAGAATTGACATTAAAATCTTATACGTATATGACTTGCTATTATGCTTTGTGCTAAATTAAGAGGTTTGAGGCATTGAATAAACAAAAGGGCAAAAGAACACAAAAGTTTGGTTGATATTACAGCTGAAAGTCTCAGAGTTTCACCCGTTTTGCCCTGTAAAATTGTCAAATGCAGTTCATGCATCAACTTATAATGCCGTATGTCAACATCTGCTTTGCTACATAATCAATATGAGTTCAGGTTAAGCACATGATTGATCATATTAGTAGGTAAGAAAGAAATCATAACTCGATGCATGTCAAAATATCATCTACTCAAAGTGTTCCTTAAACGTCCTTCTGGATTTAGAAGATTCGTACAAAAATAACAAGAACTAGATATATCCATAGATATTGTGCATAAAATCAGAGAATGTACACGGATGTTTCTAGCTGCTGCACATGTACTTCTGCGTGAGACTTTGATTGTTGACGAAGACGGGATCCACCGTGGCCACTTTGGCAGCGATGAACGAGTGTATGCAGTGAAGGACGGCCGTCAGATTCGCAAACTCCAGCTCCTGTTTGCGGCGGGAAAAGAGACACGATCAGAAGGATGTTATGTGAGCTACAATGAAAAATGAATTATGCCCCAAACATTGTCTATGCACATATATTATAAAATATATTAGACATATAAACCCAATAAATAATATTAACGTTATATGATTACACATGTAAACACATTCTGACCTTCATTTCGATCTGTTTATTCTCTGAATTCTGGAACAAAAGCTTCACTCGTGTCTTGCCGTCATCCGATGAACCCTTCAGCTGGGAGAATTTATATTTCCAGATGGTTTTCTGTGGAAAAGCAGATGAAAAATATCAAGCAGAGCAGCCGGACATGCAAAAGCTGAAAACGAAGTGGTTTGATTCAGTGATAAACTTCACATCAAACCTCATTCACATCTGTGTTCAGATTCACATCAATGTGCACGCAATCAATATGATGTAACCGAATGCAGACAAATCAGTCGGAATATGTAGAATTTAGATTTAGATAGATTTGGGTCATTGACGAATAAGGTGTAAAAAAACATTATGGAGATATAATTCATTTTGAAGTGTTAACAATGAGATTGTGGTTTTTATAATCAATTAACACTGCTTTTGTGTTGTTTTTTACAAGATGGACAAAATTTGTCACCAAAAAAAGTCATTCAGTTTAACCAAAATTTCGGTTTTACCAAATGACACTTTTGGTTACACCGAATGACGATGCTAACAAGCTGATATCTAGCTAGCTAGCAAAAGGACAATTAAACATTTTATATTTAGTACAAGTTTTTTAAATATATCAACATTTTCCATGTTTTATAGCGGTTGTACCAAATGACCTGATGTTTCGGGACATGCGTATGAGCAAGAGAAAACATAAATTTTTCAAATAGTTAAGAGAGAGTTAGTTACTTTGCTTTATGACCATGTGTTCCTTTGCAGGTGTCTGAATGATGTCACATCCTGTCACATGATATTGACCGCATGACTTGATCCAAAATGGTCCCTTTATATTGGTTACTCTGAATGACATCAATGAAATTCATTTTTATGGACATTATTTCTCATAACAGAGCAACGACTTCTACACATAATTTTAATACCATTTTGCACTATGTTGATATATGATGTTATAAAATCATGCCAGAATAAAAAAATATATACGTTTATTACATTTTAAGATATTTTAATCACAAATGAAATGGCTGTATTGGCCTTTGGAGAGTTAAACCGAATGACCTTTTGTCACTTCAAAATCTTTAAAAGACCTTTATATGTCGCAAAATATAATTAAAACCTTTTAGATTCAATAAAAGAGATCAAGTTGTACTACCTTAGATACTTTGAATGTCATATCTTGGAGAGAAAAAAAAAAAAAAAAAAAGACCTGTCACGTCATTGACCCATTTATAAACGTTAAATATTCATACTGATCACAAGTGACAGTCCAGACATTTACAATGTTACAAAAGATCTTAATTTCAAATAATTGCTGAAAAAAAGTCACAATTTCCACAAAAATATGAAGCAGCACAACTGTTTTCAACACTGATAATCAGAAATGTTTAAAATAATATTTCACAATTTTTACTTAATTTTTGATCAAATAAATGCAGCCATGCTGAGCATAAATAGGAGAAAAACATTCTTGAAAAAAAAATCGTACCGACCCCAAACTTTTTGAACCTTAAGGTTACACCATCTAAGCTTTTTTAAGACAAAAAAAATATCAGAAGTAATTTAACTTATAAATTGAAAAATGTTCAAGGTCACTGTTTGTGTATAAACTGCATTTTAAATGCAAGTTTTAATAATTCTGAATAACTTCAGATCATAAGATCTGGAGAGTATCATGTCATTGACCCGAACACTGAATGATGATTTATTCAGCCGAGGAAGGAATGTTCATTCGTTTTGCTGATATTAGTCCACACATAAAGATTTCTCTTGTAAATAAACGTTCTTTCTTCATCCTTGGCACAACAACAAAGCTGCAATAATGACTATTGTGTCTTGTGTTGTGTTGTGTGTGTGTGTGTGTGTGTGTGTGTGTGTGTGTGTGTGTGTGTGTGTTTTACACCAAGACCATCTGCTCATCTGATACTGCTAATTAAACATTCAGAAAAGACCTAAATACCTTCATGTTAAGACAACATGCAAGACAATGTGAAAAAAATCTGAATAATGATCTGTGCCAGTTATAAAGAAAGTATATGGGGTCAGTTTTGATTTCAACCTGAGATTTCAATCTAATTTAAGACATTTTGTCTTCACTGAAGTTATTTGCTCTTATATGGACTCCTAAAATCAGTCATGATTGAATGTAAAAAATAATAAACTGAATTTAATAACTCTAATATTTCAAAAGAAGCCAAGTTTGACGCCTGACACAAGCCCTTGAAATGAGAACTGAAAACACTTTCATTACGGGTAGTTGAACTGGTTTGACGTCATCAGGCGCTGTGAAGACTGAAGACAATCACGTTTAACACACTTGTCACTGCTGTGCAAATCACAGACTGCTATTCTAACCAAGAACAATACATGCCAAATTTAGACGGCACAATTTAATTCGCCTGTCAGCCTTGAAATCAGCCCATGTTACTCTATTCAGAGCAGTTCTGCATGAATCACGAATCATTTCATTAACCATTACCTTCTGAACTCTTCATTTCAAAAATGAATATGATTGAGTTGTAATTTAGGAAACTAGTTCTATAAAAGGGTACAACGGTTAGCTTAAATGAGGATGTCAATGTAAAATTCATATTTGGATTTTTTATGAAATGGTGATCTGATCAAATGGATTGGTGTAATTTGATGAAAACCAGTGTTATATTAGAATCACTGAGATACTATTTTTATTTATATAGTTTATTACATAGTTAATTGTAATTGTTAGGACTTTTGCCGCAATCGGCCAGACGGTGGCGCTAAAGCGATCAAAAAAACGAAATCGCTCATAACTCTTAAACCGTTAGTCGCAGACTAAAGTGTAAGCAATGCAGAAAGTGCGAACTTTCGATTCACATCTGCGACGGGCCGCCAAAAACGTTTGAAGTGGGCGTGGCCACTTTTACTAAAACGGCTATCACTCTTGAACGGAATGAGATAATTTCACCAAATTTGGTACACCCATGTATGGCTCAATCTGTGATTCCCTGAAAAAGGACGTGGTGACTGGCCACTTGGTGGCGCTATAAAATGAAAAAAATAAAAAATATGGCTATAGCTACACAACAGTCAGTCTGATTGACTTGAAAATTGGTATGCAGTGTCTTTTTCCAAGGTGCCATGATTGTCTGTGAGGACACTGGCATATCTCAAAAAACATGGCCGCCATCAGCCAATGAATTTTGAGCACAAGCTTAATGGAGGTCGGTTGAAACGTAAATTGTTGAGCCATCGCATTTTCAGCCACGTAAATGATTGTATATTACGCTATTTTTCACACATACACACAATATTCATACCATATGATAGACCTCCTCAAGAACCACTGCTGTCAATCAAACTGTTAATGAAATATTTGAGAATATTTAAAATACCTACTTTTGCGAACTCGGCCAAGGTTTTTTCGTTCAGCCTCAATAAAACCACTGCAGTACAATTTTATGGATTCTTGAGGTCAATTATAAAAAAAAAAAAAAGTTTAACTTTACCCTTTGAATAGCTATAACAGAGTCATTTAGAAAATGGGCGTGGCCAAATATACCCAAATATAAGCCTATAAATCCTAAACGAAAACTCAAAACTTCATGAAATTAGGTGCTCACATGCGACGTGATTCTAAACAAGCATGCAGACTTTTATGGAGATCGGACCATAGGTGGCGGTATAACTGTTAAAAAGCTTAAAAAATGATATATTTCTTTAGTAAATTGCCTTTACTGGCTGTAAATGGTCTTTTCCATCTATCATCAAGATGGTTACAGGCTTGCTAAACAAAACATAAAGGCCTTAAGGTGCTTGAAAACCAATAATTGCAGCTCACAGTTATATTTATTATTTTAGTTTCAGGTATTTATTTTTATAGGTATACTGAATCAAAGAGGATGAATGTTTTAGAGTGACACAAACATCCGAAATTCATCAGATCCATTGAGACTGTGCTGCTGTTTTCCCTCCAAAATGATGTCACTTGGATGGATGATGATGATGATGCCACTGCGGGACAGGCTTTTGTTATTTAAAGGGATTTTACAGACTAAAAGGATGATTCTGAAGACACTGGAAAAACCTGTTAAATGATCACCAATTAAAAGAATATTCAAAAGAAAACAAGTTTTGTTTGAAACATTTTGGCTAGAAAAAGGAATAAAATAAATAAATACAGAAATAAATAAAATGAAAATCCATTAAAAAAATCTAAATAAATAAATAAATAAATACAGAAATAAATAAATAAATAAACAAAAAATAAAAATACATTTAAAAATAATAAATAAAAAAAATATGAAAAAAATTAAAATAAATAAAATGGGAAGATTCCTTAATAAACTGCCAGTAGCGTATAGCAGGGATGACCTGAGTGTGTTTTGCTAATAAGAGTAAAGCAGCTTAGGAAGGAGAACAGTAATTACCTGAAATACTGAGCGCAATATAAAGGCAGTTTATTCTGAGTTCACTCCTGTCAGGATTCAGCTGTGAGTCTCTGCTCAGAAAGCCAATAAGCAGCAAACACAGCAAGGTTTCATTTCCTTACCTTTGAAACGCTCTCGGAGCAGGAGAAGCCCGACTCAAAGTCGACTGTGAAGCACAGGATCTTCCCTTGACTGCTGCACATGTAGCTCTTCGACTGCAAAGGAAGAACAATAGGAATATTTACACAGGACCATACAAAAGCTCACGAGACCACTGTTTGCTGTAAACACTGTAAAACAACAGACCCAACATTCATATTTAAATGGCTGAACATTCTCAACAGTCCTGATCTCACATGCTTTATATTCCCGGGAATAAGACAGGTACGGCTCAGTTGCCATGGAAACGGCTGTCCAACACTGCGCTTTTAATACAGAGAAAAAACTAAGATAGAAGAACTTGTCTAATAATCAATTTTCTGAAGGGAAAATGTCGATATCCAGTCCAGTAATCATGCAGTACTGAGATCTGATGCTATGGTGCTGCCACAGTTTAGTTAAAGTCAGGTCACACTGACTGAATAAAATCTTTTAGTTAATGGACTGACCGAGAGGAAGCAAAGATCTCGGCAGCGTCTGAAGGGCTTCTGTAAATGTGTCTGATAACCTCAGTCTCTGTGTTTTGTTCCACGAAGTTCGTGATTCTAATCAATGTGATTATAGAGACGCATCAGTATTCACAACACAATGACCCTCAAAATCACATTACAGCGGTCTGAGCTGACGCAGAGCGCCCGAAGATCACTGGATTGAATACCTCAGGAGCTGGAAAGAATTCAGTGGCTTTAAACACGGGTCATCAAATCAGATTTCAGAAAAAATAAAATAAAAAAATAATAAAATAAAATGAAAAATTAGTGTATTTTAAAATCAGTATTAATAGATTATTTAAATACTGTATTTAAATTAATAAAAAATAAAAAATAAAATTCAAAAATGACTAAAAATAAAATATAATAATAAATGGATAACCATGGTTTTTAAAATTAATATTAATAAAATATTTAAATATTTAAATTAATAAACATTAATTAAATATAAAACAAAATAAAAATAATAAAAAATGACTAAACATAAAATAAACAAATAAAAATATATTTAAAATTAGTATTATTAAAATATTTAAATGAATAAAAAATAAAAAAAATATATTTAAATGAATAAAAATGACTAAAAAATAAAAATAATAAAATAAAAAAATGACTAAAAATACAATACAATAAAATAAATGGATAAACTTTTTTTAATATTAAAATATTTAAATATTTAAATTAATAAACATTAATTAACTATAAAACAAAATAAAAAAATAAAAAATGACTAAACAAAATACATTTAATTAATATATTTAAATGAATAAAAATGAATAAAAAAATACAAACGGACTAAAAATACAATAAATGAATAAACATGTATTTTAAAATGAGTATTAATAAAAAATTTAAACGAATAAAAATTAATTAAGAACAATAAAATAAAAATTGATTCTATTCAATTTGTCAATTTTCAGCAATTTACATTGTCTATTACATTCTCATAGCTCAAACAGTAGAGCAATGTGCTAGCAATGGCAAGGTCATGGGATCAATTCCCAGAATTCCCAGGATGCAAGTCACTTTGGAAAAATGTCTATCAAATGGATAAATGTAAACGTAAAATTAATGATTAATTAACTGATTAAATGTTTACAAACTCAAAACATATCACAAATACAAAATAAACAAACAAAACTATTATGTCGATCATAGAATATTATTTTTATTTCAGCATACACATTTGTCCTAAACTCATTTACAAGCAATATTAAATGAACAACAACTGATTAATAATAACCCACACCCAAAATTAAAATGCGAAGGCAGAGAAAATCACAGCCGAGTCTCAGATCTGCAACAGTCTGTTCCGTCTGCTTTGCATTTTTGAATCAAATCCTCAAAAAAGAGGAAACATTTGTAGCTAAATATGCATGAAATGTAACAGTAATATTCGCAGTATTACAGTGAGTGGCTCTTGAAATCAATTAGACCCGAGGAGCAGAGTTAGTTTTTGTGGACGCCGGCAGTGACATTTTGATTCTGCAACATCATCAAGCAATCTGTCGAGCTAGAGAAGAAGCCATTAAAGTTCGTCAACACAGCTCTGACTAATGTGGAAGGAGCATGGGAATTATTTGCACCAGCCGTGCCAGGATTTCTCTTGGGTCCTTATTATTTTGTGCATTAAACTCTTCCATACAGCTGACAGAATTATGAGATCTAATTGAGCCCAACACACTGACCTCTGAGTGGAGGATGAACTTGAAAACCACAAGATGTACTTCTCAAAACTTCGGGAAAGTTTCTACTCAATTCAGGCGTCCTGTTACCTTTCTGTTGCTGTTTCGACTCAAGCTCATGATCTTCAGTCATCATAGGACGTATCTGCTGGAACCGAAGAGGCCGTTTACTCGCAGCACAGATGTGCTGTCGCATTTTAAGAGGCGCATGAAATTCAGCTGCCAGAGAAAGCAAACGCCAGCGAAGCGGATTTGCAGTGCTTACTGTCGCCTCGCGTAAGTGTCGGCTGTCACATGTAAAGCACAGACTACACGCCGCTAATTGGAGAGCTTCTCCAGAGGGATCTGAAAAACACATAGTGAGGTTTGTTGAGGATTTCCTTGTCAAGCCGAGCCAAGAGAAACTCACAACGGCACGGTGCAAATGCTGCAAATTTCTTCTCTGCAGTCCGTCAGAACACACGCAGGCATTAGAATAACAGTCAAACATGCAACGCTATACCGTTCTTCATACAAAACCCTTCCTAAACTAAAAAGAGACATCCAGACAGACATGTATTGTGTTTGTTGATCTAATGAACTGCGACAGATGCATCTCCAAAACATCTGGACAAACACTAAAAAACACATTAATATCTGGTTGATTCATGTTGCATCTCATGAAATCTAAGCATACTCTACACAAGTATGTAAAGCCAAACACTTCAGTCTTTGCAAGCTCTATTCCATGCATCACTGCATTTTGAAGTTGTACTTCAACATACATTAGCATAAATTGTCTTCTTCTACAATCAGTTTTCTATTTCAGGTGAACTACTGTCATGCAGCTTGAAGAGAATCTTGCAGAGCAATGCAATTAAAGGATTAGTTCACTTCAGAATTCAAATTTCCTGATAATTTACTCACCCCCATGTCATCCAAGATGTTCATGTCTGTCTTTCTTCAGTCGAAAAGAAATGAAGGTTTTTGAGGAAAATATTCCAGGATTTTTCTCCATATAGTGGACTGCACTGGGGTTCAACGGGTTGAAGGTCCAAATGTCAGTTTCAGTGCAGCTTCAAAGAGCTCTACATGATCCCAGACGAGGAATAAGAGTCTTATCCAGAGAAACAATTTCTTTTCGACTGAAGACAGAAAGACAAACATCTTGGATGTAAATTATCAGGAAATTTTAATTCTGAAGTGAACTAATCCTTTAAAAGGGGCTGTATGTAGAATTCAGAAACCATTGTTATTAGCGACACCGGTGGCCGTTAAGTGAACTGCAGCCAGCAACTTACTGCTCGTGCTCACGTTACGTACGTGATTCAAGGCCCCAATGTACCGATGTACAGCGAAGTTCTTTTTCGTTCTTCTTCATTAAGAAGTAAAAAGAAGTTGTAAATACCTTTGCAGCGATATACTGTTAGAGGGATAGTTCACCCAAAAATGAAAATTATCCCATAATTTACTCACGGTCAAGCCATCTTAGGTGTACATGACTATCTTCTTGCAGTCAAACACAGAGTTATATTAAAAAATATTCTAGCTCTTCCAAGCTTTATAATGGGAGTGAATGGGGCTCGAGATTTTGAAGCCCAAAAAAGTGCATCCATCCATCATAAAAGTAATCCATACGACTCCAGAGGGTTAATAAAGGCCTTCTGAAGCGAAGTGATGTATTTTTGTAAGAAAAATATCCATATTTATAACTTTATAGACTATAATCACTAGCTTCTAGCAATGTTGTGTTCACGAGAGAGTCATGTTCTGGCGTATGATGTAGGATGTAAACGTAGCATAAGCTTAGACACCTCTCGCGGTTCAAACAAATAGGGCTGGGCAACAAACTCAAGCTCCTCCACCATTTCTCTTTAAAAATTCTCGTTTCAGACTTCTAATTCGTGACTGGTGTTTTGTTTTGCTCTATTTCTCTGCGCTTCGGCATTCGTCAATACATAATGTGTCAGGTCAGAGGTCACTCTTCCGCCGTAATCGACTCGCGTACGGAAGCCAGTGATTCTAGTTTATAAATTTATAAATATGGATATTTTTCTTACAAAAACCCATTGTTTCGCTTCAGAAAGCCTTTATTAACCCTCTGGAGCCGTATGGATTACTTTAATGATGGACAGATTTACTGCCATTATAAAGCTTGGAAGAGCCAGGATATTTTTTAATATAACTCTTATTGTGTTCGTCTGAAAGAAGATAGTCATATACACCTAGGATGCATTGAGGGTGAGTAAATCATGGGATAATTTTCATTATCTAATCTATTTAATTTACGTCACTGCTGAGAGTGACGTTTAGATGAATATGTAAATATGTGCTGCACGCTTTCCTCTCAATAACAAAATAAACACTCAACTAAAATGACAGCAGTGAGAAAACATCAGTTAAGAAAGCATCTGATGATAGCGATGTGAATATATTTGCACCAGCTACAACATCTGGACAAACAAAGGACCACTGATTTTTATGGGTTGCTGTTTTTCGTTATACTGTATATACAAGTAAATAACTGTTAATGGCTCTATAACAGACAGTAGCATAAACTGCCTTCAATCTTCAGTTTTTGTGTGTTTGCAAAGCATTTGCCAATTGTGTCTGTTTTTGTACACTTGTGTAAAGAATGTTTATGGCCCAAGAAAATCTAGCTGTCTGGAGAACAAACCTCTAATCAACAACTAATTGAAATTCTCCATCACCCTTAGTGAAATCCCAAAAGGAGAACGTCTCACATCAGCAGATATTTGTTCATTCTTAATGTGAAAAAGCACTTGCCACACTAGAGGTCCAGCATTCAGCCCGTCTCAAACATCCCAGAGAAGCACGTCTGGATAATCTGCGATCATGCTCACAAATGCAGAATGAACAGAATCGCTTTCTCAAGTGGCTCTGAAGGCTGTTGTGCACCAAAGCTCATGGAGCGTTAACACTGCTCTTTAAAACACTCATCCATCTCTCAGTGACGTGAATCCCATCATCCTAAATGAGAACTGGACAATCAAGGCCTAATTGATCAAGGACAATAACATGAGCGATGTGATGTGGAACACAAAATGCTGGATCTGCAACTATCATTCATGAACTATTAAAAGTCACTTTCATCTAGCTTAGTCAAATTTGTTGAAAAGCAACATTAGTGTCAGGGATCTCAACAAATAATGCACAAACGTTCTTATCAGGCAATATTAAAGACTTTACATCTATATATTAGGGCTGTAACAGTACATATATTCATTCTGTGAATTTTCAGTACGTAACTTCAGTAGTGAAGTTACGGTTTGATATGCACGTGTACAATACACCATTGTAGCCTAACCACTATTAACCACCAATAATCACAATAAGCTCTGCGTTTTGTTACTTTTGATAAGAAACAAAGTGTCTTTTTTCAAATTCTGACCATTTTATCATGAAATTCAAACAATAAATGGGGTTTTAACGCTCTTTAATGTGGCGTAACAGATCACTGTACAGGCGCCTCATTTCAGCGGCCGCGCGAGTGAATGCGATCATCCCTTCCTCTTTAAACTAGTTACAGAATAAACATGAATGAACATCTGAAGGTATGTTGAAAGATACAGTACAACTTACTGAAATGTATAATATCTAATGTATTCTCTCAATCAGTGTTTCAATCATGGAAAGACATCAATAAAGCAGCTTAAGAATATCTCACATAGCATTACATTTACCTCAGGCAAATCATTCAGTGTCCACAGCATGTTAGTTCACTAGAGAAATGAACTATTTCACTAAATATATGCACTATATTAGCCTATTTATTCATTAGCCTATATTTTACTTAACCTGTTAGTGATGTCTTGATTATTTAATGTATGTTTAAATAATTCTGTCATGAAAATGACAGCCACCGTGTATAAATGATTATATTTCAACAACGGATTGGAGTAAAAACATAATTTTATAATTAGATTTAGAAGTAAATGCAAAAACTACCTTATGTGCAATTTACATCTTTGCATACAATTTGTTCAGTAAACCACTGTTTTATTATTATTATTATTATTATTAAAGTTTAGTTTTCTCCCCCTGCTGTACCAAACCCGTACCGAACAGTGACTTCAAAGCCGAGGTACATACAGAACCATCATGTTTGTGTACCATTACACCCCTAATGTATGTATGTTAGGGCTCTCAAAATTAACGTGTTAGTTTTATATTTAATGCAGTTAATGCAGCATCTGTTTTTTCATCGCCTTTTGGCGAGCATTATATATATGATCATGCTATCATTCATTCTAGTGCTATTAAACCATTCAAGCACGATAAGACGCAAAAAATAAACACAAATCTGTCTGTGAAGCAGCTCTTTGTGAACAAACACCCGAAACAAGCACACAGAAAGCCGCTTCAGACAGCCCTGCATTGAGTTCTCTTTCACACTTAAATGCACAAAAACACAAAATTCCCGGTTTGTCGAGTATCCTTGCAAGCACAGTGTCAAATGAGTTAAAAAGTGTTAAATGAACGGAAAGAGTTGTGAGAAAATAGGATGTGTCAGATCCGCATCATGTGCGTCAGCTCGTAAAGTGACAGCAGCCTAATAAACCTGCTGCTGTCTGTCCGTAATGTTAATCAAAGAACAAAAGAGAGAAAAATCACTCACTGCTCTAGACTGAATAACTTTTGTAGCTTTAATAAGGATTAATCTATATTCAATTTATAATTTATGCAGTGAAGACTGTGCAGTGTTTAATTATTCAATTTCTCTATGTATTTATGCGTTAGACCTACCTGAACATCTTAAAACACTGTTTACAAGCTTACATAAAAAACAATAACTTTTTGCCAGTAGAAAAAAAAACCTTGAGTGTTAAGCCCTGATATATTAAATGCACAGGTAAATTTGACATTTATTACAATAGATTTATGTGAAGATGGTTTTAAGTTCACTTCAATTAAAAATTATATATTTTTTAAAGCATATTAAATATTAAAAAAAATTCAATTGCTTTTAATTATACCACAATGTTGAATAGCCAAAATTAATGGATAAAATTGAGAAAAAAATAAAATATCTATTTAATAGAGACAACAGTATCTGTGATACGGGCCTCGATTCATAGTGCTTCGTAAAAAGATGCCATTAAACAAATATTTAAAATATACCATCTTTATGTTGTTTCTACATTATTTTGGAGAGTCAATGTGAAAGTACTACAATATAAAAATAATTAAAATCGAACCCAACCTTTTTTATAGGCTTTTATATAGGTAATGCAGTGCCAAATAGACACCAGCCGTTTTTCATCCCAGCTATAACAGTTTTGACACTGTGAATTAGTAGGAAAATCTCCTTTAATGTGCTCTGAATGAGCGCTACGGTCTTCATTCATATCAAAAGTGGATATTTTCAGATTAAGATCTCGCCTTAGGACCAACTATCCATTCATTTAAACAAGATCGCAACTCACTGAACCCGAAGAAGTCGTGATCCTGAACTCCCGCTGACTTCCCCACATGAATGCGCCATATAAAATGATTATAAGATCTTTCACGCTGCCTCATAAAACTGTCACACTGTCGTCTAATGGTACGTACTGTGCACAACATGAAGAGCTTAAGGGGGTTTGAGCTGGTTGGTGAGTGTTCTGGATGGACAGTGGCAGATAATCAGTGCCGCGTTTCCTGTGCGTTACAGACTGAAGGTCTCCTGCAAAGCCACGTGGATGAATTTGGGAGCTTTGCATGTTGCCCTTTCTGTATCTCAGCATTGCAGTGATTGAAATTGTTTCTGACAGCTTCGTTTCTTTGTATTATTTATAAATGTCTGGTTAAGGGTACAACATAATACAGCTTGCGGGCTCAGGGCTGCTTTCTGACCCTCTGCTTTTCAGCAAACGGGGGAAAATGCACCAAGTGTTTTGCTTCAAAAAACCTTGAATAGACATTTACTACAACCCTGAGATGAAATAAACATGTTTTGATGGATTTAGTGGAAAATGTTTTAAATGACCAAATCACAGGGTCCTCTACTAAGTATTAGCTACAAAAAATAATAATTAAAAATATATACTTTTCATAAAATTCTTATTTTGTAATAACCGTTTAATTCAATTCAATGCAGCAACTTATAAAAGGATAGAATTATGAATGAATCACACATAATTGCCAGTGTTTAATGAATAAGACCAATTCTGTGCAATTTTCTGAAATATAGTCAACATGAAAAGTACTTGCAGTTCTTAATGAAAGAGGGTATTCAATCAAAAAAGAAATGTGGGGCAGGCTGTCATGAAAACATGAAAAGTCTGCTGTCAAAGAGTCTGAACCAATCATTCAAGTTGTGAAGGTGCCGACACAATCACTTCACAAGAAAAACTATTACCTTGATTTAGCTAGTTATGTGTCGGAAAGAAATGTCATAAATTACACATTTAAACATAAAGACCTATAGAAGACATGTATACACAATATATTTCCAGTGCAGATGATTTCTTGTAGCTCAAACAGTAAAGCATGGTGTATGCAACGTCAAGGTCATGGGTTCGATTCTCAGGGAATGCATGAACCGAAAGTGTTCAATATAATGGATAAAATCTGCCAAATGCATATCTGTAAAAGTGAATGAATAAAGTCAAGTTTATTCAGCTTTATTATCATCAATAGATATACAACACAGAAATCTGCTGTTAGATGTGTGAAAGTGGCTAGTTAAACCATTATAAGGTTGAAGAACACCAACTTCCTGTTAGCACACACCTGTTTACAATTTAAAGCAGATTGCATTACAAAAATCAGCCCTCTGAGGGTTTCAGTGTGAAGCAAAACACTGTGTTCATTTACACGTGTGCAGCACAATCCAGTGTTTAGAGCAGTGGTTCCCAACCACAATCCTGGGGCCCCCCAACACTGCACGTTTTCCATGTCTCCTTTGTCTGACCCCGAGTCTGCGCAGTAGTGAACTCGGAACACGAGTCTGCACAGTAGTGAACTCCGAACCCGAGTCTGCGCAGTAGTGAACTCGGAACCAGAGTCTGCGCAGTAGTGAACTCGGAACCAGAGTCTGCGCAGTAGTGAACTTTGAACCCGAGTCTGCGCAGTAGTGAACTCCGAACCCGAGTCTGCGCAGTAGTGAACTCAGAACCCGAGTCTGCGCAGTAGTGAACTCGAAACTCGAGTCTGCGCAGTAGTGAACTCGGAACCTGAGTCTGTGCAGTAGTGAACTTGGAACCAGAGTCAGTGCTGTAGTGAACTCAAAACCAGAGTCTGCACAGTAGTGAACTCGGAACACGAGTCTGCACAGTATTGAACTCGGAACCCGAGTCTGTGCAGTAGTGACTTGGGAACTTGAGTCTGAGCAGTAGTGAACTCAAAACCAGAGTCTGCACAGTAGTGAACTCGTAACACAAGTCTGCGCAGTAGTGAACTCGGAACCCGAGTCTGTGCAGTAGTGAACTCGGAACCCGAGTCTGTGCAGTAGTGAACTCGGAAAACGAGTCTGCGCAGTAGTGAACTCAAAACCACCTTTGGAAAAAAATTGATTTGAAGTGTAATTTAATTGTTTAGTTTGTCTCACATCCCATTAGATTACATGGAGAGGGCGGGGTTTATGACCTATACTGAGACCAATCACCTGGGCGCGATCACCTTGGCCTTACTTTTTTAGGACTTGTGCAGCACACTTGCCCTGCGTCCCAATGTCCATACTATCCATCCTAAATAGTATGTGAGATTAAAATAAGTGTGTCCCAAAGCATAGTATGTTGAAAAGAATATGACAAAAGTCCCTGGATGGTCTACTGTTTCCGGTAGATTTTCAAAGTGTGGATCCGTGCACACTATAAGGGCTAATATTGCCCACAACCCATTGCGCTTTGGATGAGGATTCAGTTCAGAACTACAAACACGAGTAAAAAGTGTTAAAAAATTATAATAATTCCCAACAAAATCACCCCAACCATTCTAGAATTCAATTCAATAGACTGCATATTGCTGAAAAACAAAATATCGCAATGGCAAGTTTTTTCCAATATTGTGCAGCCCAACTACAAAGGTCAAACTCGTCACGTCAGCCATTGCGAGCTGTAATTTTGGTGTGAATTTCATGTGAAAGTGAGCATCACGCTGGTCTACCCCCTCTTTGAGCGCTTTTAGTGAGCGACACTCACAAAGAAATACATCACAGACCGTCTCATTCATGTCGTGCCTTTCAAGGACATGAAAAGGCCATTTGAAATAATCGCCCTTGGAATTAAGATCAAGCGGACACATGTAGTAAATTTCGCTGTCAGAACTTGGCAGCATATCATGATGGGCCATTTGAGCGTTTCCTATTAGGCCTTTTTGTGGCCTTTACTCCCTCAATTAGCCTCAAATAAAACGTTAGTGTTGTGTTAGATGAGGATTTTGATGTCTGGCATGGAATATGATTTGCAGTTTATCCAGAGAGCCACTAATCTGCTCCACTAAGCCAAAGTTTGAGCGAATCACCACTGATTAAACACCGCAGAGAGACCAACACGCCGCTGGCAGAGCGCTAAACCGGCATAATGCTGATGAGCCATAAATAAACATCCTGTAGTAATGCACACTTGCGTGCTAGAGATTCGTTCGAGGGTCGCCGAAACTTTGAGAGCCGTAATGTGACGCTCTGCATTTGACCCCGGGTGGTATTTAAGATTACTTAAATGTGAGTAACGCAAGTCTCTGGAGCTGCTGAGACTTAAATCCCCTTCATCCCATGAACTTATGTTAGCATATACTTCATAATAGCTGCCCTGCAGGAGTTCATGGCGACACCAGAGATGCGCTAGACCTTTGTATAGTGGAGGTAATTTAACGGCTCAATGAGGAGAGGTCTCACAGAAAAGCGTCTTCAGAGAAATTTAATTAAAGCAGTAATAACATTTGAAACGCACAAATCAGACACAGACGCGCTCTCATATGCATTGCATTGCAGTGCTGACAGATGCAGAAATCAATGGTTCACTTGTCATATACCGCTTTCTATGTGTTTAATCTCTTGAAGAGGCATTTTAAAACCATAATACTGATTGACAGGATATATATTTTAAATTAAGATGCATTCTTGTTACCGTAATGCAAAAAATGTACAGCATTGCTTCATTCATATTACTGTAATGCATTAATGAAAATCATCCTGTCTAGACAATAATTCTTTTTTGGCAAAATATTGGCAAATACTACGATGGCGCATTGTTGCCACAAACATAATATTCTCTCCACTCAATTAGATCGTAATAACGAGATATGTTGTTAAAACGACATCTTGTAATAATAAGCTGTTAAAACGACACTTTTCTTGTTAAAATTTTCTCATAATAACGAGATATGTCATTAAAACAACATATTTTGAACATGAAGTGTATGAATTATGCCTTTATCTGATCTATAATAGATAATTTATCCTTTATCACACTTCCGCATACAAAAAGCAGAAGCAAATATAGCGTAAAATACCTTTCAATGCCTGTATTAATGGCAGTGCCCATAGCACGAGATTGGAAGTATCTGTGAAGAACTGTACACCACATCACAAAAATCTAAACCAAACTTTCTCAAACTTATAAGGTAGAAAATTTTCCCTAGCCTATAACCAAAGTCAGTTGTGGGTGGGAGTACTGAACACAATATAATTGTTTTACTGCCGTATATCTCCAATTGTAAATATGCACTTTTTAATAATTAAGCACAATTTTATAATTTAGCCTATACCATATTTTCTGGAAAATAAGTCGCACCTGATTATGTCGCATGTACCGGGTCAGACAGTACAAAAAATGTATTTTGTTTAAAGTGAAACTGAAACCGCTGTTGGGCTCCTCTCTCATTCGGCACGAATCCAAATGTTTCTATATTCACACTTGGACTTGGACTAAACTATTATTTAGTATTTTATTAACAATGCTGCACATAGTCACACGAATACAGTCAGTCACAGGCGATCCACACTCCAATCCAGAAGGGGCACGCTTGGTAACGCAACGCTGTTTGCTAACCGCCACAACAGGAAAAGGTGCTGAAGAAGAAGAACAGACGATCTATGCATAGATATGTTTACGTGTAATCTCTCAACCAGTGTTTCAACTGTGGAAAGACATCAATAAAACAGCTTGAGAATAATCTCTCACGTAGCATTACATTTACCTCAGGCAAGTCATTTAGTGTCCACAGCATGTTAGTTCACTAGAGAAATGAACTCTAGAGGGAGCATTTCACTGAATATATGCACTATATTAGATTATATATTCATTATATTTACCTATTAGTAATATCTTATTTAATATATGTTTAAATAAATTTGTCATGAAAACAGGTTATGACAGTAAGTGTGTAAATGATTATATTTCAAAAATGAATTGGAGTAAAAAAAATAATTGAAACTAAATTAGATTTAGAAGTTAATGCAAAACCTGCCTTATGTGCAATTTACTTTTTTTATTTGCATGTTGATTATAATATCTAAAAATAAACAGCCACTGAATTTAATATTTTGTGCTCTGTTGTTAACTGTAACCTTTAATATTATATTAATGTGCAAGAATGGGTTTCCTGTTAATAGTTTACAGCAATTAGCTGAGATCGATTTTTTTTATCCTGAAGAAAATGTTAATTATAATCGAATTTATTTAAAGAGAGAGACAATTTGTTCAATAAACCACTGTTTAATAAAAAGAAGGAAAAGAAGTCATTTTATGTTTAGTTTTCTCCCCCTGCTGTATCGAACCTGTACTGAACCGCCATGTTTGTATACCGTTATGCAATATTAATTATTTGTTCCCAGTTTTGGTAAAGTTTTGTAAGTTTGCTCAACTCTTTGATTTCAGTGTCAGTACTCACCCGTACTCTCTGCACCTCCATGAACACTGCTCTCTGAAATGTTTTCTCCCACAGCACCAGTTCTGAGCCCAGCTCAACGCTGTAGCAGAAGCTCTGGCCGTGACCCACAAGCACACTAAAGCAGAAGGGTTCACTGTCCCGCAGCTCACCGTCCTGCTGGAGGCCCATATAAAACTTGGTCTGTATCCAGCAGTCTTCGGCTATCCATAGCTAGACAGAAAAAAAAGAGACACAGAAGATTGGAATTAAGGTCTAACGTGAAGCACATAAATAATTTTTTTTTAAAAACCTGATGTTTACTGAAAAATATAAATATATACACCATCATGGTATGAAGTCTCTTAAGCTCACCAAGGCTGCACTTATTTGATCAAAAATACAGTAAAAACAGTGAAATATTATTACAATTTAAGATAACTGTTTTCCATGTGAATATATTGTAAAATGTAATTTATTCCTGTGATCAAAGCTGAATTTTCAGCATCATTACTGCAGTCTTCAGTGTCACATGATCCTTCAGAAATCATTCTAATATGCTGATTTGCTGCTCAAGAAACATTTATGATTATTATCAATGTTGAAAACTGTTGTGCTGCTTCATATCTGTGTGGAAACATGATGTATTTTATTTTCCAGAATTTTTTTGATGAAAAGGAAGTTCAAAAGAACAACATTTATTTGAAATAAAATATTTTGTAACATTATAAATGTCGTTACTGCCAATTTTGATCAATTTAATGCACTTTTGCTGAACAAAAGTGCTAATTTCTTTAAAAAAAACTCCAAACTTTTGAACGATTGTGTATTTTTGACACATAAAATATTTGAACATCTGAAGTAAAAAAAGTTCATCAAAGTTGTCATAAGAAGAAGGTTTTAGTACAACTTTGATGAAAGGTTTTGATCCACTTCAAATGTTGACTACTGTATATTATATATTATATATACATATACACTGCCTGCCCAAAAAAAAAAGTTGCTTAAGAATGCAAATACTTAAGAATCTATGAATGGATCATTATTACAGTGATTATTATGTTTCTAGCATGTTGTATGTTTGGCAACGGTTCTTTTAACCCTTAAAGACGGAGTGTGTAGCTTTTCATTTCTTAAACAACCATGTAGGAAGACACATCATGACCATATTCCAGGATGACAATGTCAAGATTCACCAGGGTTAAAATTATGAAAGAATGGTTCAGAGAGCATGAAGAATCATTTTCACACATGAATTGGCACCTCTGAGTCCAGACCTTAAATTCATTCAAAGTCTTTGGGATGTGCTGGAGGAGATTTTACAGAGTGCTCACCTCTTGCATTATCAATACAAGATGTAGACCAAAAATTGATGCACCTCTTGATGGAAATAACATCACAACATTTATTTCCATCGAGAGGTGCATCATTTTTTGGTCAAGATCTTGTATTGACAATGCAAGAGGTGAGCACTCTGTAAAGTCTCCTCCAGCACATCCCAAAAACTTACACTGAGGTTAAGGTCAGTGCCAATTCATGTGTGAAAATGATTCTTCATGCTCCATCTCAACAATTCTTTCACAATTTTAACATTAGTGAATCTTGACATTGTCATCCTGGAATATGGCCATGATACATCTTAATATATACACATACAGAGCAACTAGCATCTATTGATGAAGCCATCCATGTGTGTTTGTACCTTATGAACCTTAAAGAGAACCTCACAGAGGTGAAAACTAGCCTCTGCTTGAGCCCAGTCTGACGCCATGACCTGATACAGACACACAGAAAGAAATCATGATGTTACATAACAACACATCCACAGTCAGCAGGCAATTAGCGGTTTACTTCAGTCTCCCTGCAGTAACCTGAGGTTAAGACACAATGGTGAGGTGTCTGGATCAACCCTTGTGTTTTTGAACTTACAATCTTTTAGGTCAAGATTGTTAACCAACAGTTAACACAAGCTACAGTTACACACTCAACTACACAAAGATGCGACTGGTGTTGTTTATTCGGACACTGAGATTCTACTGATTCACTGGTCAGTCACTTGTCTTGTTTTTTTGCCTTCAGAAATAGATTTCAATGCTGCCATTTACATTAAAATTCATGCGTATGAAAAAGTTTGAAGTAATTACCTCTTCATGACCTAGAGAGACATAACGCTTATTTAACAGTCTGTTCTCTCTGTGCATGCAGAGCTAAAGCACCACAGACGTAAATCTGAAACATAATGAGATGCTAATGAATTTGCTGAATGTCTCGCTTGGCTTTAAGGCATGTTAAATGCTATGTTTCCTTACAATTCTCCCTTTATTAATTCAGTAATGCACAGTTAATGAAATGGCAAGAAATATCAGCACAGTGTTATTTTGGTCACAAAATTTATCAAAACCACTTACAATAATGTTAATGCACCAATAACAGAGTCACGTAGAGGACGACGGTGAATTGAAGCTAAATATCACACTGCATTAGGAAGTGCAGACACTAAAATAGCACACAAAACAGTGCCAACACAAAGTACAGGGTTGTATTTCATAACTGATGAAACCTGTGTCTTCAGGCTTAATGGCAAAGATACAGCATTTGTCACAAATAACGTATGTGTGCGAGGCCACCGCGGTAATGGCTTTTCCTCGCCACAGTCCATTAGAAAGTAGTAGATTGATTATATATAATTAGAATGGATGTCCTGAGTCTGAGACCACCAAAAGACAGGTAATGTTGTCATATTTTAGAAGATAAGACACTGGGTGTGTTCAGAATAGGATCCTGCCATACTACATGTACTGTTTTTGCAGGATGTAGTTTCCAGACTGATCTAGTTCACTAGTGTTTGAAATGTTTCACATGTTATTCAGGGTTCCCATATTGATGCCACATTTGTTCCCATAAATGCTCCCCATCTAGAGTTCATTTCTCTAGTGAACTAACATGCTGTGGACACTAAATGACTTGCCTGAGGTAAATGTAATGCTACGCGAGATATTATTCTCAAGCTGAGATATTATTCTCACGATCTAGACTAATGCAGTTAGATGACCCTAAAATTTAAGATATCAGGGCAAAAATGACCCTGTATTAGTTTTTGTCTCATATTTATATCATGATATAGTTAAGCAATATCACACGAGTGTTGTTTTTGTCCTGGATAGCACAAGTGCAAATGTGATAATGGTTTTATACAACAGTTCAATAAATAAGAATTTAATATTGTGTTATATTTTAGACAAAATATTGTATGTTTTTGCTCAATTTTGCCAAAGAAAATATTACCTATAAAGCCAGAGCATAACTGTTGTGCTTCTTCGAGCAACACACAGCACTGTTTTATATCTGAATGAATCTGCGTTTTAAGCGAATCAATTGGTCAATCAATAATTCAATGACTCATTCATAAAGAGAGACATTTACTTCATTCCTGAATGAATCAGCCATTTGAATGAGTATCATTTCCATATGAATAAAAACCCATTAAAGATATAGTTCACCCAAAAATGAAAATTCTGTCATCGTTTATTCACAATCATGGCCGTTGAAGCCTAAAAGTTTGTGTAATAAATTTTATGTTGAATCAAATAAAATATTTTTTTCTAAAGCTACTTTTTGTAATGTACATGTGATGCTTTTCTCATTTAACACAATAATGACTTTAAATTATCTTTTGAAGGTAATTTGTCTGCCAAATTTGATGTGTGATTAATTTGCGATTAATTAGATTAATCGTCACATTGTGTAATTAATTAGATTAAAAATTAATCGCTTGACAGCCCTAATATATACATGGTATGTGTATGTATGTATATATATATATATATATATATATATATGATTATAACACACAAATACATACATATATGTGTATATATTTATTATTAATTATTTACAATTATAATATAATATATAGTAGTTGAGCTACAGTAATATTTCTGTCGTGTTAGTCATAGACCCTACATTTTTTATATTATTATTAAGCTGAGATAATATATTCAGATCTATATTATATTATATTATATTATATTATATTATATTATGTTATATTATATTATGTTTTGTTTAGTTTAGTGACACAGCAACTTTACAGTAGCTCAAATAATGGCTTTGTGGTTTTGTGGCAGAACTGTTTGTCCAAACAATGGTGCGAGTGTCCAGAAAACCACTGACTGTCTCACGTCCACGTGTGAAGATACTGTACGTCTCTGCAGGATTGAATACTGAGTGTCTGTAAACACATGGATGAACTTACAGGAGGACTCCTGAAGATGAGAAGAGAAGAGCCTCTCAACGCCAGAAACCTGCAGCCGCGTGTCGAATCGGCGTCACTGCCCTGGAGCTGCTCGCATACCCAACCCATGTGGACAATCTGCAGGAGAAAACAGTCCCGGAAAATCAATCCCACTGAACCCCGGTGAATTCCAACATCTTTGTGTGTTCAGCGCACATTGGCAGGGTTTCCTCTGCCAGTATTGGATTTCTCCTGAGTAAATATGACTGGATTACTCTCTGCTGCTTATGAATTACTAATCAAAATGCAACAAAGAGCCAGAGGTCATTACACGATCGCAGTGAGACGGTTATTGGCATGATTATGACATATTCTGAGGCTGTAAAAGAACTGGCACAATAAGGATAATTACTTTCTATCCTATGATTCAGAGGAATATGTCATAGTACAAATGACCTACCTGATCATCAGGAGAACAGTATTTATTCGCCGTCTTTATCTGAAACAAACGAAAACATTTCAAAATCAATGACCATATTTTTCAATCTGTATATTTATCATTATTTAATATTTATCACTTATTACAACTATAATGAAATTACTAGCTATTGATCGTTTAATAATTTACTTGGAAATTATATATATATATATATATATATATATATATATATATATATATATAATATTATTTCTATGTTTATTTATCATGTGTTCAGAAATGTTTCCATAAATTTCCATTCTTTTTTTAATAATATTATTTCACATCATGACTGATATAATCTTGTCGTAACACTTATGTATGCAGTATAAAAAAGTATATATAATGCAGTAAAAAAATATTCATAAATCATTATAATGCATGTTCTTATGACTAAATCTTATGGATATGCATTACACTTGCTGAAGGCGAAACCATGAATAGGCAAGTATTATTATTAATTGACATTCTTCAAGAAAACATAATGCATTAAAACATATATTATACATCAGTATATATATAGACCTTCATAATGCATTATAGATATAGGGAAGATTGTATTTTCAGTTCAAACATGAAGTGCACAAACAGAGAGCTGCTTTCGAGGCTGCTCTCTTTCTAAATCAGTCCCGCTTGTCAGCAGTGATTGACAGTATACTGGCCTGCCAGTGAATCACAGCCAAAGTCGACTTATCAGCCAATAATCCGCTCGCGGGTCAGAATGTGTCAAACAACACTCATCTCCCATCATCCTCGCTGCTCAAGCATGTGTCACACGCTCTATTTATAGGTTATAGGTCACCACAATAACAGTTCCGCTTCCCTCTCGCACATACAATCAGCTCTTAATTGGACATTTAGCAATCAGACTCTGTATCCATCATTAGGTGACGTAAGCGCAGTAATTGCACGTAAAACAGGCAGCTGTGTGACAGTCATTTAGTGCACGCCTGAGAAAAAGCCCATTGGATCATCAGCGCACTAATTAAAACAACGCACAGGAAATGAGATCGTTAGGCAATATTCTTGGCAAGCGGTTGGTTCTGAGAGCAGCATTATGACTTATGAATTGGGTCCAAGAAAGCATGAATCTAGAGAAACTTGCCTTTTTTTTTTTTTTTTTTTACAGAAAGCAACTAAAAAATAGTAAATTATTAAAACAGTGGTTGAGCTACAGTAGCTCAAGTACTTTTTTAATATAATATAATATAATATAATATAATATAATATAATGTGTATTGCTGCATTGGGTTATTCATGTTCCTACATTTTTAAAAAATATTATTACTACACTGATATAATATAATATGAATCTATATTATCATAGATTATATTTTTCATTATTTAATATTTAGCACTAATTAACACATTTTCATTATTTAATATTTAGCACTAGCATTAATAAAAATTTAATAAAATTCAATTCACAGTATTGTTGCTCAACCACTATTAGGTCCATGCTCACCTTAGTAATAATAACTTATATGAGTGTTTTCAGTCAGGGTTTCGTTCTAAGCATATTACGGAAACCGTACTAATGATCTGTTAATGGCTGCTGATGGCAGGTGCTTATCTATTCTTGTTTTGCTTGATTTGAGTGCAGCTTTTGACACCATTTCACACAATATTCTGTTGAACAGTTTATCCGCTATTGGTATCACTGGTATTCCTTACGCCTGGTTCACTTCATACCTTTCAAACCATACACATTTTGTACAACTAAAACTTCTGTTAGCTGTGGTGTCCCCCAAGGCTCTGTCCTAGGTCCCCCATTGTTCCTAATTTACCTTCTCCCACTTGGTAATATTTTCTCCAAATACAGTATTAAATTTCACTGTTACGCTTACCAACTGCCTTCACGAATTAAAAGTTTGGTTTTCTGCCAACATTCTCAAACTTAATGGCAGTAAGACTGAAGTACTCCTTATTGGCACAATCTAGGTGTGACTTTGTAAGATTCACCAATAAAGAGTAATATATATAGATATGATGGACTGTATATCATCTTAAGTTGCTACGGAGCACCTAAAGGTACATGGGGATGAAAAAAATATAAGATGGGAGGAAAAAATATATCTCAATGCTTTTGTGTTCACTCGCAAAACCTTTGCGTTCCCCTGAGAAACTTTGAGTTCGCTCGCAAAACTTTTCTGTTCTTTGAGAGCAAACGCAAAGCTTCTCAGGGGAACGCAAAACAATTGCAAGAGAACGCAAAAGAATTGACAAATAATTTTTCCTCCCATCTCATATTTTCTTTTTTTCTTACCATGTCCCTTTAGGGGCTCTGTAAGTTGCCGAAGATCTGAACACAGCAAAGTTCCAGTTACATATTCATATTTCAGAACTGTCATGAAATGGTCTTCATCTTCACTCTGCTGGCATTCAGTCCAGTGCATTTGCAGCAGTATGTCAATGCATGAAAAATAAGTTTTAGTCTTAACTGACTGATATATAATCATAATCAAGTCTCTGTCATCCTCTATAGTTGTAGTTTACACAGGCCTGGAGCTCAGAGGACCATAAACCCGACATCCCTCATAGTTTCACTTACACCAATCGTCGCAGAAGATCATTCCATGTTACTTACGCTCTCCTGCATCAAATCGTTGATGTTGGTTGATATTGCTTGAAGCCAGTCTGTGCTTTCTCCTGCAGTGCAAAATTGAAGAACGTGCGTGCAAACTCCATCTAAGGCAATGACTTCAAAACTGTTCGATCTGGAAGAAGAAGAGGAGGATAAAAAAGAATATGAAATATTAAATGCACTGATACAAGTACAACACTGGCATAAGCATACTATGACAGAAATCAAACTGATTTTTTACAGTGAGCAGATTTTCTGTATGCATGAAATAGCTGGATTTTACGGTTATTATTAGTGTATTTATTTATGAAAATAATAATAATAATAATAATAATAATAATAAATTATTACTAAATTAATCATTACATAATATAATGAATATATACAATTTTAAGGAGTAAATAAATAAAAAAAAATAAAAGTATTACTACTACTACTAAAAATAATAATATAATAACAATGACACATTAAAAATAAATTAATAAAAAAGAATTACTACTACTACTACTACTACTAATAAATTATTACTAAATTAATACTATACTATAATAAAAAAAATAATAAAGGAAAATAAAAAATAGAAAGGGGAATAATAAAGGAAAAATACATAATATATAATAAATTAAATTAAAATAATAACAATAATAAACTAATAAAAAATAAAAGTATTACTACTACTACTACTAATAAATTATTGCTAAATTAATAATTAATACAATTAATATAACAATAAAAATATATATAAAATAAAAATAATAACGAAAATAAGCTTAAGTCAGAGCCAATTTCATGTGTTGTTCAATTATAGCGCCACCAAGTGGTGCAGTTTTTTTTGTTTCCTCAGTGTGCCCCCATACATAAGTATTTGGTGTAAATATCTAATTTTGTTTAGGAGTTATAGACATTTATATGTATAAACACATAAAAAATTACCCACACCTGACTTTGATTGCATTTTTTGCCACTTACTATTGAAATTTTGACATTTGGCCATTAGCATATAGCCAATGACCTATGTTTTCAAAAATTCAAAATGGCCAACGCCCAAAATGGCCAATATGGGAAAACTGGATATCATTCGACTTGGCATGACACCACTTTTATGATTTTTGGATAAACAGTTCAGAAGTTATAAGCAAAAATAGCCATTTTTCGTATCTCCGGACCATTAGGTGGCAGTGTGCCGAAACGCAGCATGTAACCTCAGGTCATGCTTGTGATGACATGGACCAAGTTTGGTCTGAATACACTAAAGCGTTGAGGATATAAAGCTTACATCTATTTTTGCAAGCAACAGTAAAATTTGTTCGCACGTTTTTCGAAAACAGTTTGAGAAATCAACTTGAATCCCACAACTTTTTGTTGCCATGATCTGAAGATGATCTGGTTCAATTTTCGCGAAAATCGGAACAAACGGGCTAGGAGGAGTTCGAAAAGTAGGTTTTTCGGAAAATTCAAAATGGCAAATGACGTCATATGGTGCAATCGAATTGTCTTGAGCCAAGGAATCAGAGGAGTTTCTAGCCCTTACGGTTCAAAAGTTATTAGCATAAATATAAATGCAAGTTAGGACGGTTGGTGGTGCTAGAAAGATTCGGTTAGAGACTCCAAATTTGCTGTAGTGACAGTTCAGACTGGCGTCTATCAGTGTGCCAAATTTCACAACTTTCCTGCAAGTGGTTCTATGGGCTTCCATAGACTTCCCTAGACCTTCGGTGCTTGGCCCCTAATAATTCCACAGGGAGGTCACCTGACAAGCATGCTTCAGGTTGAAACATTTATTGTCTATAATTTCACAAGCTTTCGCAAACTATTTTTAAAAATCAGCATGCAGCAGCAATAGAGTAGTAACAGCGCACAGTATGTGGTCAGCAGTACATGAGGACTCTATTCTGAACCGAGCCATTGTTGCTGGAGTGACTCACTGTGGTAAAATAAACTCTGTAGTTCATGATGCAAGAACGAAACATTTCCTGATCAAATCTTCGAGGCCATAGAGGTTTATTCTAGTATTGATGAAGAGATGAATAAGACATAAGAGATATATTGTACATTGCAAGTACTAAATCGACAAGTATGGCCAGGATTTGTAGAGGGTTGAATCATACATTTCAGTCACAGATGATTTACAGTGCAAATTCCCAGATGATTCATGCTGAATGTGAGCTCCAAGTAAAATAATAACTAAATAAATTAAATATTCATGCCATAAGAACAGACTGTCAACAAATCCCATAGCAAAATCAATAGAGAATAAATAAAAAAATGCTTTAAAAAAAAAAAAAAAAAAAAATGACTTTCTGCATTTTTCTGCAATGTTTGCCCAACTTGCTGGGCAGTTTTATTTAACCCAACTATTGGTTAAAAATGACTGTATGGCTGGCTTAAAATGAACCCAAATGAAAAAAAAAAGACTTTCTGCATTTTGGCTCTCGATTGGCACTTTTATTTAGAAGGCGGGACTTATTCCGCCATATTGAGCATTGCACTTTCTCCCATTCATTGTAATATGAGTGAACCATCTTTCTATATCTAAAGACTTTGCTCACATTCATCTATGGAAGCTTGTTCCCACCACTAGATAAAAAAATAAAAAAGGTAATTGAGACGTTTTATCTCACAATTCTGACTTTTTCAGAATTGCAAGTTATAAAGTCAGAATTGCGAACGTTTTTCTCGCAATTGCGAGTTTTTAAATCACACAATTCTGACATTATATCTCACAATTCTGACTTTATATCTCGCAATTCTGACTTTATATCACACAATTCTGACATTATATCTCACAATTCTGACTTTATATCTCGCAATTCTGACTTTATATCACACAATTCTGACTTTATATCACACAATTCTGACTTTATATCTCACAATTCTGACTTTATATCACGCAATTCTGACTTTATAACTCGCATTTCTGACTTTATATCACACAATTCTGACTTTATATCTCACAATTCTGACTTTATATCACACAATTCTGACTTTATAACTCGCAATTCTGACTTTATATCACACAATTCTGACTTTATAACTCGCAATTCTGACTTTATATCACACAATTCTGACTTTATAACTCGTAATTCTGACTTTATATCACACAATTCTGACTTTATATCACACAATTCTGACTTTATAACACAATTCTGATTATTTCTCGCAATTCTGACTTTATATCACACAATTCTGACTTTATATCACAATTCTGATTATTTCTCGCAATTCTGACTTTATATCTCGCAATTCTGACTTTATATCACACAATTCTGACTTTATAACTCGCAATTCTGACTTTATATCACACAATTCTGACTTTATAACTCGCAATTCTGACTTTATATCACACAATTCTGACTTTATATCACACAATTCTGACTTTATAACTCGCAATTCTGACTTTATATCACACAATTCTGACTTTATATCACACAATTCTGACTTTATAACTCGTAATTCTGACTTTATATCACACAATTCTGACTTTATATCACACAATTCTGACTTTATAACTCGTAATTCTGACTTTATATCACACAATTCTGACTTTATATCACGCAATTCTGACTTTAAAACTCGTAATTCTGACTTTATATCACACAATTCTGACTTTATATCACAATTCTGATTATTTCTCGCAATTCTGACTTTATATCTCGCAATTCTGACTTTATAACTCACAATTCTGACTTTATATCACACAATTCTGACTTTATAACTCGCAATTCTGACTTTATATCACACAATTCTGACTTTATATCACACAATTCTGACTTTATATCACAATTCTGATTATTTCTCGCAATTCTGACTTTATATCACACAATTCTGACTTTATAACTCGCAATTCTGACTTTATATCACACAATTCTGACTTTATAACTCGCAATTCTGACTTTATATCACACAATTCTGACTTTATATCACACAATTCTGACTTTATAACTCGTAATTCTGACTTTATATCACACAATTCTGACTTTATAACTCGTAATTCTGACTTTATATCACACAATTCTGACTTTATATCACGCAATTCTGACTTTATAACTCGTAATTCTGACTTTATATCACGCAATTCTGACTTTATAACTCGCAATTCTGACTTTATATCACACAATTCTGACTTTATATCACGCAATTCTGACTTTATATCACACAATTCTGACTTTATAACTCGCAATTCTGACTTTATATCACAATTCTGATTATTTCTCGCAATTCTGACTTTATAACTCGCAATTCTGACTTTATATCACACAATTCTGACTTTATAACTCGTAATTCTGACTTTATATCACACAATTCTGACTTTATATCACAATTCTGATTATTTCTCGCAATTCTGACTTTATATCACAATTCTGATTATTTCTCGCAATTCTGACTTTATAACTCGCAATTCTGACTTTATATCACACAATTCTGACTTTATAACTCGTAATTCTGACTTTATATCACACAATTCTGACTTTATATCACAATTCTGATTATTTCTCGCAATTCTGACTTTATATCACACAATTCTGACTTTATAACTCGCAATTCTGACTTTATATCACACAATTCTGACTTTATAACTCGTAATTCTGACTTTATATCACACAATTCTGACTTTATATCACAATTCTGATTATTTCTCGCAATTCTGACTTTATATCTCGCAATTCTGACTATATATCACACAATTCTGACTTTATAACTCGCAATTCTGACTTTATATCACACAATTCTGACTTTATTTTACGCAATTCTCACAATTCAGAGAAAAAAAGTCAGAATTGTGAAATATAAACTCGCAATTACCTTTTTTACTTTTATTTCATGGTGGAAACAAGCTTCTATAGCCATCAGTTCAGATTACGCAACCTGGTTATTTCCATTTGTTTTAAATGTGAAAAGTTATCAATACAAATTTCGAGGGATGAAATGCATTTGTTGGAAGACAGGGTTGTCATGCTCACTCCACCATCAATTGTATATAATGGGACAGCTTTGACATTTAATTTCAGTGTGTGTTTGGAGCGTGCCGCAGATGAATTACACTTTGATTTGCTGGACTGACTATTTAATGATAGCTGTCAGTTGAGTTCAACAGAAAGTGACAGCGCTACGACTGTCGGGTCAAAACATATATTTAAGCAATCATTTCCATTGTGGCCTTTAGGATGTAGATTTAATCATCTTTGCGTTGCTTATGAAGGACACATGCAAAGGGCACACAGGGGCTTTCAAAACCTCCGAAGCCACATCAGATAAACATTTCTAATGCATTAAATCATGCTGTCACGTGAGAGCAAGACTTCTCTATTACTGAGGTGATATTACAGAGCAAATAGAAACACTGAACACATCTTTAGCAGCTTCGCATTTTCTAACTTTTCCAATAAAGCAATTCAATAAATGGCATGATTTCAATTAATGCCAACCATGTGTGAGATGCAGCCATTCAGCGCTTGCCGTTTTTCAGATAGAAATTGCCTGGAGAATGTAATGTTCTGCTTGAACTACCAGCAGACTGTAGCCAAGTGCTTTGAAACCAAGAAGCCACCCGAGTGAGTGACAGAACACAATAAAAAATCTATTAGTCTGGAGAGAGGCGTTTTCATCGGGCATCGACATACATGGAGAGAGGGTTATAACGAAGGGGAGAAGAATAGCAGACTGCGAACAGCAAAAGGAAAGGGACGAGATATTGCAAAGATGCTTTGGGCGCGACAAGGCCAAAAGTTCATCGTCTCACAGGAGACTGTTGCAAAAAGGTGGATCTGAAAGCATCTTACATTCGGAGAGAACGAAGCTCTGTGGGAATTGTACTGAGATGTGAAATCCCAGTTAAAACTTAGGTAACACTTAATTTCGATGGTCCACTTTAGACTTTCTACTAACTTTGCAACTACTTGTCAACTAGCAGTCATTATTATTAGTAGACTAGTACTAGTATTAGACACTATTAGTAGCCTGTCTGCTTAATATAGAGCCCTATGATTTCTGTGATGCAGAAAACACGGACTGGATTGCGGAATCCAGTCATAAAAACGGAATTTACCGTATAACGCCGAATGTCACAGAATTTCTCAAATATTTGATGAATAAATAAAAAGTAGGTCAGTACACTTAAATCAAATCATGATATAGACTAGTGTCTGTGAATATTAAACCGCAAAAAAACTATTTAAATATGAAGCCTGCACATTCTGTGTCTCTGTGTGAATGAATGGCGCAGACGCGAGGTTTCATTTAACTGACACACACTGAAGCACACGTGACGCTCACAGTGTTTTCAGCATATGAACTTCATCTCCAGAGTCACTTCATGAGCATTTTACCATTTCATTTGAGAAAATCTATCATCATATCATAAACGCAAAGAAACTCAAAGGTCTTCACTGCAACCCGTCAAAATAAAAGTTTGGTTTAACTTAAAGAAACTGTGTCAGAAATATATTACTGTTGTACAGTAGAATTTAGCTACATCTCAATGGAATAATAATACTAACACTAATAACAATAACAACAATAATAATAATAATAATAATAATAATAATAATAAATTATTATTAAAACTTTATTTTTTTTTAAAGAATAATCACAATTTTTCTTCCATGTTTCAATTTGAACAGTAAAGCTGTTTGACAAAAAAAGTATGTTTAATGTCATATGATTAAAAGATCAATTAAATTGATGTTTTATGCTTTCATTTGATTGCCAGAAAAATTAAAATACACAATTTCTTAAAAAAAAAAAAAAAAACATTTCATAAAAATTGTTGCTTTTTGATTATTAAAATTGAATTAAACCATTAAAATGGAATCCAGACTTAAAGGTTAAAACAGAATTTAATAAAAATAAAACTGAATTTGAGGGAACAAAAAAAACGTATTTCATAGGGCCCTAAAAACTGAATTTTTGTTAAACTTAATACGTTTTATGACTTCAATTAATTACACATCCTTTTCTTATTACTAAAATTGTATTTAACCATTAAAATGGAGTTAAAAAATTTAAACAGAAAAAACAAAAGGAATCCAGAAAAAATTTTAATGGAAAAAACTGAATTTGGAAAAAAATAAAACAGAATTTTGGAAAAAATAAAGCAGATTTCATAGGTCCCTATTAATATCTGCTAACACTTTATTCTGAAGTTCCTCAACAGACATTCGACTGACTATAAGTAACTTTACAACTACATCAACTTAATCTACTAATCCAAACCTTAACCTAACAGTCTACTAATTCTCTAATGAGAGTTACTTGTTCAAAAATTACTTACAACCCAAGCATAATCAAAACTATAAAACTATAAAATAATAAAAATGGCCCAGGAAATCCTTCAGCTGAAACTCCTTCATGAAAGATCAAGCATCATAATGCACCTTTTGATGTTTAAAAGCTTAAAAATACACGATGCACTTGCTCAAAAATCATTTTGATCAATAGAGGAGTCGTACTCAGAGAAAAGTTAAACTTCATAGAAAAGTTGATGAACAGAAAAACAGGTCAATAACAGCAAAACATATTTAACTGTGGAAAGCCTGACATATGAAATGATAGTCAGAAAAATCTCATTTTTGAAATGGAAAAGTTTACTGAAACTTTAGAGAAAATATGTCTTAAAAAAAAGCATGTGTATCTTTGTTGAGTTTCATATTTGATACATCAGGCTTTTATGGCTGATATAGTATGATACACTAAAAAATTGGCGGTTGGCTTGTTTTAACCCAGCGACTGGGTTAAATGTTTGCCCAACGTGCTGGGCAGTTGTATTTAACCCAACTATTGGTTAAAAATGACTATATGTCTGCCTTAAAATGAACCCAAAATATGTTGGAAATTAAAAATCAAAAAGACACATAATTACTAGAGGCAACAATAATAATCAAAATGTGAACATTTATTAATAAGCACTTTAATAAATGTTTATTGTTTAATTATTATTCATTAAACATATTAATAAATGTTAATTTCCAACATACTTTGGGTTCATTTTAAGCAAACAATACAGTCATTTTTAAACAATAGTTGAGTTAAATAAAACTACCCAGCATGTTGGGCAAACATTTAACCCAACCGCTGGGTTAAAACAACCCAATTGTCCATTTTCAACCCAACTTGGATGGTTTTAACCCAGCATTTTTTTAGTGTACAGTGAAAATATGGAGGGAAAAACAGCTCAGTTTTATTTAGAGGCCCAAACTGAGCAAAAATATGAAATTTGGTGCAGATGTTGTTTTGATCATGTTGAAATTTGTGAATCAAACATGATACAGTAGGCTTTATAGGGTTAAAATCAAAGTCGTCAGAAACGAAACTCCCGAAGCAAATGCACATTCAGATTATGCATTCTGCCTAATTAAGGATGAGAAACGAATCTCTCAGCTTTCCACCTGCTGCAATCAAAACCTTTGAGTTTTAAAGTGCGTATTTATAGATTTCTTTTCTCAGAATGACTATGTGATATGCTATCATTCTACATTCAATGTCAGCTGACTAAAGTCAGAGCCACTTCTTCTCGACCTGCTCTCCTCACGCTGGCTGCTGCATCGCTGACCTTTCCAGACACGGCATGCCGCCGCATAGATATTGGATTTAACATCCTCTCACCTAAATGAAAAATGCTTGAAAAACCAACAGTTGGAGCGGCCGCGTGGCCAACCTTACAGCTCGTGCAGCATCGCAGCGGATTACCGTACCTTAATTTGTCGGTTCCAGCTTTGCGTCGAGAGATTCGAGCCATGAAGAGAGGGAGGGTGACGGCATCGAGCCAGCGTTTCTCATACTTTGGTTCATTAGCCGAAGGTGAGGAGGGCGACGACGGGGCCTAGATGGAATAAATGAGAGGGAGAGAGTGAGAGGGCAGAGCAGAAACATCTCGTTTTCAGCGCCATCCGCTGCCCTTTGATCACGATGCCAGCGGCCTCATAACAACCGTGTCCCGCGATTCAAAAGCATCCGCGGCGCTCGGACTCGACAGATAATAACTCTGGCTCAACGTTATCCTGCAGTATTTTACAAATTAATGAGGATTAAAGTTGCCTCACTTAAATACATATTTTTATGCATATTCACACACACACCATGAGAACACTGATTTTCTTACTCAGTATTTTTGTCTTGTTTTCCAGTACAAATATCTATACATTCTTAAAGGGGACTTATTATGCAAAATTCACTTTTATAGGTGTTTGAACACAGATGTGTATCCACAGAGTGTGTAAACAACCAGCCTATAATGAAAAAATCCACCCACATCTTTTTTATAACCCCATAAATCAAACAGTCTCTGCAAACAAGCAGTTCCAGATTTTTCCCTATTCTTGTGTGAGTAGGAAGAAGCCCCGCCCACAACTGGCAATGGAATCTGCCATATTAGCTTAGCTCCTCCCCTCAGTGAACTGTACACAGTCCGTCATGTTGATCTCCTCGCCAGAGCATTTAACAGCAATATTCAAGTAAGAAATATATTCTTATTAAAGTGATTTTCTGTTTTTCTTTTGTTGTTTGATTCATATTAACAGCATATATATCAGTAGGCACTGTATATTACGCTGCTGTCACTTTAATACACAGATCTAATATACACATGTGATTTCTTTACTTGCTGTTAACGTTCACAGACATAACTGACTGTGTTTATGTGAACTTTGTGTGATTTTGACATAACCTTGTGTGTATTTGACAGTTTAAGTGCAATAAGATGTGTACGAGAATTTAGTTTAATACTCACAGGACGCGCTGTCTGACAGCCAGCTTTCTGTGTGCATGTGCTTCAGATGTGTGCGCTCAGAAAACCATATATCAGAAGTTTAGACTGATATGACTTAAATTTCATGATGACGAAGAACTGCAATGTCACATGAGAATGACCGCGATACAGATGATAATCAAAACTAAACAGGCGTTTTGTTAGTTTTGTTGTTAGAGTATTCGAGGCACGAGCTGTACAGGCTCCGCCCTCTTCTGGATAGGGGGTGGGGAGCAGCAGCTCATTTGCATTTAAAGATACATGCACAAAAACTGCATGTTTTTCCTTCCACTCAAAAATGGGCATTTACAACATGATATAATAAATGATCTGTGGGGTATTTTGAGCTGAAACTTCACAGAAACATTCTGGGGACTTTTACTACTTTTATTACATCTTGTAAAAAGGGGCATAATAGGTCCCCTTTAAAGCAAGATACATTTTCTTAAGCAAAATCACTTAAAAAATAGATGTATCAAATAAAAAAGAGTGTAAAAGTGTGTGTAAAAAATGAAAGTGAGTTTATGCTCAAAACAAGAAAAAAATACATGCCAATGAGGTATAAAAGTGAACTTAATAGAGTGCAACAGCTCCCGTCCACTTTTTCTGCAGTGTTGGTTCCATTAGTATTTTTCCCACTCATTTCTCCTATAGGGATTTCAAAAACGTCTTGGTTAAAGCATTATAAGCCATGAACCAAACCAACCAGCTACAAGGAGGATCACAACATTAAACTTTGATTTGAAGCAAAAAGAGTGTTTGAAAATTGGACAAAAATACAAGACTGTGAACTTAACGGCTTTAGTGAGGGAAAGAACTACAATCCCATGAAGTATTGCTTCATGATGGAGAAATATAAAACTACTCCTCTGACAAATGTTGATTTTATATATATAAAAACAATATATTTTAAGTTTATTGAAAAAAAAAATATGCATACATATTCAAACACAAGTATTTTTTAGAGCATAGAGAGATTGACACGATTATGTCATTCGCAGTGCTTCACGGCAGTGGGTGGAGCTAAATAGATCTTTTATATTTTTTGCTTGTTTCGACTCTCTGATTGGTGGAATTTTCTGTACAGCATCATGGGTAATGTAGTTTTTCTCCACGAATTCTGTTAAATACAATTATTTCAAATACAAGTTGAAATAATGCAGGATAACGGCTTAGCAAATCGATTAACAACCTCCAAGTTCACAACACGTCTGTCTTTAAAGGTTTATAAATTATCGTTAAAAAATGGCATTTCCCTATGGGGAAAATGAATGGAGATTTTACTTCCAGAACCCGACTGTTGCACTCTATTCAAAAGGAAAACAAGCTTATTTTTCTCACTCCACTGGCAGATATTTGTTTTTGTTTTAAGCATAAACTCATTTTGTTTTGATACATTTTTCATAAAACATAACTGTCATTTTGCTTGTTAAGTAAATGTATCCTGATTTAAGAATGTTTTAGATGTTTGTACTGGAAAACAAGACAAAAATAATAAGTAAGTAAATAAGTAAAATCTTTTTTGCAGTGAACTTGGCAGAAAGATGATGAAAGACTAAAGCAGATGAACGTTTCAGCCACTGTAAACACTATAGTTAGCCTTTAAATGCTGCAAACGCTGTTGGGAAGCCATAAAGATTCAGCTTGTCAAATCCACAGTTTATAGTCTTCAAAATGTGCATCGCATTTGTAGTCGACTCACTTCAACAGCAAAATCCCATAAGTCATATCAGCATTAACATAATATTATGCATGACGTGTGTGAATCTCTTGGATGCAAATAGTCGGTGAGGTCAGTAAGCTTATAAATCTCTTCGTATCAAATCAAAATCACAATATTTTTCTGCAAAACATATCAGTACAGGTGCTTCACAGTAGCTGCAGTGCTCTTAAGATGGGGGTATAGATTTTTTGAGGTGTTTCTGACCTTGCTTCTAGATATAACATATTTTAGGTTAAAGTCAGAAACTAAACTTGAAGAGGGGAAAATGCAACATAAAACCCTTTTACGTATCCTACAGTAGACATTTCTTTTCACTTCAGACATTTTGCAACCAACCCTTGCAACTACCCTTGCAACCTGCAAGAATAAAAATTAATACAATTAATAACATGCAAATATTTAAATGTTGATAAAAAATTACAAAAACACACAATAAAATGACCAAAACTAACTAAAATATATAATGTATACTAATTGCACATGCAAGCACTACTCACTTTTTTTATTTTTTTGTACAAGACACTTTTTGCATAATTAGCTCCTTAGTTCATCTCTGACTGGATTATTTTACTTGTGGCTGAATTCTCAAGCCATCACCAATTACATGTGAAGCTCTTTCTCCTGTCATATTCTCCACTCTGCTGTTTATTCGGACCGAGGCTGGATAATTAAACTTGATTTGACTTTCATGTTGTGCTGCCCTAGATGACACTGAATGAAATATCGCAGGCATGTCAAGATGGATCAGACTGACAGAGCGTCTCTCACGAGGAGTCAAACACCAGCTCTTCATTTCACTATCTCTGCCACTCCTCCAGACACCAACAGCTGTCAAATTTCACTATTTCTCAAATAAAAACAGGCCCAAATAATTCATATTGTCATACTACTGTAATTTCTCATCATTGAGATGCTTTTATAGTATTTATTAATATCTTGAATCAGTTTTTATATTTTCTGTTTTAATTTTAATGAAAGTTTTAGTAAATTAGCTTTTTTTAAAAAATACATTTACATCATTTGCCCCTATTTGGGTGTGAGCAAAAACACGTAGTTTTTGTGTGTCCCTTTAAATGCAAATAAGCTGCTGCTCCTGCCCCCTTTCAGAAGAGGGCGGAGCTTTAACAGCTCGTGCTTCAGTTGCTCAACAACAACAAAGCTGGAGAATCTCACGCAGCCAAAATGAGGATTGTCAGTAACGGTGTTCAGCCTTACATTGTTCAAACCGGAGTCGACACTGATGGAAAGACTCAGGAAGAAGTTACAACTTTCAGAATGAAACTGGACGTTTCTGAATGGATAGTGGATAAATTTATGTAGTTGCTGTGGAGTTGATTCAACTCATCAACTAGCATGTGCCGTCATGTTAATATTTTGTGCAAATCCAGCGTTGAATTGACCCTCGTTTGTGAAGCAGTCTGGTGTAAAATGACGGCATGACAACAACACTATACTACAACAACTCTTCCTCTTCTCTAAAGCAGCCCAACATGGCCTCACCCCCTTTGTTGCGTGTTCTCAGGGGCGGGGTTTATGTAAATTATAGGGTTAGTGATGTCACTGACCCGGGAAGAAGCTCGTTGTAGTCCTTAAACAGCGAATTCTTTAAAAGAAAGAAATTTTGAGCGTTGTAACTTTGCAGATGTTGTTTATTCTCAAAAAGCAACATTACACACTAACTAAAGTTAAAAAAGTGAAATCATAATCAACCACACCTTTAAGGTTTCTTTAAGTCGTTTTTCAGCAGGGCAATAAGTGTTTTTCTCTTTGTTCGTTTTAATGTTGTTTCATTAATACTAACCATATAATAACTAGAGACAGGTCTATTAGGCTGCATAGCAAGGCTTAAAGCACAGATCCAATATTTGGACACAAATCCACCATTAATTACATTAATACCTTATCAAGACAGTATTTTGACCATTCGAAGCACAAATATGTGGAGCATCTAAGTATTCAAGTAGAGTTGGTACAGGCAAACTACTAATGATACCGGTATTGCATTTTTTAAAAAATAATTTCAGTACCAAGTATTATATTTACCATTTTTTAGATATTTCAGTGGCAAAAAGAGCTGCTACACTAATTATTGGCAGGCATGTAAATGAATAAATGGTAAAGCAGCAGCCCGTCAGCCGATGAAAGCGAAACGCTGTCAATCAGCTCAATGTCACAGCAGCCTGGAGGGGACGACGAGCTCAGAGAATTATAATCACCTGCGGGCGACGAACTCAACGACTACAAGAGGATTAGAAAAAAATACTAATTTGAAGAACACAAGAAAAAAGCACAAATATTGTTGACTCAGCAGTCAGGAAAGCGCTGCATGTGTTTTTGCACATTTCCATGTCTGGCAAAGACAGAGAGATTCAATAGAAGAAAAGAATTCATCTGTTTACGGTAATTGGATACACTGGCTGCCGTTCAATGTTTAATAATGAAGTATATTTCATGGAAAGAGGCCTCCTACATTCTTCCCATGTTTTTGTGGGAAGAGGATGCATCTAGGAGAACTTCATTAAAAGAAACTCTTCTGTTCCTGGAAAGCGCTCTCATTTACACAGAACTGATAAATGAGCTGATCTGAACACACCATGGTGACCGTTGTGTCACATATTGTATGTTAAGGCAAACATCACTATTACTATTTCTCATGCGTAGGGACAGAGGTTGGTTTAAAATATGGAAGAAACATCTTCTAATCTTACATTGAAGGAGGAACCGAAGCCATAAGAATATCAGAGAGACTTTTCACTTGAGACAGTAAGAAACCACACAGAACACCCTAGCAACCACATAGCAACACCCTGGCAAACATCCAGAACATCCTAGCAACCCCATAGCAACATCCTGGCAAACACCCTAGCAGCCCCATAGCAATGCCCTGGCAAACACCTAGAACACCCTTAGCAACCCCACAGCAACACCTTGGCAAACACCTAGAACACCCTATAGCAACCCCACAGCAACGCCCTGGCAAACACCCAGAACACACTATAGCAACCCCATAGCAACACCTTGCCAAACACACAGAACACCATATTGCAAGCCCATAGCAATGTCCTAGCAAACACCCAGAAAACCCTAGTAACCCCAAAGCAACTTCATGGCAAACACCCAGAACACCCTTAGCAACCCTCATAGCAACACCCTGGCAAACACCCAGAACACCCTATAGCAACCCCACAACAATGCCCTGGCAAACACCCAGAACACCCTAACAACCCCACAACAATGCCTTGGCAAACACCCAGAACACCCTATAGAAAGCTCATAGCAACATCCTGGCAAACACCCAGATCACCCTTAGCAACCCCACAGCAACGCCCTGGCAAACACCCAGAACACACTATAGCAACCCTCATAGCAACACCTTGGCAAACACCCAGAACACCCTAGCAACCCCACAACAACACCTTGGCAAACACCCAGAACACCCTATAGCAACCCCATAGCAACACCTTGGCAAACACCCAGAACACCCTAGCAACCCCACAACAACACCTTGGCAAACACCCAGAACACCCTACAGCAACGCCCTGGCAAACACCCAGAACACACTATAGCAACCCCATAGCAACACCTTGGCAAACACACAGAACACCATATTGCAAGCCCATAGCAATGTCCTGGCAAACACCCAGAAAACCCTAGTAACCCCAAAGCAGCTTCATGGCAAACACCCAGAACACCCTTAGCAACCCTCATAGCAACACCCTGGCAAACACCCAGAACACCCTATAGCAACCCCATAGCAACCCACTGGCAAACACACAGAACACCATATTGCAAGCCCATAGCAATGTCCTAGCAAACACCCAGAAAACCCTAGTAACCCCAAAGCAACTTCATGGCAAACACCCAGAACACCCTTAGCAACCCTCATAGCAACACCCTGGCAAACACCCAGAACACCCTATAGCAACCCCACAGCAACACCTTGGCAAACACCCAGAACACCCTATAGCAACCCTCATAGCAACACCCTGGCAAACACCCAGAACACCATATAGCAACCCCATAGCAACACCTTGGAAAACACCCAGAACACCCTAGCAATCCCACAGCAATGCCCTGGCAAACACCCAGAACACCCTATAGCAAGCTCATAGCAACGTCCTGGCAAACACCCAGAAAACCATAGTAACCCCAAAACAACTTCCTGGCAAACACCCAGAAAAACCCTTAGCAACCCCCATAGTAACACCCTGGCAAACACCTAGAACACCCTATAGCAACCCCATAGCAACACCTTGGCAAACACCCAGAACACCATATTGCAAGCCCATAGCAATGTCCTAGCAAACACCCAGAAAACCCTAGTAACCCCAAAGCAACTTCATGGCAAACACCCAGAACAACCTTAGCAACACTCATAGCAACACCCTGGCAAACACCCAGAACACCCTTAGCAACCCTCATAGCAACACCCTGGCAAACACCCAGAACACCCTATAGCAACCCCACAGCAACACCTTGGCAAACACCCAGAACACCCTATAGCAACCCCCATAGCAACGCCCTGGCAAACACCCAGATCATTCTATAGCCGGGGTTCTTGACTCTGGCCCTGGAGGTCCACTTCCCTGCACAGTTTAGCTCCAAACTTGATCAAACTCACCTGCCTGTAACTTTCTAGTAATCCTGAAGAACTTGATTAGCTTAATTGATTAGGTTTGGAGCTAAACTCAGCAGGAAAGTTGACCTGGAGGGCCTGAGTCGAGAACCCCTGCTCTACAGCATCATGGCGGCAACTATAATCAGCAACGATTCTGAGCTCTGTTCTATTTATAGACTGCCTTTCGGTCGCATCCAACACCGAAATCTTGATTTGTCAGCACTCAGAGATTGAATTTCACATTTTCAGCCCTCTCTCACATTGCGCTGAGGCGTGAATGGATTTTCAGAGGCTGTATGCAGATCTCAGAGCTTCACTGAAGCTTCACCTGCTGACACGCAATCTCCCCCGAGTCTTAGTGTCACATTAATGTGAGGCATGTAAATCTCTGGGAGTTCATGTAGTCTGTGAGCAGATCGAGTGAGATGTCTGCCTTACCTTTGCTCTCTGGTTTGAATAAGAAAGTGACCAGTGACTTAACGAGATGCAGCGTGTTCTTTCGTCTGACAGCAGGATATTCTCACTCCGTCAGGTCGAGCGGCTGCCGTACTGTATTAACTGGCAGCGAGGTGCATTGGCAATGATCTTTGAAGGTCAGAATGAAAAGCATGACCTCTATATGCTGCTTGAGTGGGCTGACGGTGCAGATGAGACTTCTTTTTTAGGACAATAGTGTTTTGGATGGTAACCAGAACTAGTTAAAAGAGTCCTTCAAGTCTCAATGATATTTTAGAACCAGATGCACGAGATGGAATAAAACAGCAGATTGACTGAACTTCTTCAATGAGCTCATGTTTTACCTGACAGACTTTAGACATATATGATAATGTTGATATTTACACTTGTTTACATTTTAAAGAGGACCTATTATGCCCTTTTCCATGTTCATCTTTCTTTAGTGTGTAATGTTGATGTTTGAACATGAAAAAGCTGCATAAAGTCCCTCCAGCGGGAGTTCTTCTCTATATCAGTGTCAGTGTTTCTGAACTCCCTGAAATGCCTGCATTGTAGTCTTGAGTTTTCTTCCAGGAACGAACACGTCAAAATATTCCTCATTTAAATAATTCATACGCAGAATAAAGGGGCGGGGCCTGGTTGAGTTAGTAGAGTGTTGAAACTGGCGGTTATGGTAAGGGGCGGGACATTTCCCAAACACGCTTGAAGCACTTGACCAATCACAACACACTGGTCCAGCCAACCAATCAGAGCACATTGTGCTTTTCAGAAGGAGGGGCTTCATAGAGACAGGAACTAAACAGAGCGTTACTGACAGACTGGGAAGAGAGGAGCTGAACAATGGAGAATATGAAAATAATGTGTTTTTTGATCATTCTACCATGAAATCCTGTTCTAGTAGAGCCTAAAACCAAAATCAAGACTTTGTAAAAGGGCACAATAGGTCCTCTTTAAGAAAATGAAGTGAATGAATTATTTTGTTAGCACCTCTTAAACAAACACAATTTTTTTTTTTGTATTTGTGTATTTTTTTTTGTATTTACAGAAGATATTAAGTCTTGTTTTCCTATAAAAAATGTATCAAAATGAAGCGAGAACAGATATCTGCCAATGGGGTCAGAAAAATCAACTTAATTCAAAAGGAAACCAAGTCAATTTTTATTACCCTACTCTACTGGCAGATATTTATGGAAACTTGGTTCCGCCATGAAATAAAAATAAAAAAAGGTAATAGCATTATAAAGTCAGAATTGCAAGTTATAAAATTAGAATTGCTTGATATAAAGTCAGAATTGCGAGAATTCTCATAAAAAGTTGCTATTACGTTTTTTTACTTTTTTAATTTAGTGGCGGAAACAGTGTTGGGTAAGTTACTTCAAAAAAGTAATTAATTACTAATTACATCATCAATATTGTGTTTAAAATACTTTTCTAATTACCCTGTCTGGAAAGTAATTTAATTACTCAATAAGTAACTAATTACTTCTTAAAATCCCTATAAACCTTGACCGGATAGACAATAGAAAGGAAACTCTTTTAATAATTTATTCAAACATGGAATAGTTTAGCCTTTTATAGCTTTTTAAAACATTTTAACTTTATTAAAACATATACTATAATACTTTTATTTACTTTATAATACTTAAAAAAATTTTATTATCAAATAGGGATGTCACGATACCAAAAATCCAGTAGTCGGTACAGATACCACCAAAAGTGCACAATACTCGATACCAAAGTTGATACCACGGTAAAAATATATAAAAATACAAATAAAACAATGCTATATATTTTTTTCCAGGTAGGTCTAATAGTAGTAAGTAAAAATACCACAGAAAGAAAAAAATAAAATAAAAAAAAATACCACAGAAATTGAACAATCAAATATAAAATAACTCTGCATAGTCATAACTGTATAAATTAAATATAGATTAATCCTTATTAAAGCTTTTCTTTTGTTGTTTGATTATCATTTATAATACAGACAGCCAATAGTAGACAGTAGCATGTTTTAAAGGCTGCTGTCACTAAGACCTAATGGACGGAGACAATATGCTGTTACACATGCTGTTCACATTCACATAACCAACGCGAATATATACGCCAAGACGGGCATTTTGACATAACTGTGTGTATTTGAACGTTTATGTGTAATAAACCACGAAAATCTGACACTCACGAGAGGCGGCTATGTGTGTGCGCTTTGGTTGAGAGCGCGCTGACTGAAGACCGTCTCTCAGAGAGCGCACAGTTTTTTTCTCTCTAGGACATAGCTTATATTTTACAGTAATGATCTTGCCTACCTGTGTCAAAAAAGTGAAGTAATTGGAATATTTCCATTCTGCAAAACAGCCACTCGCTTCTGCCGACATCTTCAGACAGAGACTACACAGACAACTGGTGCAAAGTTGCGAACTCACAAGCAGCTGCACTACAGCTAACGATTTTAAAGAGGCAGTGTTCACTTTTACCTCTAGACAACAAATTTAGATTTTAAATTCAATATTGATTTAAACAGAACTGCTGAACTAATTTACAGTATGTAACGCAAGTACATTATAAGTAACTGTAATTAAATTACCTAAAAATGAACAGTAATCCCTTACTTTACTTTTTCAGTGGATTAGTAATTTAATTACAGTAACGTGTTACTGTTACTTAGTAACGCATTACACCCAACACTGGGCGGAAAAAAAGCTTCCATACGTAGATATTTAGTCTTGTTTAAAGCATAAAAACTTCATTTTGATACATTTTTCAGAAAACAAGAGTCATTATCTTATGTTATTTCGCTTATAAATACTGAGTAAGAAATCATTTTTTGCAGTGTAGGGGTTTGTTCAAATCACTAAACCTAATTATAAGCAAAAATAGTGATGCTCAAGTGCATGGAGTCAATTCCACCTCTCTATCTGAGCCATTTTCAGCCTGATTCTGTCATCCGTCTCACTTTCGAAGCTTACGAATAAGCTCCTTAACAGAAGTGATGCTCGCAACGATACAAAAGGTGACTTACCGTGTTGCTCGAGTTCCCATTTAAATGCAAACCACTGTCGAAAAGCGGCGAGGACGCTCTGCTACTCTGATCGCTGGACGGTCCGGGTGAACCTGAGGAAATATGGCAGATTAGTATATATTCTATATAAAGCAGAGCTCATATTGTGTGCAAATCTACTCTGGTAGCGCTGCACATCTAAAGCCGAGCGATATGACGTGTATTAGCTTGGCAAGCCGCTTTCTAGGTTGTCACGATGCCATAGACACCAAAGTCACAGGAGATTATGGGTAAGGTGAGTGTGAAATACACGAGATGCAGGAATTCTGACACGGCCATCACTGGAAAATGCAGAGCACAAAAAGTCCATTTCATGCAGGGGCATCTGCGACACGCTGCTCTGAAAGTCGTCTTTCTGTTGAAAGCAGCACAGATACAGTAGCACAGCTGCTCAGTTCAGTCCCGAGAGATTCACCGTCCTGCAGAGCGACGCTGCCTTCAGATCTGACTTACTAGTTGCAATGTGATGTGCATTCAAGTCATTTTAGTCTGCAAAAATTGGATGCCTTGGACAAATTCAGATTTACTTTCCTTTTTCTTTCTCTTTTTTCACTTCATAACAAGCACAGGATGCTTTCCAGCGCTGGTGTAACAAAAGTTTGAGAGCAAAGGTTGTGCATCAGGTGTGGAACTGACAGTGTTGCTGTTGTTAACTAAAACTAAAACAATTAACATCCTCTTAACATCTTTTTAACAATCTTTTTAACAATTTGTAAAAATCTTTAAAAGAAATTGATAACTAAAATAAAGCAGAAATGAACCAAAAAATCTAAAAAAAAAAAAAAAAAAATTATAATTGAAATACAGCCGAAATAAAATGTATAATTTATATATATATATATATATACACACACACACACACACAAATATAAATATAGAATATATAATACTAAAAAATATAATTATATAATATAATATATATATATATATAATAAACCTAAAAAAAACTTTAAATACATTAATAATATATATATATATATATATATATTTAACAATCTTTTTAAATATTCCATTGAAATCTTCTAAATTTTAATTGAAATAAAGCTGAAATAAAATAAAATAAAAATACTCAGAAATATATAAATATTAGATACATAATTTAAAATCTTAAATGAGAAATATTGCTTTGGTAACCAACTGAAGTAGTGAAATTAAAAATTACAAAATAGTGAAATTAAAAATTAAGGAAAGCTATATATAAATATTTTTAAAAAGACCAAAAACTAACAAAAATGATTAAAAACCCCCCCCACAATATTACTAAAACTTAATACAAAAAAAATAAAATCTAATTCAAAATGTTAATAAAAAGTATAATAGTATATAAATAATACTAAAATGACACTGGTAATTAATGCTGCATTTGCATATTTGATCATTCTGGTTTCTGAAACAGAGAATGATGGGAACTGTTGTTTGTCACACAAGCCTGTTACAAACCAGTTACATCAGTGGCATTTTCTGTCAAGATTTATGGCGATTCTTCATCAAAAATGCACAAAATACATAGAAACTAAACTGTACAAGCAACATTTACAATTAATACTTAATTATGACAAAAACAAAGACCGCATCACATGTATTCTTTGTAGAGAAAAGATGGAGGATGAAATATTGATACTTTTTTATAGTTAGCTATCAGAATCAATTGTGAGTCTCCTATGCAAAATGCAACATTGCCGGTTATGTAGAGCATCCAAATCACACTAATGAGGTTACATTTCAGCTCTTCCTAAGAAGAGCGCTGTCTATTTAGACAGCACGGCAGCTCACTAGGTTTAGTACCAGAGCTCAGATGTGAAGTTGTTCTGGTCAAACCTACCTAATGGGAGTTTTAAGAAGGCCGGCGCTTCCCTGAGGTAACGTACAGTGATGGTGACTTCATCCCCTGCCGTTCGCAAAAGATGAACCTGCAAGGAGGCACAGAGATAAAATATCCTTCTGACATTGCCGGCATCGTGAGGAGGAAAGACGTCTGAACTGCATTTAAATGACTGCTTCACACCTAATTGAGTTGAGCTGCAGCATTTGAATTAAATCACCCAATCAGCATGTAATGTCTAAGAGATTTGTCACGAGTTATTTCGGTAAGAGCCGTGTTGAGTTCAGGTGGACTAACCGCTCCTTATACAACAGTTACACCGTCAGTGTCTCGTGCTTCAGATATCTTCAAATGTTTTTGGCATCAGAGCCTCTTTGACCTAAAATACACTGAGAAGTGTAGGATTTAACTGAAACAACTGGCATTTATATTGTTGCTAAATTTCACAAGTAATTACAAATTTTGAAGTATAAAGACTTCATTTTCTGTAAAATCTGTAAAATAATTTTTACAGTGTAGTTCCCCTGAGATTTAAAGTTCATAATTCAATAATTTAACAACACATTTTCATGTTGAAATAATTTCCATTTATAAATTGTTAGTCAATTTTATAAGTAATTACACAGACATTTTGAAGTAGAAAAACTGAAAAAGTATTTTCTTGTTAAACGTACTGATTTAATATTCAAAAAATAATTTTATAGGTGTATTTTCTAAGTTTATATTTTAGTAATTTAACAACACATTTGCATGTTGAAACTGTCTTTTATAAATTGCTAGTAAATTTCAAAGAAATTTTCTTGTAAAACACACCCAAATAATCTTTTTTTTTAAAAAAAAAAAAACTTTTTTAGTGTATTTTCTTGAAGTCCCCCTAAAATTTTAAGTTTATATTTCAATAATTTAACAACACATCTGTATGTTGAAATATTTTTTTGTTTATAAATTGCTAGTAAATTTCCCTGAGATAAAAGTTCCCTGAGATAGTTAATATTTCAACAATTTAACAACACATTTGCATGTTAATAAATTGCTAGTGAATTTCAAAATTACAAAGAAATTTTTGAAGTAGAAAGAGTATTTTCTTGTAAAACGTACTCTAATAATCTTCAAAAAATATATTTTTTTACAGTGTATTTTCTTGAAGTCCCCCTAAAATTTTAAGTTTATATTTCAATAATTTAACAACACATCTGCATGTTGTGTTAATTTCCATTTATAAATTGCTAGTAAATTTCAAAATTACAAAGAAATTAATCTCAAATACTCAAATAATCTTAAAAAACCAAACACTTTTAGTGTATTTTCTTGAAGTCCCCCTAAATCTTTAAGTTTATATTTCAATAATTTAACAGCATATCTGCATGTTGTGTTAATTTCCATTCATATATACTGCTAGTAAAGTTAAAAATTATAAAGAAATGTTGAAGTAAAAAGAGTATTGCTTGTAAAATGTACTAATCTTCAAAAAAAAAAAAAAAAAAAAAAAAAAAAAAAAAAATACAGTGTATTTTCTTTAAGTTCCCTGAAATATTAAGTTAATATTTCAATAATTTAATAATTTTGATTTACTGTATAAATTGCTAGTAAATTTCACAAATAATTATAAAGAAATTTTGAAGTAGAAAAATTTTTTATTACTTTTTTATTAAAACACTCATTTAATCTTCCAAAAAGAATTTGTGTATTTTCTTGAAGCCCCCTATTTAAGTTAATATTTCAATAATGAACACATTTGCACTTTCACAGTTCTCCAATGTCGGTTAATGGTCACATGACATACATGTGAACAAATAAAATATCATATTTTTTAGTAAGTGTTTAAATTATTATTATTTTTTTTAATTACTTATTTTAATTTACATTTGTATAACTTAATAATTACTTTTGGGAAGCCCTGATCTAACACACAACAGCATTTAGTCACTTCTAAATAACATCTTATCACTTTTCTAAGATACTAAATGTTCTGAAAATGGATTGATTTTGTGCCTTCAGTATATGACGAGAACTTAAAGTCAACATTAAAGGATATTGACAACACATTTTACAACCTGGCGAGGGTGAATTAATTTTCTCCATCAGAAATTGATGTGAAGGTGTAAAGTATGTTTGATAGCAGAGAACAAGTTTGCAGTGGATTGTAAAGGACATTTGAAGCGATTTCATGTCAACTTTTAGACTTCATTTGATCATAACCACAGCTAGAAAAGTTACTGCATTTAGCAAATCTGAGCTTTCCTCTCTGAAGGGAACATGACACACTTGTGCAACATTTCCACAGAGAGCGGATACTAAAGGAAACCACGTCCTCGCCAAGAAACCCTCGTGTGTGTTTGTGCCTTCAATCTAAAGCCCCGTTTACACTGACAGACATTAATCGCTGGAGGTCGAAACCAGAACATTCATTTAACAAGCCATTTTAAATAACAAGCATACATTAAATAACGCATAACATGTTAAGTAAAAATATAAAGTGCATTTATGAAAATGTTCCTCTCTTTTTTCTAGCTATACTGTAACTATCGATTTTATGGATAATGAATGGCTTTCCTGAGGTAAATGTAATGTTAAGTTACATATTGTTTACAAGCTGTTTTATTGACGTCTTTTGAAACACGATACATTTCAGTAAGTTGTACTTTTTCATTTTCAGCCATGCAGCGATTGTTATAACTGTTATAATCTGGTCCAGTGGCCGGTTTCATAAACTGCTTTTTTTTTCCTTTTTTAACATTTTCAAGTCAGTCAGATTGATCTAATTTGAATCTGAAAAGTAAGAATGATTGCTGTAGACTTGGCTAACTAGTTCTTAAAGGGATAGTTCACCCAAAAACTACTATGAAAAAAATACTATGGAAGTCAATGGCTACCATGTCAACTACCAATCTGGTTCAACAGAAGAATGAAACTTGTACAGGTTTGGAACAACTTGAATTTTTGGGTGAACTATCCCTTTAAGTCACAGTCTTAACATAGTGGCTTTGTCTCTGAAACTGTGTCCCGATCATATTTAGGAGATTGCTTTAATAAAGCATTCACATTTTTCCTAACGATCTCATCTTTTGACGATCATTGAGATTGGTCTCGCATCTCAAACATGCACTACCACCAACAGTATGTAATAATATCCCAGAGGAAAACTCGTATTGCTCTTTCATTACTCAGGAGACTTTTAATTATGCTTCAATAAAGAATTAACTTTGTCTCAGGCCTTTCTCCTAAAATAACTGCAGGCAATAAAAAGACACAAATGAAAACGAAGCTGTCACGGGTATACCCACCAAGGACGAAGACAAGGATGATTTAGTTCAAATAAAGATATTCACTTCCAACAGGATGAACAATACCCGACAATGAATGAGAACTAAAGAGGAACTTAAATACACAGTGCTGAACCAAACGCAGACAGGTGTGTTCGTTAAATTAATGTCCATGACAACTGATAGGTGGCGGGAAACTGGAACAAAGGAAACAGGAAACTGAAGAGAAACTAACTAAAAGTCCATGAAAATGAAACTAAACTAAACTGACTTAATACTGTATATTTCTAATTACAAATATATTACAAAATATTACTAATAACATTGTATATTACGAGCTTGACATTGTATATTAAAGATTGCTTTTGTTCTTCTTCAGGAGAAAAATGTCTGCTAAACACGTAAATGTCAATGTAAATGTAAACACGAACTTCCAACGAAAAATACTTCAGTATTTAGTAATCTTACACTTAAATGCTGGGTTAAAAACAACCTAAATTGGGTTGAAAATGGACAAACCCAGCAGTTGGGTTAAATGTTTACCCAACCTGCTAGGTAGTTTTATTTAACTCAACTATTGTTTAAAAATGAATGTATTGTTTGCTTAAAATGAACTCAAAATATGTTGGAAATGAACATTTATTAACGTTTAATAAATGAACATTTATTAATAAGATTAATGAATAATAATTAAACAATAAACATTTATTAAATTGCTTATAAATAAATATTCACCTTTTGATTATTATTGTTGCCTCTAGTAATTATGTGTCTGATTTTTAATTTCCAACCTATTTTGGGTTCATTTTAAGCCAGCCATATAGTAATTTTAAACAATAGTTGAGTTATAAAACTACCCAGCAGGTTGGGCGAACATTTAACCCAACTGCTGGGTTAAAACAACCCAATCGCTGCATGGGTTTGTCCATTTTCAATCCAACTTGGGTTGTTTTTAACCCAGCATTAGTGTAGTTGACACTTTACAATAAGTTTTCATTAGTTAACTACATTAATTAACATTGTGTATTAAAAAATGATGAAATGAAATATTACCAACAACATTTTATATAACAAATATTGTTGGCTCTTTGACACATTGCTTTTGTTCATTTTTTGAATGCTAAATGCACAAATGTCAATGGAAATGTAAACAGGAACTAAACATGAACTTTGAATGAATTTTCTCAGGAGAAACATCCAAGCAAGAGCCTCCATTTGATCACTAGGAGAAACAACTGAGACACTGCTGATTCTCAAGTGTGATTTTTCTGTCCTGCAGGATGATTTCTGTCAGCTTCTCTCAGACAGAAGCTGATGTCACAGCAGCTTGTCTTAGTTAGTCTGCAGTTGTTGAGTGAAATCATTAATCGCGTCCTTCATCTTCCCAATGGAAATGCAAAGAACGGCTGTCAGGATCCAGAAAGAGAGAGAGAGGAAACCTGCCAGTGTGAGTGAGTGTTTCTGCTCATCCTCTCTCGAGGCTGAGCTGTGATGAATCTACTCACTATCGATTAGTTATAGCTGAGACCATACAAGGAGAAACCAAACATTCGCTACTGATATAAAAGGTTTGAGCAGAATCTAATGCACTTTTGATTAATTCTGCATCAATGGCATTTCAAGAGCATGGATGAAAGAGCCAATCGAATACTCACGACTTCCTCGTGTGTACACTTCTCCACGTTAATGCCATTGACCTGTGTAGAAAAGAAAACATTTCAGCAGAAATCACATTTAGTCATGAATTGTGAAATCAACTTTTCCTTGAGCTTTTGACATATAAGAGGTCATTGTACTGTAAGAATATCCTGTAAGTTTCAGAAATGAAAACTTCCTTGTTAGTCCAATAAAAGCTTTTATTGACACCAGGCCCAGCGAACGACTCATCCCGGAATGTGCCTATCTATCTATGATAGGTGAAACTCCGCCTCCGCAGAAGAAATCAACGCCCACTTCATCATTGCAACGTTAGCCCCGCCCACTGGTGTGTTAGTGAGATGAGGAGGAGAGAAGAGCGATGCAGGACTAAAAATAACATTACCTTTCAAAGGATCCTAATGCTAGGAATGTGTTTATTTATTTTCAACAATGTGAATGTCTCAGTTGAGCTTTATTTATTTGTATTCAGTACATTTCACTGTGGATTCTTTGGTGAATCAATCGCATTTCAGCGCAGGCTTTGCAAACAGACTTTTACGATATGGACTCGACAGTAATGCAACAACATGTGAGTAACTGTGTTCATTCTAATGCCTGATCTGATATGAAATGATTCATGTACAGTCACATGTTCTTTGTCTGTGTGTCAGTAAATCAAACCAGTGACTAAACGGTCAATTTTACGTTGTTTCTCTTAGTAGGATGAAAATAATCTGTTATTTAAATGGTGATTAAATTATATATAGAAAGCGATCAAAGAACGCTCCCTTTACAATCGCTGGAGCTGTCAATCAAACAGTGTGAGTTTATCAGTGACTGAGTTCTGGACTTGCGCCAAAACTCCCGTTTTATTCAACGAATCTATTAGTTACATCACGTTTGCACTGTTAGTTATGATGAAAGCATTCGTCAATGTGCAGAAATTCAGTTGCAATGACAAGATCACTGCTTTCATGAGCTCAACAACATGTCTGTGATCGGCTACAATGTTCATCACTGCAACCTTTCATGCCACGATCTGAATATAATGCCATAGATCTAAATGTAATGCAGCACTTTTCATGATTAGTTAACCTTGGGAGCTGTAATAGTAAAAAATAGTAAAATACTATTAAGTATACCATTAGTAAAATAGTAATTTCATATGCAAAAATGTCAGCCAATCACAGCAGTGGGTCCACACACAGCGCCCCTTAAAACAGAGCGTTCAAATCAGAGGGCTAAAATCAGGGTAGCAAAAATGCCTTTTATTTCTAAATTATGACAATTTTGGATGTAAAAAACATACTAACATTATAAGTGCACCCTAGGAAACATTATTAAACAATAAAATAACGCAGTTCATGACCACTTTAAAATAAAGCACAGGTCGCATTTCACCACAAAAACAGAAGAAGAAAAAAAGAAATTAAGATGACTTTTTGGATTCTGACATTATTTTAATGACAAATAACCACATTTAATCCTAAATTCTCTTTACTTTAATGCAACCAGACATTTTATTTCATATTATATTTTTTTGTAATTTTACAGAGAATACACTACCGTTCAGAAGTTTGGGGTCAGATTTTTAAAATGTTTTTAAAAGTCTCTTCTGCTCACCAAGGCTGCATTTATTTGATCAAAAATACAGTAAAAAATTGTGAAATATTTTTACAATTTAAAATGAATAAAATATTCTATGTGAATATATTGTAAAAAGTAATTTATTCCTGTGATTAAAGCTGAATTTTCAGCATCATTACTCCAGTCTTTAGTGTCACATGATCCTCCGAAATCATTCATGCTTTAAAAAGTAGAAATAGAATAGCTGAAAACAAAGTAAAGATCAGCAGCATTTAACTAAATTTTCCACTATAAAAAGAACAAGTAAAATTCTGCAAGTTTTCAGTGACTAATATGAACTGTCCAAATGAAACAGAATGAATCAGACTTTCAAACAAAGGACAATTTAGGAGAGCATCTGATAATTGCCTCATCTTGTGTGTCCTGCTGCATATACTGTGTGCATATCTATATATGTAAAGAGCCTCAGAGAGTCTTGTAACATTCAAATTAAATAAAACCATCCACTTTAGTTGCACCACAGGAACTATTATTGTATTTCTAGCTCTTTCTCTCTGTTGCTGTTCCAGTGATTCATACAAAAGAGATAAAGGTTAAACCTCCAGTCAAGCTGGAGAAAATGAATCAGAGGGAAGCGCCATTAAAATGCAGAGGGAACGCTGCTCTAACACGCACCCTTGACCCCGAGAGCAGCGTAAAGAACAAGAGCATGCAAAAGCCCAAAACACTAACCTGCAACACGGCGTCGCCTATAAACAGCATCCCCGTCTGATCGGCTGCGGCCCCGGATGGTCCAGTCAGAGGTTAATGGAAAGATTGGGATATAATTACTCATTTAATAGTGCTTATGCGATGACATGGCAATCAGGATTTGAGTTTGATGAGCCTTTCAATCTGGCATTGGCTTTAGCAAAGACGTGAACCGCTTTGGGACGAATTTCACACAAATCAAGGTTTTAGTTCAATGCGTTCTGACAAATATGATGAAACTTCATAAGCTTTCTGATATCAAGCAGCTCTAAGGGTGGATATCTCAGCAGGAAGCTAATAAAAACCAATAAAACTGCAAACGAATATGCATAAAGGCTTGTACAGTAATTAGCCATGATTAAAAATACATTTGAACTGTATAGCACGAAACAAAGCTATATTGTTCTCAAATACAGTAGGATCAGATACTAATCACACGTTAGCAGCTGCTGTCAGATACTTGAGATGAATAAACTATAATGTGAGCAAGTGCTAATTATACGGATATCAAACGGACTACATTTAGGATGTGCAGGTCATTTATTTTAAATGAAAAACAACAAGAAAAAAGTAGGAAGAACTGTACAATACAAGATTTTACACACTGAGAATAATTTGGCAAAAAGTTAAAAAAAAAAAAAAAACTGCAAAATTATGCAAAAACTTGTATAGTATTTTGGTCTTGTTTTCTTAATGCAAGATAGATTTACTTGAGAAGCAAAATGAACTGAGATATTAAGTCTTGTTTCAAGTATCAAAATGAAGTGAGTGTCATGACATGAGAAAGCAAATTTGCCTTGATCTTTTGAAAATTACAGAGTTTGTACCATTAAAACATCCTGTTTCTTGATTATGATTTCACTTTTTTAACTTTAGTTAGTGTGTAATGTTGCTGTTTGAGAATAAACAACATCTGCAAAGTTACAACGCTCAAAGTTCAATGCAAAGGGAGATATTTTCTTGACAGAAATCTCTTTTTAAGGACTACAACAAACAGCTGGTAGGAACTACAACGAGCTTCTTCCTGGGTTGGTGACATCACAAACCCTAAAATTTACATAAACCCCGCCCCCGAGAACACGCAACAAAGGGGGTGAGGCCATGTTGGGCTGCTTTAGAGAAGAGGAAGAGTTGTTGTAGTAGAGTGTTGTTGACATGCCGTCATTTTACGCCGGACTGCTTCACAAACGAGGGTCAATTCAATGCTGGATTTGCACAAAAGATTAACATGACGGCACATGCTAGTCGATGAGTTGAATCAACTCCACAGCAACTCAGCAGCAGCTCATTTGCATTTTAAGGGACACACACAAAAACGGCGTGTTTTGGCTCACACCCAAATAGGGGCAAATTTGACAAGCTATAATAAATGATCTGTGGGGTATTTTGAGCTGAAACTTCAGACACATTCTGGGGACACCAGAGACTTATATTACATCTTGTGAAAAGGGCATTATAGGTCCCCTTTGAAATATCCTCCTCATTATATAAAAAGCATTTATTTAATCAAGCTCCAAAAATGGCTTGTTTTGATATTATGGGATCTCAGTCACATGGGCAAATACATTTGCATGACTGCCTCCAGAGCAAGACATCGACGAAGAGCCAAACATCATCGCATCATTCATAAAGTTTGAAAAGTGAAAAGACTGAAGCAAATTACCAGGGTGTTCGCAGTGGGCTGTGTTTATATTAATCTTGCATCATAGAAGTATTCTGAGCTGAGGTGGAAGTATATTTAACCACTTGAATAACTCAGCCGAACATATAAGTGATCTCCAGCACTCTTCTTCATGAGCATTTGAGTGTGTGGTTAAAAACTAGCCTAGAGTGCCATCTGCTGTTAAAAACTAAGATCAGAATTGCGATACATTCGGAAAATATCAGAATCGATCCAGAATAATTGTATTGCGAATTGAGAATTGATGTATTGTTAGTAGCGTGTTTACCCACCACGCAAAGCACGCAATTGCGTGGGGCCCCCGCAATTTTTCCCTATAGGGGGATCCCCCCAGTGGTGTAGTCTACATATATGCCTTATACCCAATAGGAAAGGTCAAGGATTTCCGTATATCCACTTAAAAAAGCACGAGGATACGGATTTGCCGCTCTTTGATGTGTCGTGACGGTTCGCTGTAGCCTCAGTTCAAGAGAAGCGGCAGCCTGACGCACTTGTGAACTGATCCTCTCCTCCACTTTAATACCAGTTACAATGCGAAATAAACATGAATGAACACCTAAAGGTATGTTAAAAGATACAGAACAACTTACCAAAATCCATATCACGTCTCATGTAATCGCTTACTCAGTGTTCAGCCGCGGAAAGACGGTAATAAAAAAGCTAGTAAACAAACAAACGTAACGTCACATTTACCTCAGAACAAACATATTCAGTAAACATAAACTCGTTAGTCAGCTAGAAAAATTAACTCTAGAGAGGAGCATTTAACTAAATATATGCACCATATTACATATTGATTATAATTTTTAATGTTCTTCAATAGCCTATAATGCATGTTTGAATAAATCCATAAAGTTGACAGCCACCATTTAAATGTCTATATATAAAAAAAATGAATTAGAGTAGAAATAATTTTAAAGTTAGTAGGCCTATTATAACTTTATTATTATAAAAAATGTCCTTTTAGTGTAATTTAAGTTGTAATTTAATTCAAATTGGTTCATTTAACCTTCAATATTAATGTAGTACCAACTGATTCCCATTATACAGCATTAGAGAAAATTTGCCATGTACTGTAGCCTACCTGATATACAGTATATCCAAAATAACTGATATTGACTCGAATTGCAAGCTTGTGAATCGAAATGCATAACTATAATGAGAGACTGGCAGGAAATGGTGCAAAACAGAGTCCAAGGGTGATATTGTGACATATTGATTCCAATAAATGTGCATTGAAAATTGCCAGCTGATAAAACCTATGATCCAGGGACCATATTCATATAATATCTAAGGCTAAATGTACGTCTCAAGTGGCTGAGTTAGATGGTGATTGACACTAAATAGTAGAAAATCAGTCCAGTCTCTCCAGCAGTAAATGTCATTGGCTGTTAAAGTCTTGTGTTGCATATAATAAATTGACATGTTGATAACACACATTGTTTCAGAATGCTCTCAATTACATGTAGCTTAGATCAGATGCATACTATGCATTAGTGTGGTGGTGCTTATGGGGTGTCGCTATGGGCGGGAGTATGAGGCTGGGAGGGAAAAAAAGGAAAAATCACAGTATACTCACTACAGACCCCTCAAATCTCACCCACCCCCCCATTCCTTTCGCAGTGGCCCCCTTCCGGAGATTTGCTTAGGGCCCCCAATAACCTAAACACGCCACTGTGTATTGTCCCAGCCCTAGTACTGGATCTGACAGCAGTTGAATCGCAAACTGCAAGTATATGATTTTATAATTCTTAGTCTGTAAAGGATGGTTTTATATAAATAATGTTTTCATTATTTCAGAGAGGGCATTGATACTGTTTCCTATGCAGTGATGTTGGCCAATCATAACAGTGTAATTTACTGACAAGCCTTAAAGGAGCCGCACCTTAAAAATGGATAATTTCAGACAGCGGGTCAGAATGAAGGTTGAAAATAATAATTTTTTCCGCATATACATTTGTGTTTTTGTGCAAAAAACTTTATTAACATTATAAGTGAACCTCAAGGAACATTAAAATATATTTAAAAAATCATGTCATGACCCCTTTAAGACAGGGACAAATATCTGCCAGTAGACTAAGAAAAATAAATTTGTTTTCCTTTTGAATTAAGTTTATTTTTTGTTTGTTTTAAGCTTAAACTCAGTTAATACTGATACAGTTTTAAAGGAAAACTAGATTTAATATTTTCTGTCAAATTGCTTCTTAAGTAAATGTATCTTGATTTAAGAATGTTAACATATTGTTATTATAAGCCAAGAAAAAAATACTGATTAAGAAAATCTTTTTTTTTTTTTTTTGACTTGGAAACTATTACAAAGAAATGAATTAACACATTGTAACACATTGAATCCAATGTGAAAATGTAAAATATTCTCAAAAAATCATTTTTACAATGCTGCACATATATTACGGGTTATCGTTAGCACTCTGACTACAGCTGCTTTACAGCAGATGGGAGGAACTCTTGTCATCTTACCTACTTGATCTTTGAAAATCTTCGAGATGACCACAGGCACTTTATGTTCTGCTCCCCCCTGAAACACATGAAGAGCCGTCAAGGAAATTCACTTCTACATCTCACATCCTTCTGATACCAACACTGTTCAAAAGTACAAATATATTGCCTCATCAAAGATTATTGTGAGTAAAACTAATGAGACCTGATATATCCTTAAATCATGTTCCTCTTTGATCTCTAAAAGACTGATATTGTGCAATGATTATCTGGCCTGTGGAGATATGAGTGCACTACCTGAGCATGTTTAATTAAGCTCTTTAAAGTGAATGAACAACATTAAAGAAGCAAAAGACCTACTTTGATACTCAGACCGAGACCTCCAGTCACCTGTCTTCGAAGTACAACAGTTCTGTGCTTTAGAAAAGGGGAATTTAGTTGGTAAAATATTCAAAGCATCAACTAGATAACAAGTAATTAAAGAAGTGGTCACATGGCAACACTTGATTTGAAGCCTGTACATAAAATGCTTTATACAGGTTCAATAAATTAATCAGACTGTTGATGTTTTTAATGTTTTTTTTATAGCATTAAAAACAGATTTAAAAATCCCAACTTTCAAATACAGGTAATATCAGGCAATAAATAAATAAATTTGACTAATGTTTGTAAAATAACATTAAATAAGACAAAGAATTTCATAAACTTTTTTTCACAACTTTCAAATACAGGCAATAAAAATAAATGTTACTGTTGATATGTTTACTGATTTTTCCCCCAAAAAGTCTCAGCTTTCATAAATAAATAAATAAATGAAATTTATTGTCGATGTGTTTTATTACCTAACATTAAAAAGGCACAAAATCTCAACTTTTAAATACAGGTAATATCAGGCAATAAATGAATACATAACATAACATTAAAAAATACAAAAACTTTCATAAATAAATAAATAAATAATCTCAACTTTCAAACAGGTAATATCAGGAAATAAAAATTAATTTTACTATTGATGTGTTTAGGTTTTTTTTTTTTTTTTTTTATAATTAAAAAAAAAAATCTAAATTTTCATAAATAAATAAATATCTCAACTTTCAAATACAGGTAAATATGGAAGCTTTCCGCCACTTAATAAAAAAAAAAAAGATATAATAACTTTTTTTCTCAGAATTGTGTTTATATCTCGCAATTCAGACTTTATAACATGCAATTGCGAGTTATAAAATCAGAATTGCGAGATATAAACTCACAATTCTGAGGAAAAAAAGTCAGAATTGTGAGTTTATATCTCACAATTGCGAGAAAACAAGGCAGAATTGTGAGAAAAAAGAATTGCGAGTTTACAATTGTGTTTATAACGTGCAATTCTGACTTTATAACTCGCAATTGTGAGTTTATATCTCGCAATTCTGAAAAATAAAAAGTTTTTCTACTTTTTGTATTTTTTTATTTAGTGGCGGAGACAAGCTTGGTAAGATATCAGACAGTGATCATACATTTTACTACTGATGTGTTTAAAATTTTTCAAAAGTTTTCAAATGTCAAACTTCATAATTTTAATCAAGATTCAAACAATAAATGTTTATCCTTACTGTAGTGATTTACTAATATTTACGAATAGGTTAGTCAATTCAGATGGGAAACGCTTCTAATTCTGTCAAATAACATGCAAAGGATCACAAACAATTTCTCAATAACAAAAGTTTATGATGGCCAAAACTAAAACAACCTCAGTTTAGAGTGGAAAGATAATAATTCATACCATTAGAAAGCCGAGACTTTCCTTTTTACTTTAGTGCCAAAAACTCAAAATGTGTTTCTGGGTCAAAGTGACGGAGCAGGTCACGTGTAGATATAAACCCAAAAATATAAACAGGATTATAAACATGCTCCAAACTCACTTGATTATGACTATATTGGATTCTCCAGCATGTATTGTACACATTTAATGACTTTCATTGTGTAATGACAGCATCATTTCTGAAAATAGCGGCCGTAGCATGATGCCACTGATGTCATTTATGAATGATGATCTCATGCCTGAAAACAAAGAAGTGGCGTGTGCTTCCTGACAGCGATGTCAAACTTGCAACAGAACACACTCATCTGCTGCCGACTGTGATGCCCGATGAAGAGAAGGGTGCCACTTTAAACCATGATGAAATGACCTAAGTATGTTTGAATCATGATCGAGTCGAAGGCAAAGACTCAGTACTTACATTTAAGTGGGAGTCGCCACCGTTTACACACACCACATCCTGCTTCTGTATGATTAACAGCTCTTTCGTTAACTTTAAGCGAACGTCGTAGGTGTTACTTGTGTGTTCATCGTACAAAAGGGCAAGTCCGGTTTTTGTCTGTTGAAAAAATAAGCAAAAAACACATGTTAGTCACATAACCGAACGGGATTAAAAGGTGAATTGACAACCGAATTTAGCTGCAGTGTGTACATGGCCATAAAGCAACATTTAAAATACTAGATTTGACCTATATTCCAGGTCTTCCTAAGCCAGATATGACAGCTTGTGCAAGAAACTCACTGAAAATCTTTCCCTTTTCAGGTGAACTACTTCCATACTGCACACAAGACTGAGATTAATGTAAAAAATGTCTTATTTTTCTCGCAATATTTGATTCCACCTTGAGAAGTTGGCTCTGTCTCCACTGAAAGATAAACTGAATAAATGCAACAGAAAAGTCGCCTGTGGATCTTTCAATTAATTTCGAGTTTTCTCTCAGACAACCCGGCACAGGGACAAAATGAGTCTAGAGAGCCGCGTTAATTCACTTAACCCACAAAACAGTCCCTGGAGGAGCTTCCTGTGGCTGAAAAATACTTTTCGCAATGGAATCAATTACAATCTTTATTCATCACGGTTTCTGTGACTTTCACATGGCCAGAGACATCATGAATCGCCTCCTGATGGTTTCTGAGCAAAACCAAACTGAGGTGCTAGAAAAATCACAGAGACATCTTCATTCATTCTGACACCACTCTGTCTCTCTCCACCATAGTTTTTCTCCCATCAGCCCTGAGGTCAAACACATACATTACAGAGCAGATAAAGCAGACATGAGTGTAAAAGAAAACATGATGCTCCCTGTAAAAATGATAAACGATAACAATAAAGTCATATGATTAACCATTACTTTAGCTCAAAAAAATAATTGAACCAATTTTAACTTCATTTTCATGATTAGGCTATACTTAAAAAAATTAAGGTGGCAACTGCTTTATACCTACATGTATATTTTTTATTTGCATGATTGAGTATTTATTTTGGAGTGAACTGTACCATATATATTTATATATTAGAGCTGCACGATTAATCATTAAAAGATCGCAATCTCGATTCAAACACTCATGTGATTTCGTTCTTAAATGATTCGCATGTGTCTATTATATCTTTGACAAAAATGACAACATTCAAATCTGTGTTTGCACTGCCGCTGAGCCAGAGAGAGCCGCTGTCATGTTTAGGTATAAAACAGCTTCTTTTCAACCACAAGTATCATTATTTCTGTGTTACAAATATTGATATAATGACAGAAGAACTGAAATAAAAGTTTATAGTTCGGATATAAACGCTGATGTCTGCAGAAGCGGACAAAATAGAGCAAAACACCTTTAGAAATGAACTTAGTGCTTCAAATAACATTTTGTACCAGTAGGTGGCGACAAGTGATTGTTAAAAAATGTAGGTCTATTTGTCATTGAATCATTCATTCAAGAGATTTGTTCAAAAAATTCAGATTCATCCAGTAATTAAACAAGTGAAGTATTTATAAGTGAGTCGTTGAATCATTCATTCAACCCGATTTTTTAAAAATAATTCAGTCAGAGTAATTAATCATTTTAAACAGACTGCAGCAATTAACATTTTGTCAGAAGCTCTAGTAAATTACATGTTATTTTGTTTAGTTGTCTGTTCAGAATAGTGGGAGAATTGTCATCTTGTAACAAAAACAATTGTCATGCTTGTAACAAAAAAAAAAAAATCGTGATTCTCAACTGCAGCTCTAATATTACACTTTTTTTAAGATTTTAAGGTAAATTAAGGCCCGTTCAAGCCAAGGACGATAACTATAACAATAAAGATATAGTTCTAAAAATCATTCTAAATATAAAAAATTCCACACCACAACAATTATGTTAACGGCACAGAGAAAAGATATCAGCAGAATTACTTTTAGAATAACTTTTTCCAGTTGATGAACTATAAAAACATTGACAGCCAAATAGAATCCATTCTGCTTTAAAGAGCTCGAGCATTTTAAGAGACAGGCGACAAAACTGCAGCACTCTTAGAACAAACAGAACAACATCATGTGCTGGTGTGGACGCTAATAGAGTTATCGTTATAGTTATCGTCTTGGTGTGAATGGGCCATATCAACAGCATTTTTGTAAACACTGCAGTATTATAATACATTCCCTACCACTTTGGTAAAAATAGAGAACATTATTCTTGCTTATAGCAACGAGAAGTGAAAACATTACTAATTTTTTCAGTATTTCGTACAATCATAAAATTATTTCAATGCATATTTATATGCAATTGTCACTCCCCACACTTGTACATTTACTAGGAAAGCAGATCAACATACTCTCATAAGAACAGTATTTATCTGTGCAAACATCACTCTAGTCGCAGCTTCAGCGTTCTGTGTCATTCAAACACGTTATTACATCTGAAGATCGCAGAGACTTGACAAGATTGTCCAAAGAGAAATAACAACCAAAGTGATGTTTGGTCACGCACAGATGAACAGCAGCACAGCAACACTTCCCTCATGAGACTGTGCTGAGCACATCCTTATAATAATTAACAGAGAAATACAGTATATTAAAAACAAAAATGACAGTGATATAGTTACCCCAAAATAAACAGGAAAAAAACGTTTTATTTTACATACAGAAAATGAACGCATTGAAAATTTGAATACTGTAATGCAAAAAAGTAATAAAAATTATCCTCTCTAGATAAATTAAATAAATTAAATATTAACTGAAACAAACTAAAATATTTTTAAAAATTATTTATTTTACTTAATGAAAACTATATAAGTATATTAAAAAAAATCAAATTTTTGGTAAAAATACTGTACAAATGTCATGATGCAAAAAATAATAATAATAATAATAATAATAATTAAATTATGTGGACCAAAATCTCTGAGGAATGTTTCCAGCACCTTGTTGAAACCATGCCATGAAGAATTAAAGGGGAAAATGCAAAATGCAAAATTCACTTTTATAGGTGTTTGAACACAGATGTGTGTCCACAGTATGTGTAACCAACCAGCCTATAATGGTAAAAATCCACCCAATACTTTTTTTTATAATCCCCATAAATCATAAACAGTCTCTCCAAACGAGTGGTTCCAGGGAAGCTCTGCTAGTCGATGAGTTGAATCAACTCCACAGCAACTACATAAATTTATCCACTAACCATTCAGAAACATCCAGATTCATTTTAAAAGTTGTAACTTCTTCCTGAGTCTCTCCATCAGTGTCGATTCTGGTTTGAACAATGTAAGGCTGAACACCGTTACTGACAATCCTCATTTTGGCTGCGTGAGATTCTCCAGCTTTGTTGTTGTTGAGTGACCGAAGCGTGAGCTGTTAAAGCTCCAATCTCTTATGGAAAGGGGGCCGGGAGCAGCAGCTCATTTGCATTTAAAGGGACACACACAAAAATGGCATGTTTTTGCTCACACCCAAATAGGGTGTGAGCTGAAACTTCACAGTCACATTCTGGGGAACACCAGAAACTTATATTACATCTTGTGAAAACGGGCATAACAGAGGCAGTTCTGAAGGCAAAAGGGGTCCAACCTGGCACTAGCAAGGTGTACCTAATAAAGTGGCCAGTGAGTGTATATATTATATTAGCGACTGAACTGCAAAACCATTGTTTAGTTTGCGCCATGCATGTGTGTATCCTGTGACGATGACTCTGGTTCTGACGGACCCACCATCTCTCTGTACTGGCCTAGTTCTCTCTCTGGCACCTAAACCCATTCTCCCTGGAGACACCGGGATGTAGGTCAAGTGAGTCTCCCGTTAGCTCTACAGGGAGAGGATAATTAATCAAAGTTTGGAGTTATAGACTGAGCCCTCTCTGCCACTGCACGCGCTCAAGCTTCTGTAAAGGTGAGTTTTTTGCTATTTATACACATGTACATGGGAATGCCTTAATTCTCAGGCAGAAATTCTCTGGAGAAATCTGGGCTTAGATGCTTCGCTCAAGGCCACAACTGTGGTAGTCACGGCTTGATGGTTTGGAAGGGGACTGAAATCCAGATTTGGCCGAAGGATCTGGCTAAGGGTCACCTCTGCATCACGGCCCATGGGAAAAATATAATTTCTCCAGCCAAAACTCATGAAATGCCAAACAGTATCACCTTACACAGACAAACAGCAATCACATTTCCTTCAGCAAATGCAAACAGCTATTTTGTATAGTACTTTTCACTAGTGGTCAACCAATATTGTTTTTTTTTTTTGTTGTTGTTTTTTCTTATGGCCAATGCTGATATGTTAGATATATATATGATATCACACTATTTAATTCTTTCCCCACCATTGACTTTCCACCATTTATGAGACAATGCTTCCCTGCCATTGGCGGAATTTTCCGTCATTTGTGAGACAACGCTTCCCCACCATTGGCGGAATTTTCCGTCATTTATGAGACAACGCTTTCCCGCCATTGAAAGAATTTTCAGTCATTTGTAAGACAACGCTTCCTCGCCATTGGTGGAATTTTCCATCATTTGTGAGACAACGCTTTCCCGCCATTGGCTGAATTTTCCATCATTTGTGAGACAGCATTTCCCTGCCATTGACGGAACTTTCCGCCATTGGTGAGACAATGCTTCCCCACCATTGACGGAACTTTCCGCCATTTATGAGACAACACTTCCCCGCCATTGGTGGAATTTACAGTCATTTGTGAGACAACGCTTCCCTGCCATTGACAGAATTTTCCTTCATTTGTGAGACAACACTTCCCCGCCATTGAATAGTGCCTAGCTAAAGGAGACTATCACAGCGAAAAACTACCTAACACTCAGCATGATATAATATGAATAAATGTGACGTCAATAGGAAGGCTACGCTGGAGATGCATTTTAATATTTTGCCTGTGTTGTTGGTTTCATGTTTTCTACACCGAAGGCCATCTGGAATCAGGAATAACCCAGGAGAAATGCATGTCTGTTTGAAATCAGTGATCAAGCGCAGACTTGCTTTTGTAACTTCTAGAATAATTCCCATAGAGACTGGAGCTGGCTATATAACAGTATATAGCATGCAATGGCATTAATGAGATTCTGTGGTACAGTATGTCGTGTGTGAGGGACAAGAAACATGGAGAAAATACAGAATGGAACTCTTCCCAAAGAAGACAAGGAAGAACTTCAAAGGGTGTCAAACTTTTAAAAGAACCAACTCAGAGCAGAAACCATCTGAAGACGCTTTTCACATCCAGTGGACCATTTAAGAAAGCAATAAGTCATAAACGAGATGCCAATCTATACTGTGATAAAAAAAAGCTTTTATAAAATTGCAAAAAGGAAACATGAGAAGAAATAGACTAAAAGACACACGAGAATAAACAGAATAAAAGACACATTAATAATCACACACTCTAGCAAAACTATTTTGAATGTACTATTTTGAAAATTACCTTTACATTTAAACTTTAATCACTTTAAATTACTTTTTTTTCTTTGTATTTTCTGAACTTGTTTGATGCAAAACAAAAGATAAAATGATCAAAACAACAATTTCCACATGGTTACTTAACATTAATCATTTTCATAGAATTTCAACTCTTGTATTGTGATGCATACCTTCACCACAGTCCAGAATTACTCATAGCATGATATAAGATTTTAGTCATGCCGCCCACCCCTATCTACTCCTGTCTGAAAATGACCTTATCAAGTTTCAAAAACTAGATTCGTTAGATCTGTGAGTTTAAATGCCTTTAAGGTCAATTATCTGCTTCAAACAATGATTACTTTTAAGTGTTTGCCGTTGTAATTGTGAAATATTGCCTCTAATTTGAATTCACTACAAAGGCGGACGAGAGCGCCACTGGACTGCTTCAATCAAGATAATAATTAGAAGAAGAATGAAGGTCAACTGCTGTCTGGAGATCAGATCACAGCCGATAATGTTACACCGCTCCAGGGCTGGAACGCACAGACACGGATATTGTCTTTTCCCCAGACAACAGGACGGGCGCAATAGTCGATATATACACTTTTGCCTGAAGATTTAAAGTCTGCATTTGAAAGGGAAATATCTGAATTGAATTAGCCGCACAACAATTACAGTAACTGCACTGCAAAAAAATATTTTCTTTCTAAGTATTTTTGTCATTTTGCTGTACAAATATCTAAACTTTCTTGAGAGCAAAATGACAAGATATTAAGTCTTGTTTTCTGAAAAACAAAATGGACCAAAATGTAGTGAGTTTATGCCTAAAACAAGAACAAATATCTGCCAATGGGGTCAGAAAAATAATCTTGATTTCCCTTTGAATTAAGGTGATTTTTCTGATCCCATCTTTGTTCTTGTTTTAAAGAGGACATGTTCATCTTTCTTTGGGCCTGTTTACACCTGGTCACTTCGTGCGTTTTCTCTGATCGGATAGCTATCTGATTTATCAAAACTATTACATTTACACTTGGCCACATAAATGTGTCTCCGCAAAACGGATATAAATCTGATCTTCAATTCCCGCGCTATATGCAGATTTCATGGAGTTCACGTCACCGAAAGCAACAAATATGAGCTGCATTTTATTGATCATAAGCTAATTTCAAAATCAAAGACTGCAATAGGAGAGAGCGCAGCAACAGCACTGGTAAGATCATTCAGTCTCATTACTTTGAATGAAGATGATTGTGTTTTGAGCGTCTGCGATTTACTTTCAGTTTGATTTGCGGCAGTTTGTGCGTCGGCTTTTAGCATTTTGGGGAGGAGTAAAATTTTACATATGTGGTTTCAACAACCAGATGCATTTAGACTAGTTCAGTTTTGACTGGAATGCATCCCAGACCACCTCCTGAAGTGGTTTGAGTGATCGGATTTTTATCCGTCTCAAATATGTTTCGGAGGGCATTTAGACCTGGTCTTTTCACGATAGCTATCCGATCAGAGAAAACGCATGAAGTGACCAGGTGTAAAGCATGAAAAAACTCTGCAAAGTTCCAAAGCACAAAGTCCCTTCTATCCTTAGATTATTGCTGATGTGAAAAAAAGTTTTAAAAAAAGTGAAACTTAAAAAAAGTTATAGAAGTTTAAATGTATTATTATGAAAAATGCAAAAAAAAAATACTATATTTAAATTTTAGAATGAAATACATATTTTCCAAAACATATTTTGTTCAAACTGTGAGAAATTCAAAGCCATAAATCTAAACAAGTTGTGTTCCAAATTTAAGGCTGAAATCTCAAAAAATGAGCTTTCAGTAAGATTTCATTTGCTCATTTCTTGGCCGCGAACAATACAAGTGTGACTTTTTTTCAGGACCATTTAACCTTTTCAAATCATGTCCATGGTTTTTTTTGTGTGTGTGTGTTTGTTCACACAGCAAGTGCCAAAACTTTTACCAAATTTTGTACCACTCCGATGAAGTAAAAAATCCTAAAAAACCAAAACATTAAATTTTTCGGCCAAAAATGACCAAACAGCACCAGTTTATTAACAAACAGTTCAATAACTTCTGTAGGCTGGACAACAACAGAATTGCATGCAGAAGGAATTCTGCAGAAAGCTGATCTGATGTGTCCATTTTTTTAATCGATCATTTGCTGATAAAGAGTGAGAAACCTGCACTGTAAACCCAATTAAGTTGGCAAAACTCAAAAAATTTGAGACAAATTGCCTCAAATTTTTCAAGTTAAGAAATTCAAAGTTTAAGCAAGCAGAACTGGCAGATTTTTATTTTGTACTCATACATTTTAATTATTCTTACCTTGAAATATTTAAGTACACTAATTCATACATTTAACTTAAAATTATCATGTAATCTCAATGTAAACATTTTTATTAGTGTAAACTTAGCTAGCTATAACAAGCTAATTCAGAAAATGCTAACTTGCTAACATGTTAACATAGCACTTGCTGAATGAGTACAGCAATATAAAGCATTTAACTTACTTGCTCTCAAACCATACACCACTTGTCACCATGATGATAACTCTCCAAAAACCCACATTAACAGAAACTCTTTTAAATTAGCATAACAAAACATTAATCACTACTAAATCTCCCACTTATCATCTTAATCTTGCACATAAACAAAACATTATATAACACTTAATTTTAGAATTCACTTTACCATTAGAGTGTCATGGGCAAAGCAAGAAATAAGTTCATAAATCTCAAAACATTGAAACAGTTCAGTTTACTTAAAATATATCAGTTCTGTGAACCTGAAAGAAAAAAGAAAGTGCTAAATACTCATAAAAGTTAATTTGACTAATTTGTTTAATTTAAGTTTGTCCTCCTCAAACCAATGAATTATTTTGAGTGTTAGGGTTTACAGTGGTGAGCTACATGATTTTTGTCAAAGAGCCAGCTTGTAAAGAACAAGCCATAGGTTCCCGACCACTGTCATAATGCATTGCAACAAGCTCTGTTAAAAAAAAGAAAGAAATCCAGCATTACAGATGAAGTAAGAGAAACTGAATTTCATTCAATACTGGAAAGTATTGATCAAATTTTTAAATCGAAGACTTACCAACATTCTAAAATCATGTTGTATATAGAACATTCCAAGTCGTCACTAGTTACATTGAGATACTCCCATAGAAGGCAGCTATCTAGGCTTTGGATCAGTGCTAATGAAAGGACAAATCAACTGTCTGGTTAATCTAGCAATGGCAGGTTGTCTTCGTAGGAGACTGAAAACATTTATTTAAAGGTGACAGGGTTGAGGTGACAGCTGTGCTAAACTTGTAGACAATCTGCCAATCACAAAGAGATTTTAAGGCTCATGATACAAACAAGGGTTCTTTATGTACTGCAGCTTGGTTTGATTTCTTTTCTCATACTACCCTTCGACCTTAGCAGCTCTCCGCACCTTCGCATATGACCTCCAGGACTTCAGCCAACCAATCAGAGCAAATTGTGCTTTCAGAAGGAGGGGCTTCATAGAGACAGGAACTAAACAGAGCGTTACTCATGGAGAATATGAGGAAAATAATCAACATTCAAGCATGAAAACCTGTTCTAGTAGAGCCCAAAAACAACATCAAGACCTTGTAAAATCATGAACTCAATTTTGATACATTTTACAGACTTAATATCTTGTCATTTTGTTTTGTATCTTGATTTAAGAATGTTTAGATATTTGCACTGGAAAACAAGACAAAAATACTAAATAGGAAAATAATTTTTTTGTAGTGTGGTGTGTCCTGACTCCTCAGATATCAAAGACGTGCCAATCACAGAATTCAGGTTAAAGTGAGCGCTGTGAGTGTGCCACAGAGCAGCCGTTCAGATGATCTGGAAAGTGGCAGCGGTCGATGCACAGATCAATCAAATTACCCTGATGGCCACCGTGAGGCTGCAGGCTATAATAAATTCAATAGATTCTCATCGGCAGGGAATCTCACCCACGTTGTTGAAGACACTAGTTACCGTATCAGCCAGAAATCTTTCAAGCAGCTGGAGTCTGAGCAGGAGAGTGAAGCTGAGTGATCCATAATCATTATTTACTCTTCTGAACATCAACTATAGCAGCACAGTGAGAAGATGCGCTTAACCAGGAGAACAAGTCGAGCTGAAACAGCATTTGCAACATATTTAACCCTTTAAAGCCTACTGTATCATATTTGACACATGAATGTCTAAGGTTTCTTAATAATCAACATAATCTGAAAAACCTGTTGCACAGAATCTCCTATAGTCCTTCTGTCATCTGATTGATACTTTATACTCTTTTAGCAAGTAAAAGGTCTTTCAGTGTAATTGTACAAATGTGTCTTTTTGCAGTGAAATCTGATTTTTAGAAAGAATAAAAATGTATATACTTTTTAAACCACAAATGCTCGTCTAGCACTGCTCTGCGATGCGCCACACATTATGTAATCATGTTGGAAAGGTCACGCGTGACGTAGGCGGAAGTACCGCGGTAGTGCGAAAAACTCCAACATTTTCTCCTCCAACTTCAAAATCGTCCAACATCATTGTTTTACCTTTTTTTGTAAAGGCCGTTTGACTTAATCTTTGCACAATCGCTTTGTAAACACTGGATCGGTACTTCCGCCTACGTCACGCGTGACCTTTCCAACGTGATTACGTAATGCATGGTGTAGGGCTGGACGATTAATCGAAAAGTAATCGAAACCGAAATTCGGAACCTCTAACTGACGTAATTTTCCCATGTCGGTTATTTCGTTTTTTTAATCCTGTTAATACTTTCCCCTTAAAAACATACTACCGCGTGTGTAGTCACGTGACTCCGCCCCATCCAGTCAGCGGCATGGAAGCAACACAGAGGCGAACTCAAACGCCGAGTCAACATCTGTATCTGATTTACAACGAGCAGAAATCTGTAAGAAATGTTACGCACCATATATAAAGTAACTGCTGAAAGTGAGCTGTTATGTCGGAGCACTCTTTCATTAGGAAAAATTATCCCACCTTTAATAAGCATATTTATAGTACAAACCATGTCAGTTAACTAAAAGGGAGAAAAAAAAGCAAAAAAAAAAAAAAAAAAATCGTTCATTAATCATAATCAAGGTAAAATGTTCAATTAATCAAGATTTTGATTTTAGGTCATATCGTCCAGCCCTAGCATGGCGCATCGCAGAGCAGTGCAAGACGAGCATTTGTGGTTAAAAAGTATATCATTTTTATTCATTTTAGAAAATGACAGATTGTTTCTCTAGATAAGACCCTTATTCCTCATCTGGGATCATGTAGAGATCTTTGAAGCTGCACTGAAACTGACATTTGGACCTTCAACCTGTTGGTAACTGTTGAAGTCCACAATATGGAGAAAAATCCTGGAATATTTATCTTAAAAAACCTTCATTTCTTTCCCACTGAAGAAAGAAAGACAAACACCTTGGATGACATGGGGGTGAGTAAATTATCAGGAAATTTTAATTCTGAAGTGAACTAATCCTTTAGGCATTTGCCAATTTTCAATCTAAACAGCGACTTTTTTCTTTTCTTTTTTTTTTTTTTTTCTTCATGCAATACTAGTCAAAAGTTTGGACAGACTCACAGTGTTTATCATGACTTTTTTCTACATGTATGTGAAAACATGGTGATAGCAATAGTGAGGTCATGAGTTCAAATCCCAGGAAACACATGTACTGATGAAAATCCACATTTCAAGTCACTTTAAATAAAATCATCTGTCAAATATATAAATAAATTATTTAGAGGCCTTTTTACTTTACTCAAGTATTATTCTGAATCCCTGTACTTTTCTTATTTGAAAATGATGTTTTTTTTTATTCCCTACAATTTCATTTAGATCTCCAAAGTACATCTTTTGACTTTTTTCATCTTTTTGTCCATTGAACTGAGCTTACAAAGCCCATCAAATTACACTCCCAGCTAAACTCTTATAGCCAATGGCATCTGTTTCAGTGTATTCGGACACAATATGGTCATTCGTCCTTGTGAAGAGATGTCTCTCATCAGTCAGCAAAACACAGTCACTCACCTAAAGCAAAACGCTTTCATTAAAAGACACAGCTGAAGGTGGACTCAACTGCTACTACTATAAAATTAACTGTTTCACGTTGAACAATTTCAAGTAACTGTGTCAGTGGGGACAGTAAGAGTCTGTGCATTTCACTTACTGAAACGAGTAAATCTATCAATCCACTTAAAAAAAAATGCCAAGAAAACATTTAATTTTAAATACACCACCATTCAAAAGTTAGTAAGATTTTTAATGTTTCTGAAAGAAGTCTCTTCAGCTCAACAAGGCTGCATTTATTTGATCAAAAGTACAGTAAAAACAGTGGAATATTATTACAAGTTGAAATAACTGTTTTCGATGTGAATATATAGTAAAATGTAATTTATTCCTGTGATCAAAGCTGAATTTTCAGCATCATTACTCCAGTCTTCAGTGTCACATGATCCTTCAGAAATCATTCTAATATGCTGATTTGCTGCTCAATTATTAATAATGTCTCATATTAACAATGTTGAAAACAGTTTTTGCTACTTAACCCTCTGGTGCTGTTCAGTCATTTTTGACCAAAACAATTTAAGTTTTTTAAAGAATTTTTTTACTTCATCAGAATGGTATGAATCTTGGTAAAGGTTTTGACACTTGCTATGTGGACACACACACACACACACACACACACACACACACACACACACACACACACAGGTTTGTTTCGCTATCTTAGTGACTACCCCTAAACCTACCCATCACAGAAAACTGTCTGCATTTTTTACATTTTTAATAAAACATTGTTTAGTATGTTTTTAAAACTATTTTAAATATGAGGACTCATGATATGTCCTTATATTTCATGTCTCATATTTCACGTCGTAATACCAGTGTTATACCCATGGCATTATACAAATTTGTGTCCTCATAAATCACAAAAACGCTCACAAACACACACACACACACACACACGCACACACACACACACAATCATGGACATGATTTGAAATGATTAAATGGTCCTGAAAAAAAAAAATTGTCACTTGTATTGTTTGCGGTCAAAAATATGCTCCAAAGCATTCAAGATTTATGACAGTTTAAGTTGGAAAATTAAGTTTCAGGTCTATGCTCAAAAAGTGGTTAACAGGTCCGGTTTCCAGAAGAGGGCGGAGCTTTAACAGCTCGTGCTTTGGTTGCTCAACAACAACAACAAAGCTGGAGAATCTCACGCAGCCAAAATGAGGATTGTCAGTAACGGTGTTCAGTCTTACATTGTTCAAACCGGAGTCGACACTGATGGAGAGACTCAGGAAGAAGTTACAACTTTTAGAATGAAACTGGACGTTTCTGAATGGTTAGTGGATAAATTTATGTCGTTGCTGTGGAGTTGATTCAACTCATCAACTAGCATGTGCCGTCATGTTAATATTTTGTGTTGAATTGACCCTCGTTTGTGAAGCAGTAAAATGACGGCATGACAACAACACTCTACTACAACAACTCTTCCTCTTCACTAAAGCAGCCCAACATGGCCTCACCCCCTTTGTTGTGTGTTCTCGGGGGCGGGGTTTATGTAAATGTTAGGGTTTGTGATGTCACTAACCCAGGAAGAAGCTTGTTGTAGTTCCTACCAGCTGTTTGTTGAAGTCCTTAAACAGTGAATTCTGTAAAAGAAAATATCTTCCTTTGCATTGAACTTCGAGCGTCGTAACTTTGCAGATGTTGTTTATGCTCAGACAGCAATATTACACACTAACTAAAGTTAAAAAAGTCAAATCATAACCAAGGGACCCTTTAAATAGAATCTTTTGTAACATTATAAATGTCTTCACTGTCACTTTTGATCAATTTAATGCAGCCTCACTGAATAAAAATATACTTTTCTTCAAAAGAAAATGAAATCCTACAGACCTAAACTTTTAAACGGTAGTGTAAATACAATTATACTTTCCCTCAAATATGTTTTTGGCCACACAGTGAAGCTAAATTGGCAGAATCCTCTTCAACTAAAGTATAAAATCTCAGTATTTTGAAACAGCAGGAAATAAAGGCTTTGTCTTTGTTTTCTAACCCTTTGTGTTATTATGGAAATACTCACTGCCCACACACAGTATGGAAAAACATAATTCTGTGCACCCAATGCTTCAGCACGGTAAGTATTATCAGTAAAGGTCAAAGCCAATTTCAGCATGTAGCTCAATATTTCATATGACCAATTCTGCACCAATAACTAATTAATGAAACCAGATTAATAAAACGCACATCCTTGATTATCTCACAATCAGCGTTCCCGGCATCCTCACTTTTTTCTAAAAAATGGCAATCATCGAGGTAAGTTTCCAAATGTGAAATGGAGCTCATTAAAATTCATACCTGTCGTGAATCAAAATGGAAATGAAAAGGCAAGGCTGGGCTCGGTGACAAAGACGTGGTGGAAAAGAGCTGTCTTTTTACAGGGTGAGTAAACATATCAGGACAGTATTAATAGGGTGTTTCAAGAATAACGGCTGATCATTTAAAAGCCAAACATGTAGTCAAAGAGAAAGATATTAAACGCTGCTATGGCGATTCGCAGATAAAGACGACACCCAACAGGTCACATGCAGTTTTATATTAAGGTTGACTAATTGCCCGGCTGTGACTCTATTACAATCTGTCATGTCACGCTGGAAGTAAATCACCGCGGCCCCAGGGACGAATCGCAATAGATTTGTGTTCCGGCAGAGCTGAAAATGGCGAAATGCTGTGCATCAAATTCATTATGTTCAGAACGTAATTATTAGTGGCGCTTGTGAAACCTAGTATTAAACCTTAAAACATGACATATGAAATAATTATTTTTATTTTATTTTTTTTCAAATGGAACCATTTATTGAACCTTTGGACAAAATCTAAAAAAAGTTTTAAATGTGTGTTTTTGAGCATCATATTTCATACATCAGGCTTTTATGGCTCATATAGTATGATATAGTGAGAATATGAAGGGCAAAACAGCTCAATGTTATTCAGAGGCCCAAACTGAGCAAAAATATGCAATTTGGTGCAGATGCAGATATTTATATGGACAAAAAATGAGATGAAATTCTGATTGTAATGTAAATCAATGAGACCTTTATAACACAATACTTACATAAAATGCATATAAATATCAGTCGCCACTCTATATCTGCCAATAATATCTTTTAGTAAGACATTTAAATGCTTAGTTTTATGATCTGTAGTTTTAAAACAGTTCATGTGACTACAGTGGTTCCACCTTAATGTTATGAAGCGATGAGAATACTTTTTGTGCGCCAAAAAAAATTCAAAAATTTATTCAACAAAATCTAGTGATGGACGATTTCAAAACACTGCTTCATGAAGCTTCGAAGCTTTACAAATCTTGTGTTTCGAATCAGTGGTTTGGAGCATGTATCAAACTGCCAAAGTCACATGATTTCAGTAAACAAGGCTTCGTTGCATCATAAGTGTTTCGAAATTTCAAGGGTTCAAGTGACTTTAGCAGTTTGATAAACACTCCAAACCACTGATTCGAAACAAAAGATTCGTAAAGCTTCATGAAGCAGTGTTTTGAAATCGCCCATCACTAGATATTGTTGAATAAAGTCGTTTTTTTGTTTTTTTGGCGCACAAAAAGTATTCTCGTCACTTCATAACATTAAGGTTGAACCACTGTAGTCACATAAACTGTTTTAAATATTAGTCTTTAGTAGCTTTCTGGGCACTGAAAGTATTATCTTGCTGTCAATGGAGGCCTCACTGAGCCATCAGGTCTTATCAAAAATATCTTAATTTGTGTTCTGAAGATGAACGAAGGTCTTACGAGTGTGGAACGACATGAGGGTGAGTAATAAATGACAGAAATTTCATTTTTGGGTGAACTAACCCTTTAAGACTCACATTTGAACATGATTTTCTGACAAATGATGTATAGATAATCAAGTTCAGTCCAGTAAGTGTTCATCTTGAAATATTACTAACAATATTAAAGTTATTCTCACTTTATTCTCACAGCAAAGACACGTGAACCACAAGCTGAAGATGGACGTTTGTACAATTATACTAAAAAAAAAGACTTTTAACTTATAAAAGTCTAAACTACCAATCAGACGACAGAAGGACTGTAAGAGATTGTGTGCAACAGGTTTTTCAGCAAAGTATTGATCATGTTGATCATTTAGAGGACCTTAGAAATCTGCGTATTCAGTCAGATACAGTAGGCTTTATAGGGTTAAACCTCGTCCTGCAGCAGACTTGTGAGGTTCCTCAAATTGTGTGTTGTTGAGGCGAGGTGTGCTGTTATTTTACTAAGTAATCAGACACACCATTTTCACCCGAGCCGTATCTAGAGACCAGAAGATCACAAGAGACTCTTTTTACACAAGTCAGTCAGTGACAACACAAAACACCGTAGCAACCACATAGCAACTAACTAACAACCTCTCATGGCACTTACTGTAGCAATGCTACGGCAAACACCCACAACACAGCAGCAAGTTTTGCACTGACAAAACTCACTCTCATTTTTCTTAAAAATGTCAAAACCTGAATTTTAATACCAAGGTTTATGAATACCAGTAGAGGCCTGCTGTTTGACTATGAAGCAACCCCACACCTAAACCTGTTAGAAAAACAGCTGCAACTTCAGCTATCAGACTACAAAACCTTGAATCTGGTCTTGCAGAACATGAATAAAAGATTTGTGACTTTTAAGGTTATAACATTCATGTGCCAATCACAGCCTCCGTAGGGCGCACTAGCAAAGCCTCCAAATCCCAAAGACAAGCACACAAGAACTTTCCAGCAGTGTTTCTAGAGACACGTGTGAGTTGGGTCTGAATCAAATCTCACAAATATAAATAAGAGCCAGATTAGTGTGCTTACACGGCCATCTGCACAAGTACACATGTGAGAGTCATCGTTTGTTCTGTTAGCAGTTACACAAGTTAATCTGAAATTGACATCTGCTATGAATACATCGATACAGTTTATACACAGCACTGCTTCCAGAGATGCCAAGTCTGCAGTTTTTGCATGGATTTGGACTAAATTTACACTGTTTTAGCTTATGGTTTGATGGTTTGACAAAAAGCATTCTATTACTTATATTCATTGCATAATAAATAACAGTAAAAATATGCAATTTCAATGTTTGATGATTTGACAGCATACTACTATTATATTCTGTATTATATAAATAACAGTAGAAATATGCATACATATAGCATGCTTTATTTCAAACTATCAAACCTTGCAATACCGCATGTATGCATATTTTACTGTTATTTACTTATATAATATGCATACAAGTAAATAACAGTAAAAATATGCATACATAGTATGTTTTGTCAACTCTTGCAATATGTATGCATATTTTTACTGTTATTTACTTATAATAAGCAATATAAGTAACAGTGTGTGTTGTCAAACCTTGCAATATTACAAGTACATCTCAATAGATTAGAATATCATGAAAAAGTTCTTTTTTTTCTGTAATTTAATTCAAAAAGTAAAACTTAAATATATTCTAGATTTATTAGTCATAAAGTACAATATTTCCAGACTTTTTTGTTTTCATTTGGATGATTACAGCTTGCTGCTCATCAAAATAAAAAAAATCAGTATCTCAAATTATTAGAATATTTAATTTCAAGTTCTATTAAATTACCATCCTCAGGGTATAAATACTGGGTTTAGGTCAGTAATCCCAACAGCAATCATGGGGAAGTCTGCTGACTGGACAGTTGTCCAGAAGACGATCATCAAGACCCTCTACAATGAGGGTAAGCCACAGAGGGTCACTGCTGAAAGAGCTGGCTGTTCGCAGAGTGCTGTGCCAAAGCATATTCATGGAAAGTTGACTGGAAGGAGAAAGTGTGGTAGGAAAAGGTGTACAAATGAAAGGAATGACCGCAGGCTTGAGAAGATTGTCAGGCGAAGCCGAATTAAGAACTTAGGAGAACTTCAAAAGGAATGGACTGAAGCTGGAGTCAGTGCATCAAGAGCCACCACACACAGACGTCTTCAGGAAATGGGCTACAACTGTCATACTCCACGTACCAAGCCACTTCTGAACCAAAGACAACGTCAGAAGCGTCTTACCTGGGCTAAGGAGAAGAAGAACTGGACTGTTGCTCAGTGGTCCAAAGTCCTCTTTTCAGATGAAAGTAAATTTTGCATTTCATTTGGAAATCAAGGTCCCAGAGTCTGAAGGAAGAGTGGAGAGGCACAGAAACCATGTTGCTTGAAGTCCAGTGTAAAGTTTCCACAGTCAGTGATGATTTGGGGTGCCATGTCATCTGCTGGTGTTGGTCCACTGTGTTTTCTGAAGTCCACAGTCAACGCAGCCATCTACCAGGAAATTTTAGAGCACTTCATGCTTCCTTCTGCTGACAAGCTTTATGGAGATGCTGATTTCATTTTCCAGCAGGATTTAGCACCTGCCCACACTGCCAAAGGTACCAAAAGCTGGTTCAGTGACCATGGTGTTACTGTGCTTCATTGGCCAGCAAACTCACCTGACCTGAACCCCATAAAGAATCTATGGGGTATTGTCAAGAGGAAGATGAGACACCAGACCCAACAATGCAGATGACCTGAAGGCCGCTATCAAAGCAACCTGGGCTTCCATTACACCTGAGCAGTGCCACAGGCTGATCGCCTCCATGCCACGCCGCATTGATGCAGTAATTCATGCAAAAGGAAGCCCAACCAAGTATTGAGTGCATATAAATGAACATACTTTTCAGAAGTCTGACATTTCTGTTTAAAATACCTTTTTTTTTTATTGATCTTATGAAGTATTCTAATTTTTTGAGTGAATTGGTGGGTTTTTGTTAAATGTGAGCCAAAATCATCACAATTAAAAGAACCAAAGACTTAAAGTACTTCAGTCTGTGTGCATTGAATTTATTTAATACACGAGTTCCACAATTTGAGTTGAATTACTGAAATAAATTAACTTTTCCACGACATTCTAATTTATTGAGATGCACCTGCACTTATATTGCATTTTATATAAGTAAATAACAGTAAAAAAATATGCATACATGCAGTATTGCCAGGTTTGATGGTTTGACAAAGCATACTATTACTTGCATTGCATATTATATAAGTGGATAACATTAAAAATATGCATACATAGTATGTTTTGTCAAACCTTGCAACATGTATGCATTTTTACTGCTATTAAATTATACAATATGCAATAAGTAATAGTATGTATTGCCAAACCTTGCAATACGTGTTGCATATTATACAGTATAAGTTAATAACAGTAAAAATATGCATTAAAACAGTATGTTTTGTCAAATTTTGCAATACGTGTGCATATTTTTACTGTTATTATATCCAATGTAAGTAATAGTTTGCTTTGTCAAACCTTGCAATATTACTCATGTTGCACATTACATAAGTAAATAACAGTAAAAATATGCATACATAGTATGTTTTGTCAAACCTTGCAACATGTATGCATTTTTACTGCTATTTACTTATTTATTATGCAATAAGTAATAGTATGTATTGTCAAAACTTGCAATGCATGTTGCATATTATACAGTATAAGTAAATAAAAGCAAACAGTATATGCATACATATCGCAAGGTTTGATGGTTTGACAAAGCATACTATTACTTGTATTGCATATTATATAAGTAAATAACAGTAAAAAAAAATATCCACACATGCTGTACTGCCAGGTTTGATGGTTTGACAAAGCATACTATTACTTATATTGCATATTATATAACTTAATAACAGTAAAAATATGCATACATAGTATTTTTTGTCAAACCTTGCAACATGTATGCATTTTTACTGCTATTTAAATATGTAATAAGTAATACAGTATGTATTGTCAAACCTTGCAATACGTGTTGCATATTATACAGTATAAGTAACAGTAATATATGCATACATATTGCAAGGTTTGATGGTTTGACAAAGCATACTATTACTTGTATTGCATATTATACAAGTTAATAACAGTAAAAATATGTATTTTATTCATAAGTTTTGTCAAACTTTGCAACAAATATGCATTATTTACTTATAATAATATGAAATATAAGTAATAGTATGCTTTGTCAAACCTTGCAATATTACTTATGTAGCATAATATATAAGTAAATAACAGTAAAGAAAAAAAAAATACACACATGCTGTACTGCCAGGTTTGATTGTTTGACAAAGCATACTATTACTTAGGTTATACTGCATATTATATAAGTTGATGACAGTAAAAAATATGCATACATAGTATGTTTTGTCAAACCTTGCAATATGTATGCATATTTTCACTGATATTCACTTATAATAATATGCAATATAAGTAATAACATGCTATCAAATCAAGCAATATTAATTATATTGCAAAATATGCATACATGCTGTATTGCAAGGTTTGATAGTTTGACTTAATGCATACTATTACTTTTACTTAATTCTATGCAAGTAAATAAAAGTAAAAAATATGCATATATTTTAGTATTTTTAAGTATTCATGGCAGGTATGCAGTTTTTTTTTTTACGTTATTTAATATATTTACACAATTATTTATCTATGTTTGTTTTAAATCATTACATTTACATCATTTCTTTTCTATGAGAAAGCGAATCAGCAGGAAAATTGTTTCAGTAGAAAATGGGTAAAACATGAAATAAAGCACGGCACGGCACTGAATGCATTTACATTATACCAGCAACCCTTAAAATACAACATACATACAATATTTGGGTTCTGGTTTCTCACTAGTTATGAGCTTGACGGTTTATAATCTTTGCACAATTTAATATTGCCATCTACATTAACTAAAAGCAAGCTGAAAATACATAATAAGTACTAAAACCTGTGCTTTGTACAGTAAGTGGTATAGTCTGAGTTTGGGGCTGGTTTGCATTGGACATCTGGCTGTCTTTGTCATATAGACATGGCAAACCTTGCTTTATCACATGACCATAGAGAGATCAGCAGTAAAACCTTCTAGACAGACCAAAGGTTGAAGCCTAAATCATATCTGCACACCTCTGAGATACAAACACCACTGCCACTGAAGCACAATAATCATCATCATCATAAGAAGAAGAGAAATAACTGCTACGCCTCTTGCTTCAGCGCTGTGTTTCGTAATGAAGTAACACCATTCTGCTCTCTTAATAACTGTACCTGCCTTTGACGCTTTCCGAGCAGATATCAATAGAATGATTTCAGTAACTGCTACTGTACTGGATGGAGCTCAAGAACAAATTTATAAGGAAATATCTCTATTGATTTCTGTTCTTACAGACACCCAATCTCTTTCACAGAGATTCTCTGCCCATTTTGGGGCAAAAATCTCGTCAAAACCAAAAAGCAGTGAGCCAGCATTTATTGATACCTTCGAAAATCCCTCCAATCTGATAAAGGTCCCTCAGTGCAACTGGCAAGACTCCATTTACCAATTAAGAAGAACATGTCCACCACAAATGGGCAGCAGAAATAGGACAGAACGTGTTAAAACAAATAAAGCAATCTCTAAATGCAGTTTCAAAGCTTTCGCTGAGAAAATCCTCTGAGAGGGCATCTCCGAACACCTCAAGAATAGTGCGAATGAAGCTACTCCACACTGTCACACATCATTATCTCCACAAAGAGGAATACAGCAAATGGGAACAATAGCACAAAAACTCATTCTGCCTTGAGATTACACTGTCACCTCAAATCTGCTATGATTTGTTCTATCAATTATGCAACATTGCATCCTGCATAGTTTTAGTGTTAGTTTTTTAATCACCAATACTGCAGCAATAATGAGATTCTTTCCCAGTTATTTTAAATTATATTTTAATAGCTCATTATTGTATGTCCGTCTTTCTCCCACACCTCATTTACATTAAAACCTCTGCTATGAACTCACTTTGCACCTTATTTTAGTGCATAAATGGCAATATATTCCAAAAACAACACCACAACATGACAAAGAAAAGTCTATATGTCTAAAAGTCTTTTAATACTGTAAATCTGAGAGCTCAGAAATGTCAGAGATATTGTACAAATACAAAATGATCGGCTGATTTTAGATCTGCAAAGCACCAAATGTATAAGATATATCACCTGTCAGTTGTACTTACTCACTTTTTATGTGTAATAATGCAACTGAGTACCATATAACCTGAAATGTCATTCTCAAAAAATGTTTTCAAATGCATATGACAAAAGGTGTCACTCAAAAGAAAATAAAAGCTTTACACAAAAACTGCCTCGACTCCAGTAATAGTTTATCTCTTTTTACTAATATAATAGAAGCACCTAAATAAATATAATCTCTGCTATACAATTCATTAGCCACAACAAAAAATATATACTTCTGAATTGCCATGCGATTGTGTTGGATTTCACTTCACCTCAGTCATCTCAATCATAGCAAAGTTAGTAAAGCAAGTAATCTAAACGCATTTCTATCACATTTTCCCTTGCATACACACTAGCCAAAAAGTAGCTGATCTTATGCCTCCTAACCAAGTGGCTGTTCTGATCTGTCAGCACATTAAGTTGAGTTGAGCTGGATCTGGTTGTCTTACCCATGTTGGTACCAGGAGGCTGGCGGGTCTCTCTAGCAGATCAGGCTGATGTTTGGCGGCTGCGTTCATCTCCCATGCAGCCTCTGGTTCGGTGCACTGAAGTCACACACACTTGGATCTGTCATTTATATCCAGTGATGGCCGGGCATCGTGCGGACGCGGCTCCGGGGTCCAGCATCCAAATGGACCTGCCGGAGATCAGCAGCTCTTTGCAAATCTAAATCAGTGCGACTGTGTGGAGGCGCTCGGGGTTTAAAGAGACATCCACGCAGAGATGAAGTGATGTGGGTTATTCCTGTGAGTTGGAAAGAGACGCGTAATGCTGGAGGATCGGAGCGCAAATGTTGAGCGCGTTTCCTCCTGCTGCCTCAGATATGATGCGCCTTCAGCTCGAGCTCGTTTAACCCATCAGTGACTGAACTCTAAACACTCAACTACAGCTGGGCGATATATTCGCGGAATGTTTTATGATGCATAAAGCAACATCCTAAAGATATTAATGATGATTGCAATACTCTATTTATTTGGCTAAGTTTAAAAAACACTGGGATAGTTCCTTTCATGCAATTCTTCCCTGTCATGGTGCTTCAACAGCGTCTCTGTTTCAAACTTGAGTAGCAAAATGGCGTTTGACTTGGTAAGTTTTGTTGCGTCCCAAATGACGCACTATACACTATGTACTCATCCGTGTAGTGCGTGAATTGTATAAGGTTATTTTGTTATTTAACATCGGAGTCTGACAGCCCTTTCCCTCCGCTAAAGCTGCGACAGTTGAGTGCATGAAGTGTCCAACATTCCACACTTCGTTTTTTCCCGTTAATTTAGTGCATCATCCGGGTATTTAACGTTTTGTTTTTTTTGTTTTTCCTTTTTGGAAACTATTTATAGGCCTACTTAAAAACGTCATAGAATAGTGCATAAGTACGCGAATTGGGATGCACCTTTTGATTAATTTCCGCGAATCTGTCCGTTTCTACGGAGCCCCGGACATGACATGCAGGAAAAAAATAGTAGGCTTAATCGTGCGCTCGATTTACTAATTCGTTCCCTCGATTTACTAATTCGTGCGCACGATTTACTAATTCGTTCCCTCGATTTACTAAAATGTGCGCACGATTTACTATTTCGTTCCCTCGATTTACTAATTTGTGCGCATGATTTACTAATTCGTTCCCTCGATTTACTAAAACGTGCGCATGATTTACTATTTCGTTCCCTCGATTTACTAATTTGTGCACACGATTTACTATTTCGTTCCCTCAATTTACTAAAACGTGCGCACGATTTACTATTTTGTTCCCTTGATTTACTAATTCGTGCACACAATTTACTAATTCGTTCCCTCGATTTACTAAAACGTGCGCACGATTTACTATTTCGTTCCCTCGATTTACTAATTCGTGCGCACGATTTACTAATTCGTTCCCTCGATTTACTAAAACGTGCGCACGATTTACTATTTCGTTCCCTCGATTTATAAATCATGCACATGCACATCCGTTTTAGTAAATCATGCGTACGATTTAGTAAATCGAGGGAACGAATTAGTAAATTGTGCGCACGATTAAATTTTTTTTCTTGCATGTCATGTGCGGGGCTCCGTACGTTTCAATGAATCGGTTCGAAACTCACTCAAAAGATTCAACGTGTGTGTCGTTTGCGTCATCAGAGATCGTATTTCATTTGAATGTTTTCGTAAGACATAAAATGCTGTTTATGACTAGCCTTCTTGTGTTAATTTATTGAAAAACAGTTTGGCAAATTAGATTTTTGCTTTGCTTTACTTTTGTGCATGGTCTTTTTGGTTGAAATATTATTTTAGAGCAAATAGATGTCAGAATATTAAGTGGTGGACAGTAACAACGTTTTTTTTTTTATTATTATTTACTTCATTACAGTACTTGAATAGCAAAATGGCGTTTGACTTGGTAAGTTTGATTCGTTTCCGTGAATCTGTCCGTTTCAATGAATCGGTTGGCTCTTTATTTCACTGTTTCTCTCGCTAAGATTTTTTTTTTTTTATGCAATTATGTACAACATTAGTACAAACATACACATCTCACAACAAATATGAAAATAGGAAAAATATACAAAAATTACAAAAAAAAACATGCATAAATGAAAGGGAGAATCGCTTGGAAACTTACTCAAAAGATTCAACGTGTCGTTGCATCATCATCACTGAGGTCATATTTCATGTAAAATGTTTTCGTAACACATAAAATGCTGTTTATGACTACTGATTGTATTCATTTAGGGAAAAACAGTTTGGATAAGTAGATTTTTGCTTTACTTTTGTACATTTACTTTTTGGTTGAAATATGGTTATTTCAGAGCATGTCAGAACATAGGCCCATTTGAATATCACCAAAAGACTGAAAAATATTTATTTATTTATTTATTTAATATCATCAACGCAAATAGGCTACTACTAACATTGGGTTAGGGTTAGATATTTGTTTTACATATAAACCTAATTCTATGCATTTATTTTGCAAATGCAAATAAAACAGGCTACATAAACAAGAAAAACAAATCTTTCTTGTAATACTTTGTAATTTTAATAACAGTTGAATAACAATTTTTATATTTTTTTATGATTTGAATTAAAAAACAAAAAATGAAATGCATTTCAAAAGAAATTTGTGAACATACTGTATATGAAACAAGAAAAAATGCAAAACTGTAGTCATGTAACATGCATCTATGTGTATTTAGCTGTGCTAACATTAACTCTCTTACTAAAGCCAATAACATTCCTCGTTTCTCTTAATAATATTATTGATTTCTTGCATGCATTTATGAAATGCAAGGAGAACTAGACACACTGCCAGAGGATGTTTAAGAGACTTCCCTTTCAATTTCGGTGTTCACTGGCCAAAATAATGTGCCATTGACCTAATTATTGTTTGCACTGTACTGTTAAAGTCAGCCGTACTAGAAATGAGTAATTAAATGCTGCAGTTTAATGCAGAGTGCCAATAAAAAGAAAATTAGCAGCACAGCTTTAGTGCTCGAATTATTAAAGCATCTTTAAGCTCGTCTAACACAAGATTAATTTGTGCAGCGTTAATTTATGATTCCTTGATAAGAACGGACGACTCTTGTGGACAAAATGCTTTGCTCTTTTTATTGGCCTGGGGTGCGTTTCCCAAAGCCAACTATGTTATGGTATAGCCAGGTTCTGTTGTTACCAACACAACTCAGTGGAACTTACGACCATATAGGCCTACGATGATTTTGGGAAACACACCCCTGATCTGTAAAGGCTTTAAGACCCGTTCACACCAAGAACGATAACTATAAAGTATAATAACTATAACTATAATGACAACTATATTTGCGTACACATCAACGTACCTTTTTTGTTTCTTGAGCGTGCATTACACATTTTTGCTCTTAAATCAGAATGGATTCTGATTGGCTGTCAATGTTTTTATCATTCATCAGCTGGAAAAAAATCTTTCTGAAAGTGATTCCAGTGATCGTTCCTCTCTGTATTTATTGTTGTAGTTGTGGTGTTGTGACTCTTTTACATTTAGAACGATATTTTATCACTAGCCTATATATGATTATCATCCTTGGTTGATTAAAATAGAATTTTAGAAGGATCTTTAAGGCTTATGGAAGCTTGTTTCCACCATGGAATAAAACAATTTAAGATAATTGTGACTTTTTATCTCACAGTTCTGACTTTTTTTTTTCTCAGAATTATGAGATATAAACTTGAAATTGCGAGTTATAAAGTCAGAATTGCGAGGGAAAAAAGTCAGAATTACGAGAAATAAACTTGCAATTGCGAGTTATAAAGTTAGAATTGTGAGTTATAAAGTCAGAATTGCGAGATATAGTCAGAATTGTGAGATATAGTCAGAATTATGAGAAATAAAGTCAGAATTACGAGATATAAACTTGCATTTGTGAGTTATAAAGTCAGAATTGCGAGAAAAAAAGTCAGAATTACGAGATAAACTTGCAATTGCAAGATATAAAGTCAGAATTGTGAGGAAAAAGTCAATTACAAGATATAAACTTGCAATTGCGAACTTATAAAGTCAGAATTGTGAGGAAAAAAGTTAGAATTGTGAGATATAAACTTGCAATTGTGAGGGGAAAAATTCTGACTTTATATCTCGCAATTCTGACTTTTTATCTCAAAATTGTGACTTTATCATGCAATTGTGACTTTTTATATCTCGCAATTCTAATTGTGAGAAAAAAAGGTGAAAATTTGTGAAATAAAAAGTCACAATTTCCTCTTTTATTTTTTATTCAGTGGCGGAAACAAGCTTCCATAGGCCCGTTCACACTAAGGATAAATATTTAGTTATGAAAAAAATCATTGAAAATGTAAAAGAATAGCAGAGTCCACACCACTACTATAACGATAATGATACAGAGGGACAATAATGATGGAATCACTTTTAGCATGATTTCTTTCCAGCAGATGAACGATAAAACATTGACAGCCAATCAGAATCCATCCTGTTTTAAAGAGCATGCACATTTAGCAGCAGACGACAAAAGTAAGCATGGGCTTATAATAAACAAAACATTATCCTGCACTGGTGTGGACGCTAATATAGTTATTGTTCCTGGTGTGAACGGGCCTTTACACTCTTTTCCCAATGGCAGTTCATAATGAGCAATATGTCAAGCTCCAAAAAAGACAAAAAGCACAGCAGTTTTTCTTTGAACAGAATCTTAAAAATGTTCTTTTTAATGGCCCAGCAGACTTTAAGGACTACACGTAACCTAAAGCATAACAACCCAACCTCTGCAACAAAGCAATTTACTGTTTTTCATGACGCAAACATTTAATAATAGGCCATCACATGATGTCTGACCTGTCAGACTTTACTGCCCATTTCCAGGTACCCCGAGCGAGCAGCATTTCTTTATCAACCCTCGATGGCTGCTGCGTGCACTGCATGATGGGCTTTTAGTGTCTTGTTTTCGCCCTCCTAATGCGATCTCACATACAGGGTGATGCAGCGAGGGTGGTAAAGAGCGTCCGGGCACTGGGCCAAGCTCGCATCCAACAGTGCATCTCCTGTAGAAATCGCCGGTCACCATCGCTTAAATAGACTTACTGATAAACATTCATTTCACATGAGCAGCACCTTGGCAGAAGCGCTTCTAAAACACAACAGGGGCAGAGAAACAGAAGGAGGTCACGGGAAGGCAAATAAAACCCGCAACACCCTTGTTCAGATGCGCAGAGCAGAATGCAACATGACAAACCACTTATACCTAAGGAGGAGGGAGACACCTTTACATGCACGTGTGAGGCAGCTTTGTTCAGCCGCGGTTGATATTCCACGCGTGTCAGGTTGAGGTGCACTCTGGGGAACAAACTTCACATTTTCAGGGAAAGCTGCATCAACAATTTGGCATCAAAGCCTAATTACTCCCTTCACATTTCCCCTTCGCGCTCAACTAATTAGACCGCAATCACATGCACTATCAAATAACATTTTTAAGCGCTTGCGTCTTCAGCAATTTGCCGGCAACTTTTTTTTTTTTGAAAACAATTCACCTAAAAATTTGATTCTGGCATTATTTAATAGAGCTGGCTATATTATATATATATATATAGAGAGAGAGAGAGAGAGAGAGAGAGAGAGAGAGAGATAAAGATAAACTCAATTCAAAGGGAAAACAATATGATTTTTCTGACTCCACTGGCAAATATTTGTTCTTGTTTTAAGCATAAACTCACTACATTGATACATTTTTCAGAAAACAAGACTTAAAGGGATAGTTCACCCCAAAATGAAAATTATCCCATGATTTACTCACTCTCAAGCTATCCTATGACTATCTTCTTTCAGACTAACACAGAGTTATATTCATATACTATAATAAATGGCTTCCGGCAACAGCTGTACGCAAGTCGCGTGCGGCTGTTGCCAGAAGCTAGTTATTATAGTTTAAAGTTTTAAATATGGATATTTTTCTTACAAAAACCCATCGCTTCGCTTCAGAAGGCCTTTATTATCCCCCCTGGAGTTGTATGGTTTACTTTTATGATGGATGCAGGGCCGGCGGAAGTTCTGGGACCACTTGCAGGATCCACTAGAGGGCGCCGCACCATGATGAGCACGATCTTCGCCAGAAGTTTGACTGATAGGCGATCTAACCAATCATAATGCAGAATCCGCCGTTATGTCCGACAAAGCAGTCAGGGGAGTTAGTAGATTAACGTCGGTGGACTTGAACTTGAAAAATGGTGTGTATTGGCATCTTTCCGCGGTTGAAACAAGATTCCTTCTGATGTTCATTCATGTTTATTTGATGTTATAAATGAACTAGTAGGAAAAAATGATCGGTTCACAATCCGCTTGATCTGATGCGCTACAGCGATCTGTCACGACACATTAAAGAGACACAAAACGGTATTTATTGTTTAAATTTCTTTAAAAATAACAAAATTTGAAATTTGAGACTTTGTTTCATATCAAAAGTAACCTGCACCGTCTCGTTTTTACTCTGTGAGAACATGATGTGTGGCGCGAGAGCGGCATGACTTGCCAGACATAGCAACAAGTAACTAAAGGGGCGGGTCTTTGCGAATGGTCAAATTGAGCACCAAATCTGTCGCAAATTGGATTACTCCAAGATAACTGAAGAGTTCACAGCAGCCAAAGCAAGAAAGGTCCTCTTTTAAATGGTGAGTCAACTGTATTAATTCATTACACCTGTCTTAAGTCAATAGTAGGGGTCAGTATGATAAATTGGCATTTTTTTCTCTTAAAAATTTGAACGTAGGCGGCGGCATATTCCTATTTTGCCCAGAGCACTGGACTGTCTTCCCCTGGGCCTGGATGGATGGATGCACCTTTTTGGGCTTCAAAATCTCGACCCCCATTCACTACCATTATTAACCACTACCATGATAAAAAAATGTTTTTATATAAATCCGGTTGTGTTCGTCTGAAAGAAAAAAAGTCATATACACCTAGGATGGCTTGAGGGTGAGTGAATCATAGGATAATTAAATTTTTTTAGTGAACTATCCCTTTAATATCAAGTCATTTTGCTTCTCAAGTAAATTTAAGAATGTTTAGATATTTGTACTGGAAAACAAGACAAAATATTAGGTAAGAAAAAAATTTCTTTGCATTGGGCCACCTTTACATTGTGAAATATACATTAAAAATTGGCCTACAATTAGATTAGATAAATCAGATTTTGATTCGTACACTTTGTAATCAACACCTAAACTTTTCAGATCCGCATCAAAACTGCATTCTCCAGCATCAAAAACACATCCATATATTAATATAAGTGGGTGTGAGTGAAGTAATTGCCCAGGGAAAAAAACATTAGCTATTGTAGGTGGTTCAAGATGGTGCGCAGGACGTGCCAGGAAAGCAATTTCACCTTAAGAACAGCACAAGTGAAAAGCACTCAGAAGAAACTACTTTTTTAAGGAATGCAAATCCTGTTGACGACAGCTGGCACTTTCCATGTATAGAGTACAAAACAGGACTTGAAACTCTGTCTCTCAAAAAAAGTAAGTTTTCTTTTTCAGCAAATGGTTGAAAGGAGATGCTGAAACATCACAACATGTTGTTCATCCACATCAGGTCGTCAAATTAGACCCAGCTGAACATATTTGACATACAATATTTACATGACTAAGATTAATATTTCAGTAAATTAACAACACATTCACATGTTCATGGTTCTCTGATGTTGGTTAATGGTCACATGACAGGCACATAAAGGAATAAAATATTTCATCTTTTTAGGAAGTGTTTGATTTTTTTTATTTGAAAATTGTTGATTTTAATTTGACATTTTTATGATTTAATTGATCATTAGCTTTTCATCAACTCTCAAACCCTGAACTAGACAAATAAACAAGTAAAATTAGAAAATTAAAAATATAAATATAAAAGGGTTGCTGATTTATCTTAAAGGTAGAGTAGAGTGTTTAATTTTTGGACCATTTATGCATATGGCAGATGATTATATGTAATTTGGATTATGTAATCAGATTCCAAAAATTATATACTTGTAATTTGTTTATATTACATTTTTAAAATACTCATAATCAGACTGCAGTTACATGTTTATTGATAACATGATTACTTTCCTATTTTTTAAATGGTCCTTTCTAAAACAGCTTATTGTTACTGTATGTTCAACCTATAGTACATTCAGAAAGTCAGTGGCCACATAACATAACAAAATATTTAATAATGTTTGTGTTTTATTTTAATTGATTTATTTTAAAATTTTACATTTTTATAGTTTAATTAATTATTAGCTTCTCATCAACTTGCAAACCTCCTGCAGTTCCTTCACAAACCCAAATCTGGGTTTTGGAAACACTGACATAATGTAATGTTTAATGCACTTCATTTTGTTGATGACAAAATGTCAAGATGTATTTTTTTTTCTCTTTGTATTGTTATATCACTACAGTACTCAAATCTACATTATAAACTAGTTAAGGCTAAAAGTAAGGTCAAAAGTAATCTAAAAGTAGTCATATTATATTACCTAAAATTACTTTCCAGTTGAAACAAGCATAGTCCATCAATCTGCCCACATGGGCTCAAGTAAACATCATATGTGATGCTTTTTTGGGAGATGATGGCAGTGAATCCTATGCCCAGGTATCCAGCGATATGATCTAACACAGTAGTACTGCAATTTTCCAGTGATTTCCTGGAAAAATTGATCTGTTTTTAACCACGATGTCTCACGGCACGGAGGATAAACAAGTAGTTTCGCTACTTGAATATGGTCTAAATGATGTTTCCTCTTTCATTTGCTTGGTTATAGGACATATTTTTCCTCTCTCTCTATTTCTGGAGTAGCTCTACATGCAGTTTGCCACGTTCCCCCCGAGGTTAAGGATGGTGAAATGCAGCACAGAAACTTATTACTGTTTTTTTTCCCTCCACATTTTCTTCGGTCACTGAATTTTTCCTCTCCTCCAGCTGTACTGTTGTCTATTATGTATCAGGTCCGTTTTGGCTGGCAGCAGATTGAGACCTTCTCCTTGAATCCAGCAGCGGCGGCACGGACCTCGGCTTGTTCGAGCACTGTTATTTTCACCGTTTTGTTTGTGTGAGACCACCAATTTGATCGAGGATCACAATTTCATTGCATGGAGGGAGGCGAAAGAAGCTGCATGCATCTAATGTTGTGAAGTCTCAGTTTTGGATTCCCTGATGTGAAAATGAAAAACAGTCACATCTCACATATTATCTATGGAAAATGTGTCCTGTTTATCATCAAGAGAAGTGACCTCAAGCAATTTAGACAGCGTGTGACATCATCTCGGCATCGGTGCAATTATTAGAAATTATATATGGCACACAGTTCATCAAACGGCAGGGCATCATATCCATCATCCTCAATTAGAGTCGCACACAATAACATTACCTTTAATTAAAGAGCGTGAGGTCTTTCGTTGAGTGCAAGGCGAGACATAATATTGTCTTGGCGAACTAGTAATCTATGATAGAATTATTATGTAAGTCAGTGGTTCTCAACTGGTAGGTCGTGACCCAAAACTGACTGCTAACTAATCATGCATGTTATTATAGCAAAATAAGCAGGCTTATGGTTGATTAAATAGGAAGAAAATGCTTCTGTTTTCCTGGATAAAATGTGAAGCAAAACCTTTTGAAAACCACAGATGTAAGTGACAGATATTATTGTGTGTTTCATACGGTATAAACCTGTTTCAAGTTGATTTATTTGCCGTTTGCGGAGATTTTACACACCTGTCTCATGCACGCGTTTCTCCTCCCTTTGATGAGCATTAAGTAGGTCTCTCTTTGAAACTAGAGAAGAAAATAAAGTATATATGTACATATTTTCAGGTCATTCCTGGGAAATTGTGCTACAGAAAATAGAAGATGAAAAATAAACACTTATGGTAAAATGATCATATAGCATTAATATTTTGTGAAGGGAAAGTGATTTTGTACCTTTTGCTTGTCCTTGAAGTGTTAAAGAGAGATTTATTTGTTCACCATATGGAGTTTATTATTAATCAAAAATAATCAACTGGATGGATGGATGGATGGATGGATGGATGATTTGGTGGAGGGATAGATGGAAGGATGGATGGATGGATGTATAAGTGGATGGATGGATTTATGGATGGATTGATTTATGGATAGAGAGATGGACAGATGGATGGGTGGGTGGATGGATGGATGGAGATATGATTAGATGGATGGATGGATGATTGGGTGGAGGGATGGATGGAGGAATGATGGATGAATGATTGGGTGGAGGGATGGATGGATTTATGGATAGAGAGATGTATGGGTGGATGGATGGAGGGATGTATGGGTGGGTGGATGGATGGAGATATGATTAGATGGATGATTGGGTGGAGGGATGGATGGAGGAATGATGGATGAATGATTGGGTAGGGGGATGGATGGATGATTGGTTGGAGGGATGGATGGATTTATGGATAGAGAGATGGATGGAGGGATGTATGGGTGGGTGGATGGATAGAGATATGATTAGATGGATGGATGGATGGATGGATGGATGGATGGATGGATGGATGGGTGGGTGGATGGATGGATGGATGATTGAGTGGAGGCATGGATGGATGGTTGGGTGGAGGGATGGATGGATGGATTTATGGATAGAGATGGAGGTATGTACAGGTGGGTGGGTGGATGGATGGATCAATGAATAGGTGGAAGGATGGATGGAGATATGATTGGATGGATGATTGGGTGGAGGGATGGATTTTATTACTAAAAATCTACAAAATTACTAAAATAAAAGTGAAACTATAAAATATAAAAATAAAACTAATTCAAAACATCAATAAAATCTATAACAGTATCTCAATGATAATAAAACAACACTGATTTATAAAGATGTTTTACTTCGCTGAAGTCAAGAAAATGTGAATGTGTAAAACATTCTTTAAAAGATCATATTTTGTGTTCCATAGAAGAAAGAAAGTCATACATGAAGGTGAATAAGCGATGACAGAAATTTCATTTTGGAATGAATTATTCTTTCAAGTCTGGGTTTGTGTTTGTGGCTGGTGTGACAGTGTTCCGGGCAGCAGATGCCCTTGAGCGTGAGCAAATCAAGGTCCTCTATGATTTCTGAGGTTCGGGGATCATTACAAACTAAACTGAAACTACTGGCAACCTGTGCTGCCTTCCAAAGCCCCAGTGCCTGCTGGGATTAAAGGAACAGAGGCAAAAGTTCAGTTAGTTGCGCAGAACAGAGAACATGTTCAGTTTGTTTCTTGACACCTCCTGACAACACCAGCTTTACTGCCAGATACAGCTCTTCTTTCATAAAAATGGCAGAAAACAAAAGGTTGATGTTCTGCCATGAGCTGCCTTTACTGCAACAATACTGCTGAACTCTAATTCAGGTCATGAATTTGCAAACAGGATGTAAAATGGTATTTTGTCATGCAGCTCGGATGGATGGATGGATGGATGGATGGATGGCCAGACGAATGGAGAGAGGGATGGAGTGATGTATGGATGATTAGACAGACGGATGGATGGAGAAATGTATAGATGAGTAGAGAGATGGATGGATGGATGGATGGATGGATGGATGGATGGACGGCCAGACGAATGGAGAGAGGGATGGAGAGATGTATGGATGATTAGACAGACGGATGGATAGAGAAATGTATAGATAAGTAGAGAGATGGATGGATGGATGGATGGATGGACGAATGGAGAGGGATGGAGAGATGTAAAGATGGATGAGTGGATGGATGGATGGATGGATGAATGGACAGAAGGATGGATGATGGAGAGATGGATGGATGAATGGATGGATGGACAGATGGAGGGATGGATGGACAGATGGATGATGGATGGACAGATGGAGGGATGGAGGGATCGATACATGAATGGACAGATGGAGGGATGGATGGGCAGATGGATGGATGGATGGATGGATGGATGGATGGAGAGATGGATGGATAGATGGATGGATGGATGGATGATGGATGGGCAGATGGTGGGATGGATGGAAAGATGGAGGGATGGATGGAGACATGGATGGATGAATAGACAGATGGAGGGATGGATGATGGACAGATGGAGGGATGGAGAGTTGAATGATGGATGGAGATATGAATGGAGGAATGGATGGATGGATGGATGGATGATGGACAGATGAAGGGATGGATGGAGAGATGAATAGAGAGATAATGGATGGAGGGATGGGCAGATGGAGGGATGGATGGATGACAGATGAAGGGGTGGATGGATGAATGGACAGAAGGATGGATGATGGAGAGATGAATGGATGGATGGACAGATGGAGGGATGGATTGATGGATGCATGAATGGACAGATGGAGGGATGGATGGGCAGATGGATGGATGGACGGATTGGTGGATGAACAGATGGATGGATAGATGGATGGAGAGATGGTGGGATGGATGGAAAGATGGAGGGATGGATGGAGACATGGATGGATAAATAGACAGATGGAGGGATGGATGATGGACAGATGGAAGGATGGAGAGATGAATAGAGGGATGGATGGAGAGATGAATAGAGGGATGGATGGATGGATGAATGGACAGATGGAGGGATGGATGATGGGCAGATGGAGGGATGGATGGAGAGATGAATGGAGGGATGGATGGATGGACGATGGACAGATGGAGGGATGGATGATGGACTGATGGAAGGATGGATGGAGGGATGAACAGATGGAGGGATGGATGGATGACAGATGGAGATAACTATCTCAATGATACTAAAATAACATTGATAGGCTATATATATTATTTTATAATATTATAAAATACTATTGATTACTGTTGACTAATTATGAATAAGTGTTGACATTGTGTAAAGTAAAATTAAAATCTGTTTTGATAGCTGTTGATTGTTTTGACACTATTGAGTAGTTTAGATAAATATATCTAACCAGAAAAAAAAAAAATCAGGGAATGAATATGCATAATTAGTCACAATAAATAATGTAATTATGTTCTTTTCTTGTTTCACTGATTTTCTGTCATTGAAATTCCGGTTCAACATCCTGCGAGACTAATTTAATAAACTCATGAACTGAAAGAGCCAAAAAAAACTTACATGATGAATTTTGCTCACCCCTGCTTTAATACACAAATATGTATTTGTCCATTTAGTATGCTACGCTTACAAATTGATTTAGGACCCGTAAAGGGAACAGGACATGCATTCATATGTTTGTTCAGAACGAATGAGGACTGTGTGTTTCCTAAAGGTCTCCATTTAAAATTGCAGCTCCAAAAAATGGGCCGTTTATCACAGATAAATGCATCAGATGGCCACGAGCGAAACACAGGCGCATCTCACAGAATTTAAAGAAGTCATATTTCATTTTTTCCCCAAGAGGTCCACTTATAATGTTAGTGTTTAGCATCACAAACAGTCAGAATTTAGCTTGAAACATTTGTGTCTGTGTTTGCGTGTACATGCATATGATATAGAGTTATTTTAGTATCACTGACAATTTTATTTTTGTATTTTCTATTTTAATTTTTATCATCTGTTTTTATAGATGCGTGTCTCTCTTATTTACTGTGTTTTGAAAACATCTGAAATTGCCAATGAAAATTCTGCACTTTAATCCACACACACTTTCTATGAAAATCAATTTCTCCTCCAGTTTAGCAGAAGGTGGTCTGGTCTTATCTTCTGTGCCACAATGTTTCTCAAACAAAAGTTTTTCTAATGTACAGCATCTATCACACATCTCCATTCTGTTTCCATCCTACTCATTGTGTTTATATGAATCTTAATTTTATATCCTCCCTGCTACAAGTCAACGCACACAAACAGAACAGAACATGCTGCCAGTTTTATGAAGCGGAGGTTTCAAACTAGATGTCTTTAATGTGTGACTGCTTTGAAGAAGACATTGTTTCATTCCCTTCAGGAGTGTTGGAGGTAAACACACTGCTGATATGTTATGCAAATTCATTTGAGTATACTGTATGAAAGTGGCTGTCGCTTCATTTGCTGTGGTTAACTACACAACAGACACCATACCAATATGTGAACAGTTTGTAACAAAATTTAAAAGGGTACTTGATTACGATTTCAGTTTTTTAACTTTAGTTAGTGTGTAATGTTGCTGTTTGATCATAAACAACATCTGCAAAGTTACGACGCTCAAAGTTCAATGCAAAGAGAGATATTTTCTTTTACAGAAATCACTGTTTAAGGACTACAACAAACAGCTGGTAGGGACTACAACGAGCTTCTTCCCGGGTTGGTGACATCACTAACTCTAAAATTTACATAAACCCCCCCAAGAACATGCAACAAAGGGGGTGAGTCCATGTTGGGCTGATTTAGAGAAGAGGAAGAGTTGTTGTAGTAGAGTGTTGTTGTCATGCCGTCATTTTACGCCGGACTGCTTCACAAACGAGGGTCAATTCAACGCTGGATTTGCTCAAAAGATTAACATGACGGCACATGCTAGTCGATGAGTTGAATCAACTCCACAGCAACTACATAAATTTATCCACTAACCCATTCAGAAACGTCCAGTTTCATTCTAAAAGTTGTAACTTCTTCCTGAGTCTCTCCATCAGTGTCGACTCCGGTTTGAACAATGTAAGGCTGAACACCGTTACTGACAATCCTCATTTTGTCTGTGTGAGATTCTCCAGCTTTGTTGTTGTTGAGCGACCGAAGCACGAGCTGTTAAAGCTCCGCCCTCTTCTGGAAAGGAGCAGCAGCTCATTTGCATTTAAAGGGACACACACAAAAACGTCTTGTTTTTGCTCACACCCAAATAGGAGCAAATTTGACAAGCTATAATAAATGATCTGTGGGGTATTTTGAGCTGAAACTTCACAGACACATTCTGGGGACACCAGAGACTTATATTACATCTTGTGAAAAGGGGCATAATAGGTCCCCTTTAAAAAAAACGAGACCTTCCCTGACTTCCTAGTTTGTCTATGAAAGGTTGCCTGTAGACTCATTTTTATGTGAAGGGCTCGGGCCGGTTTCGCCGGGAAAATCAAAAGGATGTGACGGTTACGTGGGATCCCGAGAGCTTTTTTTAAGTGACCTCATGTGTCGTCAGGATGCCGGTGAATTGCAGAGTTGGTGCAAACACATCCACATCTCTATGATCAGATGTTTTCTGAACTGCTGTTTTCACACTGCTGTCATTTTTGTGTGTTTATTTTGTTGTTGCGAGGAAAGCATGCAGCACACATTTACATATTCATCTAAACGTCGCTCTCAGCAGCGTGGACGGCATTGGTATGTTCGTTAAAAGTATATCGCTGCAAATGTATTTCCAACTTCTTTTTTCTTCTAAGCGAAGAAGAGCGAAAAGAGCATGAGCAATAAGTTGCTGCTGCAGTTCACTTAACGGGCACAGGTGTCGCTAATAACAAGGGTTTCTGAATTCTACATATAGCACCTTTAACAGAGAAAGTCCTTTTATCAGTCATTTTGCCTCATGCTGAAAGTGTCCCATAATATTTTGGTTATTTTGCATCTTTTCATAGCAGATTTAGGCCACTTGGGAATCCTGGATCAGACGCACATCCGATTGACCCCAGTGTGAACCGTCATATTAACATTCACGCATTTCTCCAACATCACAAGTTACTTCATCGTTCACAGCCGGAGCACCTACACTGAGAAAAACGTCAAAGAAAACAGATGAAAGCAGCAGCAAAGGAAGTCAGCTGGAGACCTGAGACTTCATTGAGATTGAAGCAGAACTCAAGGGAATCGTTTTAGCAAATTAGTTGTGCAATTTGTGGTTACCTCAACTTGTTTTTGCAGAAATGCACAGAGTTTTGGAAGATGAGCAGGTCATTTCAGGGCGGGTGGGATCATGCTGATCTAAAAGAAAAAGATCTGAGCAAAAAAAAATCGAAGCGGAGCATTAGGGCCTGTAATGTGAACACTGAGAGATGGCAGAACTTCAGACAAACTGCATCTGACTGGACCTCCTGCAAGAGGATGTTATGGTTACACACACATTCTTATTATATATTTTATTAAATTGAAAAGTCAAAACTTGCAACATACCAGACTGAATATATCTTTGTCAAGAGTATTGTCTCATTTAATCACTCTCATATCATTTAAAACCTTGTAACATTAATGCAACATGACCATTTTTGAACATGAAACATTTTTACATCAAACTCCTGTCAATGTAAAAACGGGTTATTCAATGATATTTTTATGTTTTGAAGTTGTTCTTTTGTCCTCACTTTTTTTCTGGTTGAAATCAGTTTCTAGAGGGTGAAATATCCTGACATTTCCATGAGTTTTGGATCATTGGATTCAAGTGGAAAGACTGAGGTTTATGATTTTTCTCCTCAGGCTACGAGCAGATCTGATGTGAAACAACTTCATAAACGCATTCTACATTAATGACGGTCTTGTCACATTTTCATTTCTTTTTATGGTTTTGCAATAGTTTAGATCCTAAATCAGAGTTTTTCTTTTCTTTTCCAGTGTTTGTGTGAAGACATTAAGTATTTGGACATTAAGCCGCATTTAATGTCTGAATGTCACTGCATGAGATGATAAAATGACACTCGCTTTGATATTTTGTTATCTAAAGCAATGACATTCAGACATTTTTAGGCAAAGTAAACATGAAATGAAAATCTCCATTTACTTTAATATCAATGCACATTATTTCAAAGGAAAAAAACATTGTCTTTATAAAATCATCATAATGTAATAACTTGCACCACCTCTGAAACAACTTCAGTTTTCAGCTGACATAACCAATGTGGGCACTTTATTGCATGTTAGATTTAGTTTAAATTTATTTTAAATGCAGTTATTTGACCTTAAGAGTGTGTTTTTTGACCCACTTAAGGTATTAATTACATCTTTATTATGTCATTTCATAATTATATTGTCTTTGAAATAGGTTCAAGTTTACTGCTGAATGTACTGACAAACATTTATGGTAATCTACAGTAGTCAACATTTGAAGTGGATCAAAACCTTTCATCAAAGTTGTCCTAAAACCTTCTTCTTAGGACAACTTAGTTCTTAGGACAACTTTGATGAACTTTTTTGATCCACTTCAAATGTTACCTACTGTAGTAATTACATATGAAGTTGCAATTTAAAGATCTGAAGTGCACTACAAGTACACATTCAATATGACTAAGTGTTCTTCTTTTTCACAAGGACATTGAAGCACAAACCCATTTTAGGGTTGTGAATGTGCTTCATGTTGACTTAAAGAGTCCTTAGAGGCCATTGCAGACTGAAAGCACAGCTAAAATGTATTAATACAGACAGTAAATTTGACTTTTGCTACTAATAATTCAATGTTCTTCTCAACACAGATCTCTTTTGAAGTGTTTGTTTTGGATACCAGAGGATCTCCACCATTAGCAAACGTCAAACAAGGAAAGATACATGATGTGCTTCTCAACGACCCCGTCACAAACATCAGCCGCCATCACAACCTGCTCGTAACGTCTCTGCACAATTGGACTCATTTGACACTTTCCAGTCTTAGATCTCCAGCCACAGTAACACATCAAAGTCTGGTTTCTCTTTGATATAAAATGTTCAGTCAAGCAGCGAGGGGATGAATATCAATTTCCAGTGTAGTTGGCATTGTGTTGACTGTGGGTGGCGAAACCAAGAGTGTTACGGCGTAAAGGAAAAGACGTTAAACAAAAGCCATGGGTCAACAGAAAAAAAGCATTCTCAATGTAAAATTTAACCACTTATATGTTAATTTTAACCTTAATAATACTAATTAATTTAATCACAAAAGTTGAAAATCTTGTCACTAACTGAAAATACATGTGTTGGCTCAACAAAAATTTTTTTTGAGTTATGACAACTTTGATTGAATTTTTACGTTCAACCAACAAGCTACATTGAGTTAGAGGAACTTAATAATTTGAAGCACAAACACAAATTTAAGTTGATTACTCAAAAAAATTAAGTCGCTCCAACTGAGTTGTAGCCCTGGAACCAATTAATCTATTTCAGTTCAAATCAACAGCTATCATAGCACATGCTAACATAACTTATTTAACATGTATATTTAATAAACAAGTAAGATATTACTTGTCACTGGCATTAGCACAGTCATTGCTTATGGAGTCAATAGTGTTTACCTTCATGTATCTACTCTTCAGTACAATAATAACCACAAAAACATTACAGAAACTCTTTTTAATGTCGAACATAACAGCATTAAACACTAACAGGTCTTTCCCTTCACTAAAAACAAATAAATTAACACTTAATTTCAACATTCATTCTCCTTATCCAGTCCTATGCAACGCATGCTGCGAACTAGAAATCCACTGCCTAATTTCTGAAGTTATCAAGACAATTTCATTAAGTTACTACAACCTAATTTTTTAAAGAAGACAATTAAGACAGAAATTTGAGTTTAAATTACAGGCAATATTAAGTTGATGTAATGATCAACATTATTATGTCAACAGAACTCTACAAAATAATGTTTGCAACTTAAAAGGTTCAATTAAAACAATAAATTAGAATTTTTAACTTGAAACCATGCATTTATTTAAGTTGTGGTAACAGATCCCCTGAATTACTTTTTAGAATGTAAGTCAAGAAGTTGCTGAAACAATATAATTAATATATTATGTAATATTAAGAAACGAAGACTTTTATTCAACAAGGATGCTGCAAATGTATCAAAAGTGACAGCAAAGACATTTATAATGTCACAAAAGTTTCTTTTTCAAATAAATGCTGTTCTTTTGAACTTTCTATTCATCAAAGAAATCTGAAAACAGATGCTGTATCACAGTTTCCACACAAATATGAAGCAGCACAACTGTTTTCAACATTGATAATAATCAGAAACGTTTCTTGAGCAGCAAATAAGCATATTAAAATGATTTCTGATGGATCATGTGACACTGAAGACTGGAGTAATGATGCTGAAAATTCAGCTTTGGTCAGTTAGTTTGATCAGTTTAAACAGTTAGTTTAAATTGCAATAATATTTCACATTTTTATAATGTTTTACTGTATTTTTTATTTAATAAATGAAGCCTTGGTGAGACTTTCAAAAACATTAAAAAATCTTACCACCCCAAACTTATCTACAAAGCAAGAAATAGCCATTTTGTGCAAATGCTGTTGGTGTGAACTCTTTAATTAGCATTATTCTGTGATAATAGGGGATTTTTTCCTCTAATGAAGCATGTTGACGACACCTTGCATGTGTGTATCATCTAAGTGTAGCGTGTAGGGGACACAGAAAAGCCTTTTAAAACGCCGGAGCTCTGATTCTAGTGTGATCCATTATGTATGAAGATGACCACGCAAGCCGAAACAGAACAGCCTTGGGAAATCATTGTGCACTAGACTGCCATTTCCTCCCTCTGTATCCTCACTACACGAAACTTCAGTTTTTTAAATAGCTAAATGTACTCAAATCCAAGCTGGACATAATTAATACTAATTACTTGACCTAAAAACACTTCAAAAGTAAGTCCAACTGAGAAAAACACTTTAAAAAGTTTGTATTTGTTTTATGTGGCCTTTCTTTCCATCTGTAAATCCTTTTTGTGGCACAGTGCATGTGCATTATTACTCCAGGGATCTTCACTGAAAGTGTCCTGTCTTCACTTTGCTTTTTATTTCATATTTTTGCTTCTATTGGCTTTTCATGACCTTAAGGTGAGGTTGCTTTAGAGGGGAAAAAAGATGCACTTATGGTGCCGTACAGACTGAAACACCTCAAAACGACTAAAAATAGAAGTGTTTCAGACAGGGCTGTTTTTTTTCTCCTCTGTGCCATGTTTTTGTCCTAAACAGGACAGGCTGAAGATTACCTACACCTGAGTCCATGTGCTCATTTAGATTTAATGATTCTCATTCAAACAGCAAAACCACATCAGGTGCACAGCTGCATTCATATGAAAGGCAACAAGCTTTGGAGTGCGAATCACTAATCTCACTAGTTTTTTGTTATTAAAATGTGTGACAACCATGATAATGTGTCATCAATATGGATTTCGGAGCTTTTAAATCATACATGCAATTAATTAACGACTTTCTTGATTTACATTCCTGGTCTTACTGTACACTGCCCTCCAAAAGTTTGGAAACGCCCTAGAAAAGTGGGGTTTTGGACAATATTGGCATGAATCCTTTTTAATTTGTGATAATTTTGCAAGGGACAACACAAACTACGAAAACATATTTTATTGCATAAACAGTTTATACATAGAAAAAAACTTAAATTTTTGATTCATCAAAATATCCACCATTAGCAGCTATCTGACCTAAACTAGTTTCTAATTGGTTCATTGTATTCTAAACTTAATTTGCAATCAATTGTTGAAGCTAATAAGGTGTGCTGACCCAAAAATCTTTTACAAACCTGGGCCAAGTTTAAACCAGTAACTAGGCATCACAGCTGGCAAAGGGGCATGTCTGACTTTGACATGTATATATTGCCATTATTATGTAATCAAAATGAAAATTATTATTGCTGGTCTTCAATGATAATGTCAAGTTACTTAATGTATTTGCACCAAAAAATGATAAGGATTTATGCTGATATTGTCCAAAACCACACTTTGCCAGGGGTGTTTCCAAACTTTTGGAGGGCAGTGTAAATGATTTCTCAGTGTATGTTATTATATATATAAAAATGCCTTCTTACCTTAAATCTTTAATCAAAATGCATGAACTTGTTTCACCTCTGAAATGACTTTCCATTTCAGCTGACGTCATCAATCCGGTGGTCAAAAATGTCACTTTTCAGCCTCCAGTCAATTCCTGATGGGTGTTCTGCCCCACATCTTGCTGAATATCCTTATAGAAATAAAATTGAGATGGGTAGTCTACTGCTGAGATGGGTACGTGGCACTTTAAGATTAGGCTAAGTACTACTGTTTAAAGGTTTGAGGTCAGTATTTTTTCAAAAGTAGGTTACACTATGTAAATTTTGGCCATCTAATGGTTAAAAAACAAAAACTGCATGCATTTTGCGGAAGAGCATTGTTTTAGGCTAGTTGTGCTTCGGCTCTGCATGATTGTGCGGATGAATATGATCTTTCGCAATAGATAATGCTTTACAGTGAACTCTGTTAGAGAGCTGCAATTTATCTGTTCAATAAAATACTTTACTCACCAGTTGAGTAATAAAAACGGCATCTCCGCGTTGCTTTTACAACATTTCAAATCCCTCAGTTCTTGCCATCTCCGAAAAGCCAAACCGACTTTGATTCTTGCTGTATTACGAGCTCTGTCGCCTTCTCTTTTGGTCAGCAGACTCTCCTCTGTTCGGCGTTTGTTTAAAACGGATGATTCCCTGGAGGTTCGACATTTAACGAGCTCCAAATCAACCTTTCGCACTCGTTGTTACAACTAACCTATGACGAGATCCGCATGGACGAGTGACGTATGAACACAATTTCCCGCGAAAACCATCCCGACAGGTCTAAAATATAAACACTTATAATAGGCTTACCATAGTGAATCAGGGTAAGACAACAACACGTTTTGGAAGAAGGATTGATGATGTATTGACGCATTATTTAAATTTTGTTCATTTTGAACAAAAAAAGTTACATGGGTAGGCCCTACCTTTAAAGAAATTAACACTTTTATTCAGCAAGAATGCATTAAACTGATCAAAAGTGACAGTAAAGACAATTATAATGCTACAAAATATTCCTATTTCACATAAATGCTGTTCTTTTGAACTTTCTATTCATCAAAGAATGTAAAAATGTAGCACGGTTTTCACAAAAATAAGAGCAAAACATTTATGACTTGAAATAAAATAAACATTAACAGAAATAAAATATAAAAATATCTTAAACGTATTTTATTTTAGCTGGTTGCCAAAGCAACATTTCTCATTTTTGTTTAGTTTAAGTACTAAAATAACTAAAAACTAACTAGAACTAAAAACTAAAACTTAATAATAAAAAAAAAAACAGAGACAAATAAAAACAAATAAAAATGACAACATTGAACTAGAATTAAAATAAAAACAGAAAATGTAAAAATAAAATCTATTAATAAATATCTTTTAAAAATATTAACAAAAACTATAATAAAATCAGCGATACAAAAACAACTTTTGTCAATATTAATAATAATAATCAGAAATGTTTCTTGAGCAGCAAATCAGCATATTAGAATGATTTCTGAAGGATCATGTGACACTGAAGACCGGAGTAATGATGCTGACAATTCAGTTTTGATCACAGGAATAAATTACATTTTACAGTATAATCTCATAGAAAACAGCTATTTTAAATTGCAATAATATTTCGCAATTTTTACTGTATTTCTGATCAAATAAATGCAGCCTTGGAGAGCAGAATAGACTTCTTTCAATAACATTAAAAACAAAACAAAACTGACCCCAAACTTTTGAGCATGAAATTTATAACAGAATACTATCATGTATTATCAAATGATACTTTTTGGTAAGTGATTCTGTAAGTGACCTGAACAGCAGTTTTCTTCATTCAAGCTTCATCTCAGCAGCTTCACAGGTGTGTTTGTTCATTCACTAGAAATGATATGTTCTGTTTTTGTGCCATTGCACATGACTGCCCTGTTGAAATGCTCATATAGCATCTGACTGCTCAAGAGAACAGTGGCAAACATGAGCGTTAACATGCTGTTCACACTAGTAGCATAAAGCCCAGAGCGACACAGACACCTTCTGAGTGAACATTACAGTCTGTACATGACCTCCAGATGTACATTAGAGACGAATCAAGCTGATATTTAGTCATTTTGCTTTCACAGCCAATTTTACTTCTAATCTCACTTGAAATAAAATAAAATATAAAAAACCCTAAACTTATTTTATTATAGCTTATTTAATTTCCTAACTAAAAACTAAAACTACATAAAACTAATAAATGACAAAAACACAACATTACCAAAACTTCAACTAAAATGAAAATAGAACATTTCTGTCTCATAATTGATGCAAATTGCACCAGTGATCACTGTGAAGCTGCTTTGAAACCATCTGTATTGTAAAAAGTGCTATAGAAATAAAGCTGACTTGACTTAAGGCCACTTGTCAAGATGTTAATAAAAAACATACTGTATTTCTAAAGAACTGAATGAAGCCTGTCAATGAAGGACCAAAAAAACAGAGCCGGAGCGTTTAAAGGCAATAAGAGACAAGCCTCCAGAGACGCTCGACTGCTCTTCCTATTGTCAGTGAAGTCAGGTAGCTGTGAGATCAAACCGTGCCTCCCGCTGTGGCCTATATAAAGTTGAGATTAGTCTTGTTCCTTTGCAATTAGCCCACATTTCACTTTCCCTGTGCACAGCAATCTAATAAAACTCAAGCCATCTCTGCAGCCCGGGTTACCTCTGATCTACATGCATGAGTGACACCGGCACACGCTCATGACATCAGAGAGAGAGAGAGATTGCATCCAGAATACATCTTCATTTTCAGGTCATTCAAGCATTAGGATTCTGGAAATGTACTTGAATGAGTGTGTGTGTGTGAAATATTCTTCATCCTCAGTCTGACAGCACAGTTTAAAGGCTTAAATACTCATATATACTATACATATATGCTAACTTCACTTAAAAAAAATCTAGATTTTACATTTACATGAATGTAAAAGGGAAAGTGCATATTTTAAGTGCTGCATGCTTAAGTTTATTTTTTACCATTTTTCAACCACTTTTTACAGACAAAATGAAACAATATTCAAAAATCAATTTACTTCCATAACATGAAATAAATCTGAGTATAACAACAGGATATTTAAGAGATAAAATGCAACTTTATCCACAAGTTTCTTAAAAACATCAAGATTTTTTACCATTACCATTTTTACCATTTTCAACCACCATTTTGCATCTACATGTAGAAACAATATTCATGAAACCATTTTACTTACGTAACGTGACTTACATCCGAGTAAAAACAAGATATTCAAGAAATAGACGATGATGTCAGCTATGAAAGTCGTTTCAGAGGTGGAAAAAGTTAAAGATTATGAAGACAAACATGTTTTTCTTTATAATAATGCGCACTGATCAATCATTCACAATACGAACGGGAACATGAATTAAACAGTCAAGTTTGATTCCATCTTTAAAAAAATTATTAAAATATATACACTTTATGAGTTACACTACCATTCAAAAGTTTTTTTTAAGAAATTGATACTTTTATTCCACATTAAATTGATAAAAAAAGACAGTGTACACTGTAAAAAAATTATTTTTATGATTTGTTATAACATTTTTTCTTTTGTCAAATCAACTTAGATAATGTAGTTCAGATAACATAATATTTCGAGTTTCTGTTGATTAAACCAATCACCTTCGTTGTATTAACTCAAATTTTTAATTTCAGTACACTCAAAATTTTAAGGCAACCATGTAACTTACTTTTTTAAGTTAAACCAACAATTCTTTTTTTACAGTGTAAAGACAATTATAATGTTACAAAAGATTCTATTTCAAAATATTTCTGTTCTTTTGAACTTTGTCTGTTCAAAAATTTTTGATCACAGGAATAAATTACATTTTACTATATATTCGCATAGAAAACGGTTCCTTTAACTTGTAATAATATTTCACAATAATACTGATTTTGCTGTAGTTTTGATGCAGCCTTGGTGAGCAGAAGAGACCAAAAATAAATAAATAAAATTTACAGACCCCAAACTTTTGAATGTTAGTGTATATTGACAAGACCCTAAAACTTCTTTAAAACTGAATGCATCAGACGACATAATTGGATTTTAAAAAAATCTGTTGTTTTGCACATTCCTCAAAAGGGAGATTTTTTTTACAGTGCTTAAAAATATGAGCTTCGCATTTCTGCTATTAAAGGGTTAGTTCACCCAAAAAGGAAAATTCTGTCATTAATTACTCACCCACATGTCGTTCCACGTCCTGTGCATCTTTGGAAAACAAATTAAGATATTTTTGATAAAATCCATGAGGCCTGCATTGCCAGCAAGATAATTAACACTTCCAGATGCCCAGAAAGATAAAGACATATTTAAAACAGTTCATGTGACTACAGTGGTTCAACCTTCATGAAGCGACGAGAATACTTTTTGTACGTCAAAAAAACAACAACAACAAAATAGCGACTTTATTCAACAATATCTAGTGATGGGCGATTTCAAAACACTGCTTCATGAAGCTTCGAAGCTTTACGAATCTTTTGTTTCGAATCAGTAGTTTGGAGCGTGTATCAAACTGCCAAAGTCACATGATTTCAGTAAACGAGGCTTCGTTATGTCATAAGTGTTTCGAAATTTCAATGGATCACCACTGGGGGGCATTTAGTTTTTTTGGCGCACATAAAGTTTTCTCGTTCCTTCATAACGTTAAGGTTGAACCACTGTAGTCACATGAACTGTTTTAAATATGTCTTTAGTAGCTTTCTGGGCATTGAAAGTGTTAATTATCTTGCTGTCAATGGAGGCCTCACTGAGCCATCGGATTTTATCAAAAATATCTTAATTTGTGTTCCGAAAATGAATGAAGGTCTTACGAGTATGGAACGACATGAGGGCGGGTAATTAAAGACAGAATTTTCATTTTTGGGTGAATTAACCCTTTAAACCCTCCAGCCTAGCCTTTTATAATTATACACTTGCCTCCTGTTCCTTCATACAAATGAGAGAAAGTCAAAATGAACATCTTGACAGCAAGTTACAGATGCTTCTCATAGACATCAAGTTGAAAGTAACTATGAATATTTCTTTAAATGAGAAGTAGAACAGCTGTAATATGAAAAATCCAACAACATGACTCACTCTCAAGTGCAATCTGAGAAGTCAGCAAGCTTGGAGAGGAGTAATCGCTTTCTCCCAGCTCCTCAGGCTTTTAATCACAGCTCTTTGTGTGCCGTGTTTGCATATACTACTGTCTTAATTGTTCCAGGAGTCAAACTTCACTTTGACCTGATTTATAAGTGTTTATACCCAGAAAAATATGAATACTGGCCTGTTAGCTGAAGGCTGAGGTTCTCGTGTGATGTTCTTCTTACGTTCTTCTCCAGGGACGAACTACTAGTCTTGGAATACTGTACTTCAAACTTCATGATGATCTTCCAATGATGTGTTTGATCTTCTTTTTAAAAAGCAGGTAGTCCTTTCTGGAAAAAAAGGAAAGAAACCTTAAAGGGGCTCTATGTAGAATTCAGAAACCCTTGTTATTAGCGACACCTGTGGCCGTTAAATGAACTGCAGCCAGCAACTACTGCTCGTGATCGTGATCGCGCTCGTGCACACGTAACGTACAAAAGACTGAACGTGATTCAAAGCCTCGATATACTCACGGCGAATTTCTTTTTCGTTTTTCGCTTAGAAGTAAAGAAGTTGGAAATACCTTTGCAGAGATTTAAATGATGTAAATATGTGCTGCGCGTGAGCAGGGAGAAAGCAAGTTAAAAAAGCATCTGATCATAGCGATATGTTTTCAGCAGGTCAGCAATTCACCGGCATTATATCGACTGATGAGGTAATTAAAATTACACTGTTATGATAGTTTGATTATTAAGTATAGCCTATTTGAGACTATATAGATTATAGATCTGATTATGTGAGACTACGGTTTAAATTAATAGCCTACTTTTACTTTGCATGACACATTGACATTGACAGTACAGAATGTAACGGAAGAGAGGCTCACGGGAGCGCGCATAACCGTCACATCCTTTTGATTTTCCCGGCAGAAACGTCCCGAATCCTTCGCATAAAAATCAGTCTACAGGCTTTTATAGACAACCTAGAAAGTTGGGTAAGGTCTCGTTTTTTTTAAGTTCCGTTATAAGCTGTTCACACGTTGGCAATAAAAATGATTAATACATAAATATTCTTAAACCCTTTAAAGCACACTTGTGTTGTTCCGAATATTTTTACTCATTTGTGTAACTCAGAATAAGTCAGCTTTATTTACACAGCGCTTTATTCAATACAGATGGTTTCTAAGCAGCTTCACAGAAATAAACAGGAAAATAACAATGATGCAAACTTCATCAATTATGAGACAAATTTAAATTCTGCTGTAAAGCAGCTCTAAAAAGACATTAGTGTCATTATTCATCTCAATTCAGTTTAGTTCAATAAGTGTAAAGTTCATCAATCATGAAGAGTTCAATTCAGCTCTACAGAAGGCAGTGTCATTATTCAGCTCAAAGACAAAACTTGTGGAAAAAACAAACAAACAAACAAACAAACAAAAACAGCATACAATGATTTGTATATTACATAGGCACGATGCATTATAAGCATGCATGACAGATTTTAACCATACTAAAGAAAGGAAGCATCATAAATTCTTGAGTTTGCATGGAGCAATTGCTTTGAACCTCTGAGTCAATTTACACTCATCATAAAGCATTGAGAGTCCAATGTCAAGCTCCTGCCAAAGTGGACTGACCGTTTGAAGTCGAGATGGTTTTCACAGCACGACGGGGAGTTCTTCTTTCACAGCGTAAAGTCTGACAGCACAAATGAACTTCAGCAAAGCCAAAAAAGGATGAAAAAGAATATCTTGCCAAATGGAACACCTATTAAAATGTGTTGAAGCGGATCCCCACCTAGTTTGCTTCCTTTTATCAAAGCTTCGCTTTAATCCTGATTATCATTACATAAATGTTTCATTTGAGCAAAACCTTTCCACTTCCATCAGGAGTGAGACTAAGTGAAATGGCGTTCCATTAGAAATATTCGCCCGCATAAATCACGCCTCAAGGACAGTGTGCATGGTTTACGGGCCACACATTATTATTTAAAACAAAAACAGTGGGTTATTTTCTCCAATAAATGAGATGATGTGGCTGGCTGCAGGAGAGAACTGATTAACATTAATAGCACGTCACCTCCTTCATTCCCAAGCAATGAGGAGGCTGTGGGGGAAAACCAGCGGCTATGTGAAGCAGATCACCTTCAATTTAGCGGTGGGAAGCTACTTTTGAGATTGTAGCCTGTCAAGTTACAAGCTACTCAATTTAAAGTAGTTAAACTGCAGTCGAGCTGCTCATTTAAAAAAGTAGACGGCTGCACTAGAAGCTACAAATAAAGACACTAACTACATTGAAGCTACTTAAAGACCCTTAATCAAAATGGGAGTTTTTTAGGCTTGTGTCTTTTAGCTTTGAGCTCATCTACAAGCACCCAAAAATGAAAATTGCCATCATTTACTCACACTCTTGTCGTTCATATGCCTTTGACATGTCCTGCCCCATCTTCCTGTTTCAATAGGAAATACATCAACAAGTCAAATCAATAATTTAAGTATCTCATCATATAAAATATAAGTTATTAGTCAGTGTTTTGGGGAGCAATACTCAAAGAGATTTTTTTTTTTTTAATGAATGAATAATAATACATAAAGTACAAATGTAAAAATAAATATGACTTATAACCGTATAATTAAAAATATTAAAGAAAAATTATACTTTTATCTAGGAAGGATGCATTAAAGGGGAACTATTATGTCCCTTTTACAAGATAGAGTCCCCAGAATGTGTCTGTGAAGTTTCAGCTCAAAATACCCCACAGATCATTTATTATTGTCAAATTTGCCGCTATTTAGATGTGAGCAAAAAACACACTGTTTTTATGTGTGTCCCTTTAAATGCAAATGAGCTGCTGCTCCCGGCCCCCTTTCCAGAAGAGGGCGGAGCTTTAACAGCTCGCGCTTCAGTTGCTCAACAACAACAAAGCTGGAGAATCTCACACAGCCAAAATGAGGATTGTCAGTAACGGTGTTCAGCCTTACATTGTTCAAACCGGAGTCGACACTGATGGAGAGACTCAGGAAGAAGTTACAACTTTTAGAATGAAACTGGACATTTCTGAATGGTTAGTGGATAAATTTATGTAGTTGCTGTGGAGTTGATTCAACTCATCGACTAGCATGTGCCGTCATGTTAATCTCTTTTTCAAATCCAGCATTGAATTGACCCTCGTTTGTGAAGCAGTCCGGCGTAAAATGACGGCATGACAACAACACTCTACTACAACAACTCTTCCTCTTCTCTAAAGCAGCCCAACATGGCCTCACCTCCTTTGTTGTGTGTTCTCGGGGGCGGGGTTTATGTCGTTGTAGTCCCTACCAGTCATTTGTTGTAGTCCTTAAAAAGCGATTTCTGTAAAAGAAAATATCTTCCTTTGCATTGGACTTTGAGCGTCGTAACTTTGCAGATGTTGTTTATGCTCAAACAGCAACATTACACACTAAAGTTAAAAAAGTGAAATCATAATCAACCAGCCCTTCAAAGGTATAAAAAATGACAGTAAAGACATAAAAGATTCTGTTTCAAATTAATGCTTTTCTTTTGAACTTTCTATTCATCAAAGAATCCTGAAAAAATGTATCACAGTTTCGACAATAAATGAAGTGGCACAACTATATTCAACATAAAAATAGTTTCTTGATCAGCATATTAGAATGATTTCTGAAGGATCATGTGACACTGATGACTAGAGTAATGATGCTGAAAATACAGCTTTGATCACAGGAATAAATTATATTTTACAATATATTCACATAGGAAACAGTTATTTTAAATTGTAATAATATTTCACTGTTTTTACTGTATTTTTGATCCAATAAATGCAGCCTTGGTGAGCAGGAGAGACTTGAAATGAGCTTTCTTTGAAACCCAAACACACTGATTCACTAGAATGAATCTAAATTTCTAATGTTACATACAAGAAAGACGGTTTAGGAGAGCATGTTTGATTATTGACTCGTGTGTGCACAATTCAGCATTAAAAACAGCGATCTACACCACTATTAGCTGGAAAAAGTCAATCATGCTAGTTTTATTGTAAAATGTAGTTAGGTTAGTAGTCGCTACTTATTGTTAGTTACTCCCAATGCAACCCTGCTTCTCTGTCCCTGCTCCTATCATGGCCAAACATGCCGGGAAGATTTGGGAGTCGTTGCCTGTGTGGCGTTCACAGGAGCTTTTGGCCGCCAGAATACAGACTGCTTGGGCCAAAGGCTAGAGAGCCCATATGCCATGCAGCACACATGGACAGGGCTTCAGAGCGCTCTCAGGCTAATGCAAATCCTCAGCGCTTATCAACAGAAGAGTGGGACTATTAGCAGTGATTGGGGTTTGTATGCTGTGAGAGTGGCTGTGTGTGTTTTATCAGTACAGGCAGCCCAACATGTCCCGTTCCACTTCAGCTTCTGCCGAAGCACTTCACTGGCTTCCTCCTTCTTCACGCTCACTGTCCATTTGCAGCTTTGCGTTCGGCTCTTGCAGGCCCAATTTTTTGCCCCGGTGGAGCTTTGCTCTGAAAAACTAGCAGTTACGTGACCTGACCGAGTCATGTGCTCTGCTGGGGAAATGGATGGCGTTTCTATCAATTTCACTGAAGTGTTTGCTTTAAAGTGTGTCATTTTAGCTTGTCTGCCATTTGTCGGATACAGGGTTATTATAGTTAACTAAAACTAAAACCATATATATATATATTTTTTTACATGAAGTATAATGTTAACTAAAAATTAGGCTAGTTAAAAAAACTTTATTTAGATACCACTTATAGTACACTATGGGTTCAAATGGACTATAAGTGGTATCTAAATACATTTTTTAAATACAGAGATAGTATATTAAAAGCACATTTTAGTTCATGTTTCATGGTGTCTCAAAATAGCACAGTTGAATACACTTAGATGTTCTTAAGATGATCTTAAGAAGTACTAATGAAGAATGTGTAGTATATTAAGTACAAAATTAGTGCACGAAAATAGAGATCTTTAAGTATATTATAGAAATGTACTTTTTTTTCACCTGGGTGGACAAACTGAGTATCATTAGAAAGATTTAAGACTCCAACTTCAACATTTGACCACTGTTTATGATAAAACTCAGTTGCAGTGACATTAATTTCTTAATTTATATCAGGAGTGAAAAATAATTAATCTGTCTTTTTTAATATTTTGAATAGAATAACAACACACATTCATATTCAGTCACGTCTGCTCCGGTTTATTTGTGTTCATATATCTTCACTGAACAGCATTCATTAGGGCTTTTAGTTTAAAAGTGCTCATATCTGGAAAATTTATATATTTATACATTTTTTATTTATTTATTTTTTAGACAGAATGATCATTTCTATTAATTTTCCACTGATTTACACAATCTGATGAGCATTAGTGGCTTCCGGTGGTCAGTTCCATACACAAAAATCCCAGAGAAATGTTTCTACACGTGAAACATGAAGCTAATAAACACACGATTAAGACAGCAAATGATTTTATGCAATTTTTATGTCATTTGGCTTATTTTCATAACAATAAATGATTACATGAGAAATTCAGTGCAGTGATTCTTATAAAAGGCTATAAATTACATATTTCATCAACATTATATGAACAAAACCCACATTAGACCGCAATTGAAAGTTATTGCAAAAGCTCAATGGTGGTTGAAAGTGGATTAATCGTATAAATCGTCTTATGCAGCTTGATGCTAATTGTAGCTCTAAAGCACCTGCTTCACAGGTGCAGTTATATTTTATGTTTTTTATCAAAAGAATTCATGTTCATAGACTATTTATAATAGGTGGATAAATGTATATTGGGATAAAAGCGATGTGGATGGGAATGCCATGTAATGTAAGAATAAAGGCTAATAGTGGCTGAATAAAAACAAAAGAATAATGATAAAAGAATAATGAAGATTAGGCCTCATACCCGGCAGAGGTGCAAAAGGTTTGAAACGTAAGAACAGAAACATGAATGGTGCAGGGGGCAATATATAATTTTCATTAGCCTTTTATTAGCCCTCTCTAAAAACACACAACATGGTCCTAAGAAAATGTTTCATAAAATTCATATTTTTAGAGATAACATCCTCAGATTTGAAATGAAGCATGACCACACTTGTGGCTTCAGCTTCATTGCATTTCTAAGTTTCTACACTACAGCCACATCATTATTTATACATTTAAAATATATATTGTTAATATTTTTATTTTATGTCTGAGATTATATATATCCATATTAATAACAGTCGGAGTAATTCTTGAACTGTAAACTCTCAAGTGTTGGCTTTCTAAATATATGTTGGTTATGTGTCTATTCAGAATGACTTTTTTTTGGGTATGCCATTTATGTTCCCTTGTCAAAATGTGGGGTGTGTGAGAAACAAAGATTCACATTAAGAAAGGCTGAAAATGTTCATCTTCATTACAAGCATCACCAAAGAGTCTCAAAGTTTAGGGAAAATTTATAGCATCTCCTAAAACTGCGAAGAGCCCTGTTTCCATGGGAACTGCAAAGCAATCGAGATGAGGTTCCCAACCTGACATTAGTGAGATCCCACGGCACCATCGCAGTCTGTAGGCAGGAACTTTAAACCTCATGACTCCTAAAACAAAGACTTACAAACACACAACACGTCAGATCAAACAGAACCACTGCAGTGGGACTAGTAAACCATTACTGATGCAACACTCAGAGTGATGCAATTCATCATTTTGGCCACAAATGCTGTGTTAATGATTGCATGATGAATTTTTGTTATATTGCACATATATATTTTTTTTTTTTTTTTTTTTTTTTTTTGACAAATCCCCAACTGTAATATGTACCAATCCATTTCAATTCTGACCTAATTCAATACAGGTAAACCTTCCCTCCTCTTCTGACATCAGTGTTTTCGCAGGGAATTCAGTGTGGAACAAGTGAGCCGTGAAAATCCACCGCTGTGAATCTATTACTATTGTTACATTCACTGCAGTGTTATTGATTAACTGCCTTCTATAACAATTAAAACCTTGAAGAGAGTAAACATAGCCTTTTCTCATTGGGTGAATCGCACAAAAACACTTCCAGGTTGAATCTCAGCCCAAAATCAGTGATTTTTCAGAGACATCCTTCATTCTCCTCATGCAGGGTACCTAATTTGCCACGAGTCTAATTTCACAGTCACTGTTGCATGGCAGGGAAGTTTTCACCTGACGTTGAGATTATTATCTTGGGTGTCAGACGAGGCATTTCAAAAGAAAACTTCAATAGTATTCTTGGCACAGAGTCACTGTCAATAAAAAAACCCCTCAAAACATTATTTAATTTGTATGTTAATGCATGAATTCAATTTGAATAATGTGGAGGGGCTTGAATGGGTTTGTATTATGATAAAAAAAAATACATACAGTAAAACATTTGAGGATTACTGGAGACAGATACTGCACATCTTACAGTGTGAGCTGCATATAACATAGAAAAGCCATAAATTATTTTATATGCATGCGGTATTGTACCTGCTACTCAATGTTGGACAATGCCTTTGACAAATAGAGGAACATATCAACAGAACATATCCGGGTATTATTTCGCCTGAAAATCAAAGGGAAAAAATTAGAAATTATATTTTGCTTCAATAAAATAGCCTATTTTGGACCATGAAGATTATGATAATTAAGCCCACCAATAATAATCCTTACAGTAATGAAAAAAAAAAAAAGTAAAAAAGCATATTAACCACATTAGTAGTATTTGTTGTGTTGTTTATGCTATTTTTTAATGCATTGCAGTAATTGTTATTTTTTTATTCTGATTTTAGGGTCAAATGTGGCATATTTGTCATGAGATTCACCCATATATTGACTTGTAGATACTGACACAAGGCCTAAAATTAACTTTTTGCCACACCTGCCAATGGCTGGTGACTTAAAAGGATAGAAAAAAATATTCACTCACCCTCAAGTTGCTCTAAACCTGTATTAATTTCTTTCTTGTGTTGAATATAAAAGAATATATTTTGAAGAATGTTGGTGACCAAACAGTTTCTGGTCCCCACTGACTTCCATACACAATGGGGACCAGCAACTGTTTAGTTACCGACATTCTTCAAAATATCTTCCTTTATTTTCAACGAAAGAAAGAACTTCATGCAGGTTTAGAACAACTTGAGGGTGAGTAAATGACAGAATTTTCATTTTAGGGCGAACTATCACTTTAAGAAAATTTACCAGCCATAAATATTTTTTACCGGTTATGACATTGACAATTCTCTATTCCAATTTCGATACCACAGCTAAAACTACTAGCCTAATTAACATATTTAAAACATTATTAAAGACAAGTAACACTAGTTTTCTGATAAAGACATTGAAAAAAGTAATCAAATGTAAAATAATAATACAGTCTGTATAACTTAAACATAGATTAATGCTTATTAAAGTTACAAAAGTTATTCAGTCAAGAGCAGTGAGTAATTTTTTTCTTTGTCTTTTGTTATTTGATTAACATTAAAAACAGACAGCAGAAATATTAGGCTGCTGTCACTTTAAGAAATACTGCACGGATCCAATATACTGATACACATCTTTCTCTACTGTTTACGTTCACTATAACCACCTATGTTTACTAGGATACTTGTTGAGATGGGCATTTTTTGACAATTTTATTTTATGTTTTTGTAAATTTGTCCATTTAAGAAAAAGAGAGCTCATTTCAGTATTTGCATGCTGTCTGAGATACAGCTTTCTGTGCACGCACTTTGGACGTTTGAGCACAGAAAACTTCCCACACAGCATGTGAGTAACAAACTGAGTTCCCTTTCGTGTCTTCTTGTGCCTGAATATTTAAATTACCAAGGCTTAAACTCTTGTGACGATGCAGTACTTTGCCCCAAGCGACGTTCATGTTCTCACAACATTTCATTGTTAGAATTCATAGAAATATTACCGGCCAACTGGCGATGGACACGTTTCATAGTCGCCAATGGCGATTTTTACTCGCATTTGGCGCTTGGCGAGTGATAACTTTAGGCCCTGCGCTGACATGTTCCAGTTAAAGAAAACATCTGCTGGTAACAGAGAAGAATTTCATTGCATCAACTCCATAGTGTTGAGCCAAAAATACAGCCTGAAGCCCAGCAAACAAGCAGTCAAAACCATGTCAGAGAGCTAATTAAAGGTCTGAAGTGTGAGGCGGCTGTAATCCTGCTCACTTGTGTGCATCAGCGCCAAACACTGCAAGGGTCAGTTGTGCCCAAACTGCATCCTACATGTACACTTTGAAAAAGTAAAGGTTCCAAAAGGGTTCCAAAAAAACCCAATGTATCGTTCAGTGATCAGTTCTTAAAAGAGCCATGTTTTTATAGTATTCAGAACATTTTAATAATCTAAAGAACCTTTATTTACTATAAAGAATCTTTCTTGGAATGGAAAGGTTCCACGGATGTTAAAGGTTCCTCATGGAACCATCGATGCCAATAAAGAACCATTATTTTTAAGAGTGCATTTGCAATGCTTATTTATAGTCAAACGGCACAGGTCTTTGTTAATATATGACATAGTTATATTCCAAAAAACTGCAGCATTTTTAGCTCCCACAAATAAAATACTAGTTTAAAATGTCTCCTAATTGAGGTAATTTTCTGCAAAAACATTTGATTGATAAATTACACATCATGTCACACATAAATATTACTTTAAACCCGATTTCAGAGTTGTATTTTGATGCATGCTCCCATTGTGACAAAATTACAGGCAACTTTACTGTAGCTTTAATTAAAAAATTAAGACAGTGCCACAGAGAGCCACTTAAAGGCTCATTAATGTGCAATTATGATAAAGTAAGTAAAGAATCTAATTTAGTTGAAACCTCAAAATCCTTCAGTACTAGGCAGAAATCAAACTGCTTTGATTCTCACATCTTCTCAGGCTCTTTCCTGTGGATTTTCCTGCAGATATCTTCTCTCTGATTCTAACGAACTGCGTTTGTTTGTCACACTGTCGCAGAGATTCACAAGCCACAGAACATCAGATGCCTCTTTCATGTATAACCGGTGTTAAACAAAACCTCCCTGTAAACATGCTTACTTGGCCTGTTCGTTTTTCTTCTTCTTGCATGCTTTTTGTGAAGTTCAGTCTTTAGATAATCATAAAAACAACACAATTATAACCCAGCTGTGAAAACGTGACACCTGAGGATATTAGAGTTTAAAGGAGTGAAATACATATACCTTTAATCTAACAAACCACATAATATTTGTGATGTCATTAGAGTCCATTAGAGAAAGAGTCCATCACATGAAGCTGCCAGCGATAAGCATTTATTATGCTAAAAACTGTTTGTTTGTTTTTTTATGTCAAAATATTTTGTACACGGAAAAAGTAAAATTAATTTGATGTCAAAGCAAGTTTATCCAGGTTTAACAATATATAAATGGACATATTGGTGAACTTTATGACACCATGCAAATTACTAGCTATGAAATAATAATAAATAAAACACTTGTTGTAAAATGTCAATGGGGTATCTATCTATCAATTTATCTATCTGTCTATCTATCTATCTATCTATATATATATATATATATATCTATATATATATATATATATATATATATATATATGAGATACTGCAACACAAATAATAAGACACATCTTCAATTAATTATGTCATTATAAATAAAGCTGTATCTACAACCAAGAGATTATAGGCAACAAAATGTGCAGACATTGACATTGAGAAAAATGGAAAGACTATAGCGCTATCTGGTGGATATTTGGTAAATTGCATATAGCTGTTTGATGTTGAATTACAAATAGCTGTACACTGTAAAAAAAGAATTGTTGGTTTAACTTAAAAAAGTAAGTTACCTGGTTGCCTTAAAATTTTGAGTTCAATGAAATAAAAAATTTGAGTTAATACAATGAAGGTGATTGGTTTAATCAACAGAAACTCAAAATATTATGTTATCTGAACAACATTAATTATTGAAGTTGATTTGACAAAAGAAAAAAAAAATGTGATAACAAATCATAAAAAATATATATTTTTTTTTACAGTGTAAGAATTACCAGCTGGTAACCTTTAAATAACCAATTTACAGTGCATGCACCTCATATTTATGCATATTTAAAGGCACTGTAAGTATGCACACTATAAGTTAGGACAACTGTAAATCATTGAATATTCTAACAACTGATCATCTGATAAACTAATATCTATTCAGTGTCAGTATACTAGTTAATAAACTACTACTGAAGGAATAGTTGAGCCAGAAATGAAAATACTGTCATTTACTCACCCTAAAGTTGTTCCAAACCTGTATGTCTTTCTGTTTTTCTGTGAAGCATAAAAGATGATGTTAGGTTGAATGACAACCCTATCTTTTTTTCATTTGACTTTATATTTTCCATGTCCTGCCGCTTCAGCGTGTCACTGTCGGCGGTGCTGAATCTGAAATGGATCAGATAGACAGCTGTCAATCATTTTACATTCACAGACATTGCATGCAAAATATACATTTTATCACAATTACCACCAACACAATTATTGTAATCGTGAAAAAGTTATATATCAGTTTTAATGTAACACTTGCAATGAATGGCAGTAGCTAATAAATCACCATGATTTTACTGTAAAAAAATAAATAAAATAAAAATGATTGATTCTATTCATTCAACTTCTCACAATAATTTTTTCATCAATAAATAAATGCGAATTTTGGTGAAAGTGCAAAAAAAAAAAAAAAAAAAAAAAAATGGTGACATAACTTGCATTAATTTTTAAACGTTTTTTTTTTGGATATTAGATTTATTTGATAGCATGTGTGAATCTCACCAGAAGCGTGTGAATTTCACTTCGCTCAGTTGTCGACATCTGCTGTCAGGAGCTTCACGAGCACCTCCACCACCATCATCATCATCATCCTCCCCACCCCTCAACCTCTCCCTGCGGGAACGGCAATATCCAGCTCTTAACATTCCCAATTTGGAATTGCAAATCATCGCCAAAAGGAGCCAATTTGAGCGGCATAAACCACATTCTTTCTTAAATGGCGTCAGAAACGCGTCTCACACGCGCGTTATCGTACAGGAGGTATGGCGGCTAATCAGACGCTCTGTGAATCTGTATCAGTCAGGTTTTCAATGCATGTGCTTAATGTTATTGTACTACGATCATTTAAGCATATCTAAACATACTGCTGATCTTTATTTGTCATTCGAAAGATGCACACGCGCGCATAAATTGCCTAATCAAATCGCAGGTGTTGTTGCAAATGGGAGTAAGCGATGAAATTCAATTTCAAAATGCATGACGGAATGGACAGGCTGATTTGAAAGCGCTGGGTGCATTGGTGTGCGTTTGTAATTACTGGATGCTGAACAGTCTGGGGAGAGTTTGAGGTGGTCCACACCCCGTCATTGTTCCAGCCATGTCCCCTCCAGCATCCGCTGCGACAGCCAGTGAGAGCAGCACCACCACCACTGTGTTCGAGGACGACACGGAGGGAACTAGAGAGGAGGTACTCGATTACTGACGCTGTTTTCATTTTGCAGTCATGATGAAAAATGTAAACACGAGCATCGGTGTGCACAACATGGAAGGAAGCATGCAAGTGTGTGTAGACATCACTGCAGTGAGATTGGCTTTATCAAACAACAAACAGCCGAACAGTCTTTGTTATTTTAAGCAATAGAGGTAAAATCCACTAATGCATGATATTATATAACAAATGGCCCCCAGTTTGACACCTAAAGTCATGTCAGACAAACAATACTGTATTTATTGATCACATATTCAACCATTAATAGTGGTAAGCCAATATTTGGCCATGGTCACTTGGTAGATTACCGTAGTAGTGCAGACTAAACCAGCCTAAAATGGTTTGCTGGTTGGTAAGATGGTCTCCCAGCCTGAACAGATGAAAAGTGTGCAAAAGACAAACAAATTAACTAACTAACAGCTAACACCAGGCTGGGAAATCAGCAAATCAGCTTGGGCTTTTTTCAACAAGGTTACATCAAGTTCAAAATCTCCATAAGTGTTTGTTTAATTTCACCAAACTAATTTAGATAAAATATGGAGGCCAACTGTCCAAGATCCAAATTATTTTGAGTTTCTTTTAGGGATTTTTGTATTATTTTAGTAAATATTACAGTAAATATTGTTTAAAATAATTGTTTTTTAATTTATTTTTTTTTATTAAAAAAAACATCCAATGAGATACCATAGAGATATCAGATGTACTTGGATGACAAAAAGTATAGAAACACACACACACACACACACACAAATGCACCCAAAAAAGTGAATGTGCATAAAAACGGTTTAGTCCATTATAGGCTATCTTCAATTTTTGCATCACATTACATGCATCTGCTATGATGTCAACATTATCTCTGCCATCTCTTTATAATTAAAGGATTAGTTCACTTCAGAATTAAAATTTCCTGATAATTTACTCACCCCCATGTCATCTAAGATGTTCATGTCTGTCTTTCATCAGTCAAAAAGGAATTAAGGTTTTTGAGGAAAACATTCCAGGATTTTTCTCCATATAGTGGACTTCACTGGGGTTCAACGGGTTGAATGTCAGTTTCAGCTTCAAAGAGCTCTACACGATCCCAGATGAGGAATAAGGGTCTTATCTAGCAAAACAATCAGTCATTTTCTAAAAAAAAAATAATTATTTACTTTTTAACCACAAATGCTTGTCTTGCACTTCTCTGCGATGCGCCACACATTACGTAATCATGTTGGAAAGGTCACGCATGACGTAGGTGAAAGTACCGTGGTAGGGTGAAAAACTCAATCTCATTTTCTCCTCCAACTTTAAAATCGTCCGACATCGTTGTTTTACCTTTTTTTGTAAAGGGTGTTTGACTTAGTCTTTGCATGTTCACTTTGTAGACACTGGATCGGTATTTCCGTCTACATCACGCGTGACCTTTCCAACGTGATTACGTAATGCGTGACGCATCACAGAGCTAGTGCAAGATGAGCATTTGTGGTTAAAAAGTATACAATTTTTATTTTATTTTTTTTAGAAAATGACTGATCGTTTCACTAGATAAGACTCTTATTCCTCGTCTGGGATCATGTAGAGCTCTTTGAAGCTGCACTGAAACTGACATTTGGACCTTCAACGCATTGAACCCCAGTGAAGTCCACTATATAGAGAGAAATCCTGGAATGTTTTCCTCAAAAATCTTCATTTCTTTTCGAATGAAGAAAGACGTGAACATCTTGGATGATATGGGGGTGAGTAAATTATCAGGAAATTGTAATTCTGAACTAATCCTTTAAACAAGCATATTGTTCAAGAACTACTAGCTGTTAGAAATGTATGAATTTGTTAGTGCTTCTCTTGGTAAGATAATAATGTGATATTGCATGAATATTAACCAGTAAATGAATACATTAACGCGTATATTCACATCTTGCTTTCAAACAGCAACAACATACATGACATGTCATTTGCATAGTTCACTGTACTCACCGTTTCCATGGCCTTTTTAACTCATCTCCATTGTTCTCTTTTGTGGTTGACGAGCAGCAGAGGCCCGTGAAACAGTCACTGAGCAAGTCCATGTGCAGAGAGGTGTTCTGGAAATGCCTGCTGCTGTCCATGCTCATGTACGGCTGCATGGGAGCCATGGTGTGGTGTCATGTCACCAAGGTCACCCGGTTGACCTTTGACAGTGCCTACAAAGGGAAGTCCATGATGTATCATGACAGTCCCTGCTCAGACGGCTACATCTACATCCCACTGGCCTTCCTCATCATGCTTTATGTTGTTTACCTGGTGGAGTGCTGGCACTGCCATGCCAGAAATGAGCTTCAGTACAAGGTGCACGTGGAGGGAATTTACGAAAGGGTCCAGAGGATGCAGCAGGCCAAGCCTTGCATCTGGTGGAAGGCCATCAGCTACCACTACGTGCGGCGGACGCGGCAAGTCACGCGGTACCGCAACGGAGATGCGTACACCACCACGCAGGTGTATCACGAGAGGGTGAACACCCATGTAGCCGAGGCAGAGTTCGACTACGGCCACTGTGGAGTTAAGGACGTCTCCAAGCAGCTAGTAGGTTTGGAAAAGTCAGCCATCACCAAACTGAGGTTCACTAAGTGCTTTAGCTTCGCCAACGTGGAGTCTGAAAACTCCTATTTGACCCAACGGGCAAGGTTCTTCACCGACAATGAAGGACTGGATGATTACATGGAGGCCCGGGAGGGGATGCACCTGAAAAATGTAGACTTCAAAGAGTACATGATTGCCTTCTCAAACCCAGACCACCATCCCTGGTACGTCTCCAATTATGTCTTCTGGACAGCGGCCTTTCTTACCTTATCCTGGCCGTTACGGGTGCTGACGGAGTACCGCACGGCTTACGTCCATTACCGTGTGGAAAAGCTCTTTGGTGCAGACTACATACCTGTGACGCCCTGTGACGAGAGACCTTACTGTAGACGCATCCCGAGAGTCAACACCATCGACAGCACCGAACTGGAGTGGCACATTCGCTCCAACCAGCAGCTGGTGCCCAGCTACTCCGAAGCGGGTTTGATGGACCTGGCACAACGCTCAGGAGGCGTCAGGCAGAACTGCGAACGCTGCCACCGCGCCATCAGCAGCTCCTCCGTATTCTCCCGCAGTGCCCTCAGCATCTGCAACGGGAGTCCTCGCATCCCCTTCAGCGGGAGTCGCTTCTCCTTGGGAAGACTGTACGGTTCTCGCCGAAGCTGCTTCTGGAGAAGCGGGAGCGGCAGTCTGGACGAACCCGAGAGCCCCAGCGAGAACACGCGATGCCTGTCCGGACGAATCAACGCTGATGAGGAAGACCCACCGCCCTACCAGGATGCGCTGTACTTCCCGGTGCTTATCGTCCACTGTAGTGAGAGCTGCCCCAATCACCGCTCCTTCCATAGGAATGGCTCATGCGTGGAAACGTCATTATGATGGACCTCTTTACCTACCTGACCACTGAAAGAAGTGGAAGAACATAAAAACGTGAGACTTGAGAGCCTTTTGAACAATCCTCAATATTCGACATGTCCTGTTACTCAGGAATCATTTATTGGAATATTTATTGGCCCACAACACTGTATGCTTACAACGACGGACGGAGCAATTCCTATACAACTCCAATAATACACATTTATAGCAATAATGAAAACAAAGAATTTGTTTAAATTTAAATCAACTTGCTATCTAGGAGAGGAAAAACGGGCTGTTTTTGTTTATATGTTCTTGACTGCTATAAAGAACAATTGCCACATCTACAAAGCAAAAACCTGGTCCTTTTTCTACAAGTATGACCAACTTTTCACCTTTATGGACCTTCTTAAATGTTGCACTTGAAGTTACATCAGTTAATTCATCTGTAAAAGAATGTTAATTTGTTTCTCTCACATAGTGGATTCCACTGGACCATGAAATGAATGGTTTACATTCGTATATGAACACTCCTTATGTATACGAGAAAAATGTCATGGGTTATTTGTACTTTTATTGTGATTTAACTGCATTAGGTGGAACAATATACAGTAAGGTTATGAACTATTATGGCGATGTTCGCAACACTGCGTATCTCAAAACCACTTAGGAAACCATGAGACACATTTCAGGCTATGCAACTATTAACCTCTGGTATGTTATGCCTTTAAAACGTATATACAATTTACAATGGAATGTATGACTGTTGAAGCTTTTCTTTACATCGCTTGTATGTAGTGTACCAACTATCCAACAAGGACTGAATTATTTAGTGAAGGCAGACATGAACAGGCTTGACTATTAGTGAATGTTTTAGGGGTTTAATAGCTGGCAACTTCTCTTTTATTTGGCCGGAAATTGCAGTGGATCAGAGCAAATGCAACAGATCAAGTAAACATACAGTCTAAGAGAGGGAAAATACATTTCTTTATGCAGCTGTACATTTATTTATTGGTTAACAGCCATTTGATAATCAATACTGTGTATAATATTATCTCAACTCTTTTGCATTATCCTTAACAAAGGTGCAGCTTCGTGAAAGCTCCATTCATCAACAACAAAGTATTGATCCTCAAAAAAGGCCTAGAGCTTTCCAAAGACATTTTTCTTTTATCTCTTTCATGCAGTTGATCCATATACAGCCTGTATATCTCTTATCTGTTACCTGTTGTGTCTAAAGGTTGCAAAAGCATTTGTCAGTATTGCATCCTATCACTTTTATACTGGTTATAGATAATGTATTCCATCATATCACGAAAAACTAAAATGCTGCCTTCATGTAGCACTCATTAAACATGAACATTGTTACGTTAAATGGACATAAACTCACTGAATAAACTGCTTGTGGATACACATAAATGAGTAAACACTGTGTGTAAATGTGACTTGCCAGAAAAGAAGAACCAAAGTTCAAATACAAAAAATACGGAGCCCCACATATGACGTTACGTTTCCTCGATTTACTAAATCGTGCACACGATTTACTATTTCGTTCCCTCAATTTAGCTTACTATTTGTCCTGTATGTCATGTGTGGGTTCTGTAAAAAATACAAAACAAAAATAACTTTATCTATAGGCCTACACTTAGGTCTTACTTTGATCAGGATCAATGTTTTAAAGAAACAAACCAACACCACAGAACATCCCAGAATTCATTATAATACTTATCAATTGATAAAATTTACTAATGTTTGTTGTTGATTTCACACCAAATGATTTCACTTCTGAAGGAATAAAGTGAAAAAAGCAATTTGCAGGTTATTGTCCAGTGTGAAGTTATGAGAACACACCTCTAGATGGCAGTGAAGAATGTGTCACATAAAATATCATCATGAATAATTCTACTGTATAAACATGACTTCATGTTCTCTAAATGCAGAAATAGTAGAATAGTAATACATAATAATAACCAGTTGTTTCAGATGGCTCTACTCACAGAATGCGGAAGATTAGAGCTTCTGTTTGAACAGTAAATTTGTTTGCCAAGTTCATGTTTGGCTCTTTTCCTGTTTAATTTGGATAAAATTTAAACAGCAAGAATAACTGGTTTTGGATGACTCTACAAGGAAAGACTGGAGAAAAGCAAAACTAGAGGTACTGAAATTTCTGTTTGGACAGATGGTTCAGTCATAGTGATCTCAAATGGCCTTGTAAACAATTGATCAACAATGACAAAGTCTAATGCTTTTGTTATCAATCATGTCCCACCCTGAGTACATACACAGAGACAAGGGAGAGTCTGCTACTGTCAAACAAAATGCAGGTATCATTTACAGAGTCTGTCAGGATGAAGGAAGTGAACGAATCCAAAGGTTCATTTACCTCTTTTTCTGACCTTAATGCATTTGCTTTCAAAAACATTGCATCCATAATGAAACAACTCACAAACGTCCAAAAATTACACTATTTTCATGTCAATTACAAATATTCCCCACACTGGATTGTCATAACCCTAAACCATTGTATATTATTTAACTTGCTAGGTATTTTGTACATCAACACACATAAAAGCAAAAGTAAAACATCAGGGTTTATTACTAGAATTATGACACTGGACATGAAATTTATGAGATATTTATGAAAATATGACAACACATTTATGTTTTATTTCATACGAGTGTATAGGCTGCTAACCGAAAGATTCAAATTCTGCTCAAATGAGTCATTCATGAACTATTACCACCAAGAGGACCAAAGTATAACCATGCTTTTGTACCATGGTATTCTTTAAGTACCTTGGTGTATGCTATCATGTAAATACTATGGTAAGTGAAATGGTACAACCACAGGGTCAAATAGATGCCCTGTAATGAGAACATTGTAAACTAAACCTTCAGTGGAAAGTTAGTTAACTGGTGGTCAAGTCATCTACTTTAAAATACTAAGCCTTTAGTTTGAATTTACTCAATTTGACTTCTGCTCGCCACAGGATCAGTTCAGAAAAGTTACACTTCTATAAGCATATTTCTTATATATATAGTAACGATTCATAAGTTTCTACTTAATTAGTTTATGTGGTGGAAACGTGTCATTACATATTATATATAAATGCTATATTTGAATATATAGTGAATCTGAAAGTTTAGTCTTGCTGAATAGTTGACTAGTTACCCACCTTTTTGGCCTCGTGTGCCACTGCCAACTACTTGTTTATCCCCTTGACGATGACTCACAATTAACTTATTCCACTATGACGAAGGTCGAGCTAATGAATATTAGATCGAACTGACGTTGTATGATTTGTTGAGAGAACGGTCACGTTTTCTAATTAATATTAATAAGTCAAGCCTTCATCGTAGTCGGATTTGTTCATTGGCCAGCAGTCTAGCGCGCGCTTACTAACATCTGACGCTCAGCAAATCAGCGAGCGAGGCCTATTGATTGTCACGGTATGTAATTAGCATTCATAAAATCAAGTCTTTACCGTAGTAGGATTCATTAATTGGAGCCCAAATTTCATTGATTTTGGCGTTAGACTGCATTTTACTGTTAATTGTAAAGTAGCACAAACATACAAGTACGACTAAACTGAATTGTGAGGCATAATTTATTGATTGTAAAACGTATGTAGGATTCAGATCTTCAGGTTTGCAAACAGTGTAAGGTTTGTTTATCTTGTCAAAGGTGCTTTTGAAGCAAAAACTAGATTAGTGTCATCTGACTGAAAACTTGAAACAACTTTAACTCTCCACACAATTAATTCTGTATATAAAATGCACAATCAATCACCATATGCACAATCAAATCAATTATAGTTAACAAGCCTCATTATGCAAAATGTGTCAATGAAAATAAAGTTGCAGAATTTAAGTCTTAGATTTGTGTATAGCTGTATGGGTCTCAGAAGTCTGTCCAGGATCCATGTTCTCAGTCTCATATGGCTCATGAGTACATGGTGAGATGCATCCACTACAAGAACAGAGTTATGGATTATGATTTTTATTAATCTACTATGCATTCTGATGATTGAAATATTTGTATAAAAACATTACTTCATTTTCTCCCAGCATCATGTTTGGCCCCCCAGCAGCGAGTCTCTTGAATGTTTCTGGAGATAATAATATTATGAGATTAACATCAATCATCCAGACAACAATATCATGCACTACGGAGGTTAGGTGTGGATGTTATGCTGTTATTGCATTATCTTTATGAAACATGCATCACAAATGATTTATGAAGTTAAATCCTAACTTATCTATCTTAGATGTGATGTCTCAAGTGCTATTTTTAGGATTTAAATTGTACACAATAACTGAGATCTGTACTGACTATCTAGTACAAAACAATAGGCTAAAGTTTCAGACTCACTGGCCATGCAGTCCATCCGCAGGACAAGGACAACAAAGTTTTCTAGTGTAATTTCACCGCTGGAGTCACCGTATCTGAGCGCCATGAGATTCAGCATATTGTCACTCAATATAAACCCTTGAGAAATCAAAAATATGAGCAGATTCATTCTATTGGTTTGTACATTAGGTGATTAAATGTTGTTGAGAACATATAAGTTGAGGTTAGTCTTTTAATAAAGTTACCTGCAACCTTAAGTGCATTTCTGAGTTCATTCAGAGACAGACTTCCTGTGCGTGACACATCCATGCCATAGAAAATATCCTGAGAAACAGACCAGAAAAGCAAATGCAACCCATTTTACTTTAGAAAAAAAAAAAAAAAAAGACTACTGCATACTATTAGCAAAAATTTGTTGCATTTCCAATGGTTCTTTACCTTTAGAAAAACAGCTCTTTTCCACAAACGGAGGCATTCAAATTCACTGAGCCTTCCAGTGACACTGAGCTGTACTGTTGTTTTAAAGATCATCATAAAACAACTTGTAAAATGTAATCAATTTGATTTTTGTTCCAGAATTTACAAATGGCAAACTCAGACATTTGACAGTGTCTGTAAGCCTTTTCTCCACCCTTCATAGTAGAGGATACATCCATCAGCGCCACCATGCTCCTACACAAATCCAAGCTGAATCCTTTCGTTTTCTGTGAATGTCCTGAGAGATCAGATATAAAACATACGCATAATCACAGATAAATGGAAGCAAAACAGGAATATGTGCTTTAAAAAAATGAGCTGATATTGTGAATTTTCTCTGGAAGGATGAAACATCACCTGCATAAAGATTCTCATTCAGAAGTCTTTGAAGCCGCTCTGCATCCACCTCTCCGTACTTACAGAAACAGACAATTATCAGAAAACAGATTAAAAAAAACTTCCTGTTTGATTTAAATATTTGGGGTCTTTCTAATCATTCACATTCCCTCACAATCCAGAACTGTTGGAGAGTCACATGTACCTTATCTGCATATTGTAGAAAGAGTTGGAAGGAATCATCATTATCCCTGGGAATCAACTGAGAGAAATTGAGATACTTTCAGAACATATATATGTGCAACATAAAAAAAACCTTAAAAAAAAAAAAAAAAAAGCCCAAGCTGTGATATACCTTTGTTCTTGTTATGCCATATCCAGAAGAGTCTCTGAAGACACAAAATCAAAATCTTTTTAGCTTAATATACAGAGACATCATAAACATGTTTGTTTGAGCATAATCTCAATCATCGCATCACTTCAGCTCTAATGCTAATAATGCGAAGGCTTACTCAATGACGGCTTCTGTCTTTGAATAGACTGTCAGAAGGAAGGATGAAGCTTCATTCGGCTCGAAAGTTGAAGGAACGATGAGGTAGTCGCCTGCTTTAAATCTGAAAAACTCCATAATTTCCCGAGCGTTGATGAAGGATTCGCTTTTTCCAACGGGACGGGTGTTTCTGAAGAATGAGGCAGGGAATTTTTCCCTTTGGTCCTTTAACTGGTGAATAAGGAACAAATATTGATTATTATATCTCTGCAAAACCCCAAATTCAACCAAATGTATCAGGAACATGTTCAATACGTACATGAGCTGGCACCTGCAAGAGTTACAGAAAACAAATATAAATGTTCAAATACTCAATGTCGTATTCAAGTGAAGAAGGTCTTTTGAAAACTTAAAATAGACATTACAAGTTTTCAAAATGCTTTTTTTTTTTTTTTACAAACCTCATAAATGTTGAAGCCAATATATAAATTGGTTGCCAAGTGCCTGTTTCTCTTGTGAGATTTCTGAATGAGAGAAACGAGGAGATTTGGAGAGCTTTCATGTCCGGGGTCTTCAACAGTCTCCTTAAGAGTCACACGAAACTGGGGATTTTTTGAAAAACTCTCTATGAATGCAAAAGACAAATAATAGAAAGAGTGTTGTAAGAGAGTGTGTTCAGGCCTATTAAAGAAGCATTCTAACTCAGACTCCTATACTATCTGTTTAGTATGTGAACTTCATTTAGGAAATCTTTTTCAAATCTTAAGAAGTTTCTGTAATACTGTCAAGCTGCCATCAATCATGTAACCAATAACGCAATATCTTGCTTAAACGTGACATGCAAGTACCTACTTGAAAAAGATTCTGGAATGTCTGTCAACCAAATCTGACCTACCTCCGGTTAACCTACCCACACTCTATTATATCTGTTTGGGGCTATAGAGTGTATGGAGACAGTTACATGAGAGAAAAAAAATGCATTTCAATGCTTAGGCTTTCGCTCGCAAAACTTTTGCGCTCTCCAGAGAAAGCTTAGCGAGCAAAAAAATTGTGAAAAAGTTTGCAAGTGAATTAACGCAAACCATTTCCCTGCCATCTCTTATTTTTTCCATCCCATCAGCTTTTGCTTTCCGCCAATAAACTTTGCCTAGGCAATTCTGGTGTTCACAGTACTGGTGTTGTGCTGAATTTTAACTTTGTGATGAGATAAAAAGCAGACAAATTAATGTCTTTCTATTGAGCTGCTCATTCGAGCTGAACGCAATAACATACTGTAAAGCAATAGACTCTTTTGAGCCAGTTCTTCTAACTAATTTTTTAGAATAACTAACTGTTGGTTTGAATCAGTCTGACAAATCCTTTACTGAATGAACTCATACTAAATCCATCCAAGCTGTTTTTGAATGTGAATCTGACTCACTCTCTGAATTAAAGTTCTGTCATGACATGATAATAGATATGACAATGTTGATATGGTTAATCTTGGCGGAATAGATCTGCTACATTGCTGCTGTTATTGCTGCTGTTGCTGCTGCTGATGGTTATTGCTGCTGCTGATGTATATTGCTGCTATTGGTTATTGCTGCTGCTGCTGTTGGTTACTGCTGCTGGCTGCTATTAGTTGCTGCTGCTGCTGTTGGTTATTGCTGCTGATGTTTGTTTATTGCTGCTGCTATTAGTTATTGCTGCTGCTATTGGTTATTGCTGCTGCTGCTGTCAATTATTGCTGCTGCTGTTTGTTTATTGCTGCTGCTGCTATTAGCTATTGCTGCTGCTGCTGTTTGTTTATTGCTGCTGCTGTTGGTTATTGCTGCAGCTGCTGTTTGTTTATTGCTGCTGCTGTTGGTTATTGCTGCTGCTGCTGCTATTACTTATTGCTGCTGCTGCTGCTGCTATTTGTTTATTGCTGCTATTGGTTATTGCTGCTGCTGCTGCTATTAGTTATTGCTGCTTCTGTTTGCTTATTGCTGCTGCTGTTGGTTATTGTTGCTGCTATTGGTTATTGCTGCTGCTGCTGTGAATTATTGCTGCTGCTGTTTGTTTATTGCTGCTGCTGCTGTTATTGCTGCTGCTGTTATTAGCTATTGCTGCTGCTGCTGTTTGTTTATTGCTGCTGCTGTTGGTTATTGCTGATGCTATTGGTTATTGCTGCTGCTGCTATTACTTATTGCTGCTGCTGCTGCTGTTTGTTTATTGCTGCTATTGGTTATTGCTGCTGCTGCTATTGGTTATTGCTGCTGCTGCTATTAGTTATTGCTGCTGCTGTTATTGTTGCTGCTATTGGTTATTGCTGCTGCTGCAGAGCAAGTACAGGACTTGCTACTGCCAATACATACATGACACTGCTGTGAGCAAGTAAGACATGCTGCTGCTGTACAATATAGCATACATGAATTACATGAATCTATACAGGTGGAGCTGGGGAAGGTGGAGGATTTCTGAAAGCATGCTGCAACTGCTACAGCAAATGCTGACCAATTATTTGAAGTTTGACCACGCATGCTCATTGGCTACTGATATAGCAGGGACCAATCAGCTGTGCCCTACAGAGAACGATGTGATTGCAAGCAGATTTCGAGTTAAGGACCTGTGCCATCTAGAGTTTCATGATAGAACTTTGTATTTATCATTACTTCCAGTGATGTCTGTCTCAAAATAAAGCATTTTTTTTTACTTCAAGCACTGTTGTCAACCAATCCAAATCAACATTTTAACAAAGCCGTTCACAAATTAATTTTCAGTCCTGGTCCTACATTAGCCCTACATTCTGACATGATTTGTGATTAGTTTACCTAGGTCATTTGGACAACCGCCAGCTGTTGTTCCCATCACCCACTGGCCTTTGTTCATTTCAATTTTCCAGGATGAAGAATGAGATCCAGCAAGAACGTTCACGTCCAAGCAACAAATATCCAAATCTGAAAAATTCTTGCAGAAATCCTCCATTGACATCCTGCAGAGACAGAAAACTAGCTATAAAATAGTGATATGGAACTGTGGTTGTGGAATATACTAAATAAAATTAAGAGATAAAAACAATGATCTAAAATAACTTTAAAGACAAACATTTGTCCCTTTGTATACTGTACATAGTTCTGCTCACCAGAATTCTCCATTGTCGAGCACAACTTTGTATTTTTGGTCCTCAGGACGAACAAGTTCCCACAAAGGGGATCTAAAGAGAGCAGATTAACAAGATATCAGATGAATAATTGATGTAGAGATATGGAGGAATTATATAGAAATGTGGGTCACCTGTCGCTCCAGTCCCTGTTCCACTCTCCTTTACCCCAAGGGTTAAAGATCCTCACCAGCTTCACTGGACGACCTCCACATACAACCTGTGAGTGAACATCTCATAAGATCACAGTGAAAAACTCTCGAAAAAAGTACTGTTCTTGTCAACTTACTGATACTAAATGCTTCAAAACTTGTTGTCTAATAAATCTGGCATGGTACAGTATATTATGAATATTGTTTGCTTTTTGAGAAATTGCTTTTGCTCCTCTTTCATAAGTCGCTTTGCATAAAAGCGTCTGCTAAATGCAAAATTAATGTAAAACTGTAAACCACATTTGAATTAGTCTGTCTTATAGAAGAAGTTCTCACCTCTGCTACTCCTGTGACCGTGTACGCATGCATTTCCACAAGGCCATTGGGTAACACATTATTTTGCAGCAGACCTGCTTGCTAAAAAGAAACAAAGTGATCTTAGGACTTCATGTGATCATGACTGTATTGTTTGTTGCAGGTAGGTCGCTGGTCTGTTCTCAATGCAGGACATCAAAAGCAATAACGTTTCTGGTTATTACATTCAAGCGTATTTTTGAGACAAATTTAATAACTGGTTACTTAATTTGCTTCTGTGATTATCATACATCAATTCTGTTGACTTTGATGTTGTTGATAGTATTTTTAAGGAGACCTTTGACACGTTCAGCTTTTGTCTTTTGAAAATCTAAGGTTATATACACATTTAGCGGTCAAGAGTAGAAATTACAAGAGTAGAAGTTGCCCTCATCCCTCAGAAAATATGGATGAAACTATTTGAAGTTGCAAAAATATGTCCCAGTCTACACTAAATAATTGTTTACTTGCAGCGAGCATGATAATAATAATAATAATAATGCATTTTTTTGTATTTTTAATTGCTTTATAATAGGATAATATTAAAGGATCAATCATTACCCCTCCAGGAGTGCCACATCCCATCAGGGATTCTGATTGGCTGGCTCGTCTCATGGTGTCCCACAGCTTGTCTGATGCATCACTCAGTTTAATGGTCATGTGTGGTCCACCGGTGAAGTCCGTGATAGCTTCTGATATGTTTCCTGCGTCCATAGCCGCATAAGAGCCGCACACTCTGGAAAAGATAAAGACAATGATCAGGGCACCATTTCCAGAAGTATTTTTCCCATTCATTATTTCTGTGCATTTAAAATCAATGATCTGATCCATGAACCAAACTAACCAGATCTGATGGACATATTACAATATTCGAAGCAGAAAGTATATGAAAATCAGATTGGAGATTGTTTATTTAAATTATTTATGAGTGAAGAACTGCTCAACCCATGAAGCAATAAATTATAGTACAATATAAAACAGTCTTTTATTAAACTGAAACATACTTAGCATAAGCTTTCTCTAACAAAGCAGGCCAGAATTCATTTGGTGTTTTAGACTGAACAAAGGCGAGTTGGCCGTCAATAGTTGGCAGTTTGTCATCGATAACCACATCCACCCATGATCCAAATCTCCAGAACTAAAAACAAAAGATGATTAGGTTTAGATTTAGGTTAGCTATTATTAAACATATACAAAAGCTTCAATTTTTAAAAAAGAATTGTTCAGCCAAAAATGGTTTCAACATTTACCTTAAAGTGAAATATTCCTGCATAATCCACAGAGAAATTTTGGTCATCCTGGATAACCTGCTTCATAAGCCGTTTTTGAAATGTAAGAGCTCCAACCGATGCCAGAAACCAGCAGTTACCTTCACACACACACACACACACATGATTGTTTCACTTTATTAGTGAGAACATTGCATAGACTTCCATTGATTTTATATCAGGTTAAAGCCACAGTATGTACATTTTCACCGCTAGAGGTCGCTTATTCAAAACAAAGGTGTAGCTTGATGACGCCTTGATTTCGCGGAATCATGGGATGTGTTGTCTTCATGTCTACAGCCGGTGGAGAAGAATCGGGATGGGACTCGGGCAGAAATCATGTTCATGGATGAGATTATTGACGTTATTGTAGTATGAAGCAGAGCGGGACCGAGTGCTGTTGGAGCTGAACGAGGAGCGACTGAGCGACTGCTAATGAGAGACGAGCGCGACACATGGCTCGAGAGCAGCGGGACTTTTATTATGCCGCAGTCGCCACTTCCACTTCTTCCGGTCAAGCGTATGGGGGGTAACGCAGCGCTGTTAATCATATTAGATACATTTGTGTGTTGAAAGTTGTTATAATGCTACTCTGTGTGTTCAAATCGCGGTAAATCAAGAAAACGAGATTTAAACAATAAGACTTACTGTGTTGAGCTATATAACATGATTAGTTTTCTGTCGATGAATGTGTCCAAACAGTTGCTCACCTGCCTAATAAAACACATAATATATTAAAGCGTCTTTAGTGTTTTCATGGTTTCTACAAAATAAAACCAGAAAGCGAGAGTAACGCGGATATGATGGGCGACACCCGGACACGGTCCATGTCCTGGTTAAAATTGCTTATTTCTCTGGATTTAAACATTCTTGGAAACATTTTGGATAATGTAAGTACACAAGTCTACAAAATATATAACATTGTTCTAGTGGTTTTTGGATAATTTAATCGAAAAATCTTACATATTGTGCCTTTAATGATATTTCTACAACCTAATCCAACCCCTACCTCTAAACCTACCCATCACAGAAACGTGCAAAACACTCAATTTAAATAAAAGCATGTTTTGGCCAATTTATAAGCCTTTTTAACTAATGAGGACCAGTAAAGTGTCCTCACTAATCAGTTGTCATCTTCTATCAAAACCACTAAAACTCCAAAAAGTGGAAAAAAGCTGCATATTCTTAATTTGTTTTCATTGCTTTTTATCTCTCTACTTCAAGAAACTTTTTCATTTGACCTAATGACTCATTTAGTTTGAAGTTTAACTTCTATTCTCTTCAAAATGTGTTTATTGACAGTTTATATTCAATATATACACACTGCATTCATCTAATATATATTTTCGTACACACCTGTTTGTTTGATTGATTTATTGCTCGATTGCACAGCCACTTTATCTATTAACTGGTTTAGACCTGCGACCTTTGAAATTTTCACCATCTCTAAATGATAATATGTTTCGGTTTTACTTTAGCTCATTGCAGATTTTTCAAATGCACATTTTTTTGATTAGCTTCAAGGATGTACTGTAAGCTTGGTGTGGACATTGGTGGGATTTGTTCATTTATATTAAATGGCACATAATTGTGTATGACCCTCAGCAAATCTACACTTGTAGCTTTTAATCGCACAATATGTATTTTGTACAGCACAGCAGACTTACCTAATCTACCCTGAATGAAGTCAAACCTTGAAGTTCCTTGAACAATGTAAACAGGGTTCGGCACCAGTTCCTGAAGGAAACAGATGAATTATTTCACACTATACAGCAGATCACACACAATCACAAGGGTGCAAATCACTGTCAAGTAACAGCAACAGACCGACCTAATCAAGCTATTAGAATAAACTACAGTAAACAGTAAAGCATGCATGACTCTGCTGTTCCTTTGTTGTGGACAGTACACTTTACTACCACACACGCCTTAAAGTCAACATGAACTAGGCATCACACCGGTCAACGAGAACCTTCATAATTTGCATTAGCATTCACATCATGATCAGCAGGTTCATTTCTGAGAGTTTCTGCTATTTAATCTGCTGAATGAATTGTGTTTGTGTCTGCAGATGCTCACGTACATGTGGTCGTTTCCACACTACTCTCCAGAGTTCTTCACTCTTCAGAGGACCAAAACCGATTGATTTCATCTCTGGAGGGAACAAGTTGTCTATAAACTTCAGTCTTTCCTTTAGGCAGACCTGCTTGAGCCGGTGGAAGTCCTGATCCAGGAACCTTTCCGGTTTGTCGGGAGATCCCTGTCCATCTTTGACATTACGCTCCGACAAAATGTTTAAACACACACCAGGTGCTGGCATTGTGGATCAGATCTGTTGAACAGAAAGCAGCACACTGCAAAAATTTCCAATAGTTCTGTTTACTTAGGTTTTACTCTTCAATTGGCTAGATTTAAATTAGATCAACCTTTATTGAAGCTTTGACATAACTAAAACAAATTCATTTGCATGTCAGTTACTTTCTCATGCTTGAATATTCCATTTAAAAACTGAAATGATAACAACATGATATGATAAAAAACATACCTTTTGTCTCTTACTGAGGCTGGAAGATTATTCTGTCCTTTCCTAAGCAAAGTGCAAGAAGAAAACTGAGGAGAAGGCTTTTAAAGTCTGACTCCGCCTGTTCTTCCAGGTGTTATGCAACTTTATGGCTCTCAGGTCAATATTTAAATATGCAAATGTATGTAATGTAAGTCTTTTACTGTGGTAGGATTCAGTCCAAAACTCGTTGATTCAAATTATTTTTGGTGTTAGACTGCAGTTTACTGTAATTGTTAAAGCGATAGTTCACCTTTTATCAGTGAACTATCCCTTTAAATGTCCAAAACATACTTTATAAGCATAATGACACTGTAAATGCGGAGATATAATTATTGATAATTGATGGGGCAGAGAGCATAAGGTTTGCAAACAATGTGAGGTTTATTCATCTTGTCAAAAGGTGATTCAAGCTAAAAAGCCAAACTAGATTAGTGTCATCTGAATGGAAGCATTATTTAAAATCACAACGAAATCAAAATGGAATTAGTTTATGAAATATTGCAGTGTTTATTATAAATGACTTATCATTATTGTTTTAAATTCATGTTCCTCGTAATCTTGAATCAGAATAACTTCCCCTCACTCTTGTGGCGACATCTCTTCTCTGATGACGAGGGCGGGGCAACCTGTCACTCACATGAGATCCACCAATAGCAAACCACAACCATCCAATCAACTCCCCACGGACAAAATCAAGCCCCGCCCTACATTTGTTCTTGTTCCAGAAGCCGTTTCACTCGGATATACAGATATACATCATCATAGAGAAGAAAAGACTAGCGCAAATTCTGTTTCATGCCGACTTTAAAGGGGACCTATTCAGTGGCGCAAAAATGGGGTATGCAGTATATGCAGTGCATAGGAGCGCCGCACGGAGGGGGGCGCCATTGTGCCAAAACATCTTAGAAAATCTTTTTGAATAAAACGTTTAAAATAAATTTAAAAATGATGTTTGTTGAAAAACAATGTTTAGCATTTTAAATTCAAGTGATATCAACTGCTCATCATTTCGACAAGAGCCGTTGCTCTGTTACGGACAGTCACATGTCCAAAATGGACAGAGGAGGGAAGCGTTTCTGGGGCGCAGAACAGAAAACAGAAAACGCAAAAAAGAAAATGAAAATGAAAAACAGTGTCTTAAAATGAGGACATCGATGTCCATGTGGATAACAAGAAATTGGTAAGCGTAACCTATATCACTGTAAGCCTTTGATGTCTTACACCGGTCGGTCTGCGTGTAGCGCCGCTTCAAGTCTTTTATGAATGGTCCGCTGAATCACTTTTGTTACATTCAAAACGCAGATTCAGAAATGAAACACTGCTGTGTGTTGCGTGGACACGAACAGTTCTCCTTTGTCTTTATAGTTTCATTGGCAAAATTGAACAAACCAGACAATATTTTGTCTAAAATAACACAATATAAACTTATTTTGAACTTACGTATAAAATAAGTATTGCATGTTGCACTCATTTTATTTGGGACAAAAACAGAACTCGTGTAATATTGAAATCCGTTACTTTTGTGATACTGCTTAACTCATATGATAAATATGAGACAAAAACTCAATAAGGGGCATTTTTGCTCCAGTATCTTGAGTTTTATGGCCATTCTAACTGCATTCTGTAAGCTCTATCCATCGCATAGTGAGTTGTTGCCCTGCATTATATTCCTCATCAGATGACCTACATAGGTTTGGGGCGGGGCAAGTGCATTAAAAAAGTTTTTTTTTCTTTAATCGTAATTAATTAATCTAATTAACGTGTTAAATCGACAGTAAAATGCAGGAAGTTTTCTGTGTGTGAGGGTTAGGGGATATAGAGTGGCAAGAAAATTGAAAAATGTGAGAAAATGTGAATCCTTTGGATTTTCTGGATTAATTGATCATATCAATTGCTCAATGTCATATTCATTAAAGTCACAAGTAGACAAAACACAATGTAGGCTAGAGGGGGCGCCAACCATGATCTTGCATACCCCTCAGCAAATGTACAGTTGCGCCCCTGGACCTATTATGCAAAATTCACTTTTGCCTGGTGGTGTTTGGCTATAAATGTGTGTTGGCAGTGTGTGTACACAACCACCCTATAAAGCTCCGTTAGTCACGTGACACCACCATGCTGGCAGGCAGGGACAGCCGGGAGCGAATATGAAATGAGTTCACTAGCACCAGAGAGTAAAATAGTGGGTAAAATAGTATGTCTATTTCCTGCTGCTGGAATTCTATGGTTGAAATGACTGCAGAGACGGATTCTACATTTGTGAAATGGACATAGCTAACGTTACTCCCATTATTTTCAGAGAAAGGGACAAGAACGCAATAAGTGCAATATTGCAATCAGTGTGCGGCACTGAGGGAACGCTTTAAAAATAGCACTTGAAAAATCACCTGGATCGGTACCAGGCTAACACTAGATAACTGGGAGAGCTTCAGGGTCGGAGAGGAGAAGGAAATTCGGGCAAGACAAAGCAAAAGATGCAGAAATATCGGTGAGCCGCGAGCGCACATGCAATCATACACAGTTTGCTTGCGCATCAATAATAACGGACTCATGCACGCCCAGTGTACGACTCCTGTATGTCACTGCAATCATCTTTACCTTCATTACAGTCGTCATCCATCAAAACTTTATCAGCGACACTGGGTTTCTTTATCCAACTGAGAGATGTAGTTTGCGGATGGGTGTTTTGAGCCGCACGTTCAGTTTGTATTTCACACAGCGCGATGAGAATCGGCGTGGGCTGTATGGCGTTATTTTACTGACAAATGTCGAGAGCACAGACATGTAATGCGCTCGCGTGAATCTCCGCTCGCGCGCTGGATTTCCTTTGCTCTCGCACAAAACTGGATGCGCGCTCTCAAATATACAGTGCTCTCTTATGAACTGTCTCTCCTCTCGTTCAGATATTGCGTGTGCGCGCTCAAACTGTGTCCTGCGCGCTCGCGAATCTCTCCGTGCTTTTTTCAGAAATTATTTTGCTTATGGATTAAACGCTGTCAAAAGTTATCAACCGATGAAAATGCTATGTGGAATCTTACTGGCTGAGAGTGAACTGCGCCTGGAATTCTTTTGACAAAGATGAATATTTAATTTATTTGCAATTTAATAATATTAATCAAATGTAAGCTAGTCTAACTGCATCGCATTACAGGTCACACCCCAATTTATCTAAACAAACAAACAAGCAAAGGTTCTTAAAGTTATTGTGGTCGTATGTTTTGTGTACTTGTGTTGAAATTTATATTTAAAAAATAGGTAACATTTTACAATAAGGTTTTATTTGTTAACATTAGTTAATGTATTATCTAACATGAACTAACAATGTGCAATACATTACTGTAATTATTAATCTTTGTTAACTTTATTTAAAAATACAGCTGTTTTTAGTTCACAGTGCACATTTATTAATGTTAACAAATACAACTTTTGATTTTAATAATGTATTAGTAAATACTGAAATTAACATTAACAAAGATTAATAAATGCTGTAGAAGTGCAGTTCATTATTAGTTTATGTTAACTAACTCAGTTAACTAATGTTAATGAAATCTTATTGTAAAGTATTACCAAAAATATCTTCTGATTTAAGACAGAATCATCATTCCCTGAATGCATAAAATGTGGAGATCAAATATACCACCATAGAGAATTTCTTTTGAGGTCTGGTATAAAACATGACATAGCCTACAAAAATACTTCGGCTATAAGTTCATATGTATGCACGATTAATCAAAAGAACGCAATCTTATTCCTAGATGACAACGATTCGGCTATGTCTATTAAACCTTTGAAATTACGATCATACCAGAATATTTAAACCTGCTTTTGCATTGCCGCTGAAAGCAGTGGTCATGTAAGCTATATGTTTTAAACAGCTTCACAAAGTGTTTTCAACAACACACTATTGCTACTTCTGTGTTGCACACATTAAATAATAACACAAGTATTGCAATAACAATTTATAGTCCGAATCTGGCTATAAAATAATGCAACTACATAGAGTACATACATAAAAAGCAAAAAAGCAAGAGGATTCCTAGTTCTGCCACCAGAATTCTCCATTGTCGTGCACAACGTTGTATTTTTGGTCCTCAGGACATACAAATTCCCACAAAGGGGATCTAAAGAGACCAGATTAACAAGATATCAGAAGCCTAATTGATGTAGAGATATGGAGGAATTATATAGAAATGTGGGTCACTAGGCCTGTCACGATAACTACTTTTTGTTGTGCGATATATTGTTTCAGAAATAATTGCGATAAACGATAATATTGTCATTTTAAGACCATTTTATTCCACTGAATATATAATCATAATATAACAGCATAATAATGCAAGTAGGCCTATGTAATATCCTAAATAAACTTGAATAAATGGTAAATATTTTCTAAAAAAGTGCAAAGTAACAAGTAAAAAAAAAAAATGCAAAAAGGCACTATGGAGATTTTCCATTTACAGATTTTTCCCTGACCTTCTTTTCTCAGTAAAGTAAGGGTACACTATTGCCGAAAACACAAATCCCACTTAGCAGTCAGATGTCCGTATGGACAAAGACATTTATATTTGCACCGGAACAGTGGATTGCGGCTTTGAAATCGAGAGCATTCTGACTTGTTCTTCCAAACTGTCTGTAGTTGTCAGGAAAACACTATAACACCTCAAATAATGCCTTTTTTTCACTTGTCGATGACTGCTCTGTGTAGGAACTGCAGATAACAGCATGATCAGCAAAATGTTGGTGACATTCATTATCATGTAAGCATAATGGGCGATATATTATGTCACCAAAAATTACCGAGGTCATGTACATATATTGCGCAATATATTGATTATTGCGACAGACCTATGGGTCACCTGTCGCTCTAGTCCCTGTTCCACTCTCCTTGAGATCCTCACCAGCTTCACTGGACGACCTCCACATACAACCTGTGATACTGTATTTATCAGCTTACTGATACTAAACACTTTGAAACTGCAAGAAGCAACAGAATGTTTGATGTTTTATAAAAGATGTTCTCACCTCTTCTACTCCTGTGACCGTGTACACATGCATTTCCACAAGGCCACAGGTCTGCTGCAAAATAAAGTGATTTTATGACTTCTGTAGGCCTATAAATTGTACATTATATATTGTATGACTGCTTCTTTACAGGTAGGTCACTGGTCTGTTCTGAATGCAGAAAAAACTATGCTAAATGCAAATAATCTATTTAATAGTTGGAACAGCAAAAGGCTTAACCAATTTTAAACGGCAGGATAAAAATCTTGTGGTTGACGCTGTGCAACCAATCAAACTGGTGCAAGTTAATCTGTCGGTAAAAGCAAGTATTGCGTTTCTGGTTATTAAATGTTACTTTCAAATGTATGCGTTTGAGTCTAATTTTAAAAATGCTAATTCTAAACTAATTCTAAAGCCTGCACTGGTGCGAGCTCTGCAGCAGACTTCTTTCCAACGGTCAAAGCGGTGTTACGTCACAAAAGTGCGGATTCATAGGAAGACCGCGAGTATTTAGGGTGCCATTTGGGACAGGGCCTAACATGCAGCCTTCCATTTGAGAAGCACCCTAGAAGCTTTGACACGATCACCTTCCGTTTAATGAAAATCTAAGGTTAGAGTGACACTAAGCGGTTAAAAGTAGCAATTACTTTTGCTACGGCTGTGAAAGTACAGATATACCCTGTCAAGTGAACAAAAATACCACAAAGACTACATTAAATACAGGTCTAGGATCACAGTCTTTACCCCTCCAGGAGTGCCGCATCCCATCAGGAATTCTGATTGGCTGGCTCGTCTCATGGTGTCCCACAGCTTGTCTGATGCTTCACTCAGTTTAATGGTCATGTGTGGTCCACCGGTGAAGTCCATGAGAGCTTCAGATATGCTTCCTACATCCATATCTGTATAAGAGCCACACACTCTGGAAAAGATAAAGACAATGATCAAGACACCATTTCTAGAATATAAAACAGTTTTTTATTAAACTTGAAACACACTTAGCATAAGCTTTCTCTAACAAAGCAGGCCAGAATTCATTTGGTGTTTTAGACTGAACAAAGACGAGTCGGCCGTCAATAGTTGGTAGTTTGTCATCGATAACCACATCCACCCATGATCCAAATCTCCAGAACTGAAAACAAATCATGTTAGAGGTTAGCTATTATTAAACATATACAGAAGCTTCAATTCTTAAAGGCCAAAAATGGTTTCAACCTTTACCTTAAAGTGAAATATTCCTGCATAATCCACAGAGAAATTTTGGTCATTCTGGATAACCTGCTTCATAAGCAGTTTTTGAGATGTAAGAGCTCCAACCGATGCCAGAAACCAGCAGTTACCTTCACACACACACACACACACATATATATATATATATATATATATATATATATATATATATATATATAAGTAGAAAGCTTTTCTACTTCAGTGGGCAAGTTACTCACTTAACATGTGTTTGACTAATTTATTGCTTTATTGCACTTCCACTTTATCTATAAAGTGGCTTACTGTGGACACAATGACATAATGATACATGCAAGAGAGTAGAGAGTCAACTGTAGACTTAGTCGACTAAAATCTAATGATATTTAGTCGACTAAAACTAGACTAAAACTACAACAATTACCGATGACTAAAATATGACTAAAACTAAATGCCATTTTAGTCAAAAGACTGTGACTAAAACTAAATCAAAATTTGCTGTCAAAATGAACACTGCTTTTAGGTCAATATTTGAATGGAGAACATACAGATCAAAGAGCAGTACAGCTGAAAAACCTCTTCACATGATGTATCATCATCATATATGTCTGAACCTCATATAATGACCACGTAATAAGTGAAATAAAGTGGAATCCGGCAGACAAGGAAGGTGTTACTCATAAACACAGGTGGAATTTCAATGCAAAGAAGAGGTTTCAAAGAATCTGAAACCACAGATCAGGGTCATAAATTAATAAAAGAAGGAAGAAAAGGCAGGTGGAACTTCTTTGGAACTTGTTTTTGGCAGCACAAGCAATCAAAAAGCCTACAGTAGCAGTTTGTCTTTCATTGCACCTTGATTACAGTCATTACAATATAAAGTCATTTTGTCTTTGTTGAGTTCTTAACCCCAACAGATGAAATTCTCTTTAATGTGTACTATGTTAACCAATGTTTACTGTATTCCAGAGTGAAAGGAAAGATCCATTGTTCATACATTCATACTTATTTTATTCAATATTTTGTTGTTCATATGTCTATCTGGTGTTTTTAACATGCTTTAAGACAAACCATGTGAAAATTAATAAGTCAACACCATTGCTGAGTATTTTCTCTTCAAAACTGCAGTAAACCAAAGACAGTCTCAAACCCGAGGTTTGAAATCGCTAGTGTTTGTGATGTCACAAACTACCTTGTAGCCAATCACGTGAACCTGCCGGCGGGCTTTAGCATATCATTAACTGACCACGCAAGGGAGTCTCAAAAGAAGGTTATCCCGGTATATTTTTCTGTTGATATGAAAAATTGGGTAGATAACGATAACGTAAATAATCGGGTTGATAACATAGTCAAGCAAAAGGCTAATCATATTAATTACCGTTATGTGTCCGACGTTGTAATCGATACCATTTGACCGAGTGGATCTTGTCTGAGCTCGTGTGAGTGAGTGGAGGCGGGGCTAATTAGCATATTCATAGTTCCGTGTATATTAAATGAGGCAAGGGTGTAGAGTTACATTCAAGCTATTTTAAGGCATTAAGAATTTTTTTTCATAGAAAAAAAACATTTAAATATGTAATTTTGGTGATCAAAGATGAGTTTTAAGGGATAAAATTATTGACTACAGGGGGGACTTTAACAACTAAACCCATAAAAAACATTTTACTTTAAATAAAATAAACATTAACTGAAATAAAATGTTTAAAAAAGTAAAATTATTTCAGGATTTCTCATTTTCATTTAGTTTAACTTGATGTACTAAAATAACTGCATGAAACCTTAAATAAAAATGATAACTATATAGACATATTAAAAAACAATAAAAATGACACAACAAAATTACTATAAAATGAAAAATATAAAAATAAAAACATTCAAAATACGAATAAAAACTAGTATATAGTGTTTCAATGATACTAAAATAACACTTTTTAAAAAATGACATTTAGTGGTTTAATAGTAAGTGGTCAGTAGGTGGCGCTGTGCACAAAGCTATAAAAGAGCCCATTGAACAAAGTCAATTGATCTTTCCTTCCAATCTGGAACAATGATATAATTAATACAAGAGACTATAATAATTAATATTAGGGTAACACTTTACAATAAGGTTCATTAGTTATTAGTTAACATGAACTAATAATGAACTGCACTTATACAACATTTATTAATCTTTGTTAATGTTAATTTTAACATTTACTAAAACAATTAAAATCTTGTTAACATTAGTTAATGCACTGTGAACTAACATGAACAAACAATGAACTACTGTATTTTTATTAATTAACATTAACGAAGATTAGTAAATAGAGTAACAAGTGTATTCCTCATGGTTAGTTCATGTTAGTTAATACATTAATGTTTAACTAATGAACCTTATTGTAAATATTTTAGACTATATAATAGAGACTATACAATTTTATAGAGACTATAAAATCACTCACGCAGACACACACCTGTGTGTAAAGAGAAAACCGATGCATTTTGACCTCATTAGATGCCGTTGACCAGTACAGACCTCACTGAAGTTCCTCTGAAGTTGACTTCGATCTCCTCCTTTGTATATTATTTTCAGTGTCTTATCATTTGAAGAGGAAACATACTGACTCACAAAATAAAGATTTTGGTACTGAGTAGACTAAAGGCAATTATTCATGGTGATTAGTAACAGTACAGGGCAAACACACTGTAATATTTCTGTAATGCATGAACATGATCCACAAAATATGACATTTGTATTTCACTGGGGTGCATGAAAATAGGAGAGCATCTACAACTGCTGTTCTCTATTTCATCAACTTTTCTTTTATCCAAATAAATTGATATGAAATAATAAGTTTCAATTACATTTGACATTCATTTATTTCCTAAATTAAATTCATAATTCAGTTTAAGTTGTTCTTTGTAAACAGACTCAATGTGAGCTCTTTTCCCTGAGATCTGTGTCTTGCATCATCTTTGACCATTTATTATTAAATATTTCAAGTATTTTCTGGAGTTTCACTCATAATCCAGATCAGAACGGGCTCACTGGTCCGTGTGAATTATTCAGTGCTGTGTTCCCATCTCGTATCTTCTCTTTAGAGAGGAGGGTTGAAATCAATGCTTGCTTGTTCTCGGCTCTCAAAAAGCCTCAGGAGTAGAACCGAACTCTACAGACTCATCATTATTATACTTTATCATTATATGTCAGCATCCCATATCAGAAGTTGTTGTGCATTTGCAGCTAGATACAAAAAATGATTACGCCTTATTTCAATGGTCCACTTTAGACATTCTACTAACTATTAGTAACTTTACAACTTCATGTCAACTAGAGCATTAGTAAACTGTTAGGTTCGGGTTAGTAGAATATGTTGACACGTAGTTACTTGTAGTCAGTAGAATGTCTTTTGAGAAGCATCAAAATGTTAGCAGATATTAAGCAGACGGTCCTCTAATGAGAGTTAGTTGACATGTAGTTGCAAAGTTACTTATAGTTTGTTTTGGTTAAACTAAGTAAAATCCAAAATGCAAATAGCTGATAAATGCATTATTTATAGAAACAATATATTTTAAGTTTATTGCAAAATATTCGATACATTATTTCAGGCCCTGTTTACACCTGGTATTAAGATGCGTTTTGGTGGATCGGATCACAAGTAGACAAGGGAGACATTCCCGTTTACACCTGGTGTTTTAATCCGTCTCTTTTGTCCACTTTCAACCACTTCTGTCCTGATTTCTTTGAGGGGAGGGTCTATGGGTGGGTAAATGTATGTTTTTTTCAGATCTTTTGATCTAATTCACAAAATAAACTCATGCATTTTACATGTGAACGCACCAAGAGACAACGGAAAAACGTACGGAGAGAGCAGCAGCTTTCGTTTCTGCTCTGACAGCCACAAAACCGGCCGAAAGCGGTGAGTACGTGTTAGAAATCAGGAATGGTGAGAGAACATTGTGCTTGGTATGATTCAAACCAAACTTGGGTCTTCAGCCGACAAAGTCAGTAGGTGGAGAGTAGGCGGTCTTTAGCGGCTGTTCGAACGCATTCAGTTTACACTACGAACACAATCCGGTCGAATGCGTTTCCGACTACCTCTGGAAGTGGTCGTAAGAGGACAAGCTCAACACATTTTAAACCCAGTTTACACCTGTATTTAGTGTCGTCCCCTTATGATCCGATCAACCAAAATGCATCTTAATACCAGGTGGAAACAGTGCCTAAGTATTTTGAGAGTTTAGGGAGATGAACTCGATTACATCACGTAGGTGGGCGGAGCTAAAGAGATCTTTTTGCTCGCCACGACTCCGATTGGTAGAATTTTCTTCACATCATCATGGTTAAAGTATTAAGGCTTGTTCGAGATTAACTACACTAGCCTTTCACTGGCTGACGAGGAGTACAGATAATTTGTGCTTTCCGTAGTGTGCTGAACCCATGTCATTCATGGCAGACCACACAAATTTTGCATTGATTGTAGCCGAAGAAGTGGATGCGATTGAAATTCACGTTTTGAATATCAGATTGTTTAAATACGGGAACTTGTCTAAGAAAAAACAAGCAACACATGTCGTCCTTGTCATCACAGAATCTGACCAATGAGAATAAAAGCGTGTCGCCATCAAGGCTTTCGCAGCTGATTTTGACTGCAGCGCCTGACCTAGGCGGCTGGTCTCGTTTTGCTCTTGGGGTACTTTGATGGCACATGTGAGCATAAGGCGGCTGCATGTCATACACTGATCGGTCTGCACAGTGCCGATGCATCTCAAACAAGCCTGTTTTTTCACTGGGATTTCCACTGTTAAATACATTACATGAATTTGTCATTCAGTATGTTCTAAGAATGTTCTGCTAAAGTTATGAAAACATTAATTCTGAATGTTCTCTGAACGTTCTCGGTTATACGAACGTTAAGGGAACATTCCATTTTATCATTATTCACACATTATGGGAATGTTACATTTGAATGTTCTCTGAACGTTCCGAAACAAGTAGTAACATTTAAAAAGTGTTAGACAAACATACGTTTAAGAAAAAATGTTCCATAAATGATGTATAAATAAAAATTTTTTGCTACATTATTAAAGACCAGATAACACTGAACGAACATTCTATTAATGTTACTGGAAGAACGTTTGTTCATAACTTTGAGAGAATCTCGTTAGCTAAAGTTCTGAGAACATTCCCTGTTAGCTGGGTTCTCTGAGGAAATGTGAGCGGTTGCCCGTTCAAAACACGCCATCATGTTTCTAGGTAATTGTTGAGTTGTTTAAAATCACTAAATAAGTTTTGCACGGACAAACAACAGTCATATTTTCCTCAGGATATGTGAAACCCTTGGTATGGTTGTTGTTGTGATTAAAGAGACTATAAAATCACTCACGCAGACACACACCTGTGTGTAAAGAGAAAACTGATACACTTGACCTCATTAATAGATGCCGTTGACCAGTACAGACCTCACTGAAGTTCCTCTGAAATGACTTTGATCTCCTCCTTTGTATATTTAATGGTTGGTGTTTTATCATTTAAAGTGGAAACATATAAAACTGACTCACTGGTAAGCGATTTTCTCTAGAATATTATGTTAGAAAACCAGTTTCAACTGCCTGTCTCGTGTGTTTCATGTCCTGTCAATATGCCAAAGATGCCATTATTGTGAAGAGCTAATGTGATTATGAATACATATATAGAATTTGTAAGTGCTTGTTTTAATTACATCTTATGAGATGCAGTTCAATACAGAGTATTGTCATGTAATAGTGTTATATAATGACATATATTTTTAATCCAAATCCATTGATTGTTTAATGAATACATTAAAAGTGCACTTCATACTGACAATAACTTGAACACACCTCACTTTGATATTTTATGTGGAGCTTAAAGTTCATAATGGGGAAAAACTTCTCATTAAAGAGCTAAAATTAAACTATTTTAAGCAGTTTTTCATAATCTTTTATTGTGAATTCTTTACATAGTTAAGCTGTTTTGTTTTTTGAAATATTAATATTAAAATGTGAAAATCATTTGTCTGCCAAATCAGACCAAAAGGTTGTAACTCACATAAAGGAAGCCACTGTGTTGTCATGTCAGAAAAAGAAAACAAAACAGGAAATGACATCACAGATTGTGTATCAGTGTCTATCTGTAAGTTAAAAGTAAAACAATATCAAATTATTTAATAATTTCATGACAGGTTCAAGCTGTCAAATGTTAAGGTATTTCTGTTAAAAGCTGTTGGAGCATTTTTTTGATATTTTGTTATTTAATGCACTGACTTTCAATACATAAAATGTGGAAAGTGGTAAATGAATAAGTGACCAAATACTTTCGCACAGTGAAAGATGCATCTTTCATGAAATATTTTGTCATAAAATTATTGCGAGCCATCAAAGACTCATTTTTGTAATGTGAAAATGAATAAAACTAATCACATCAGATGTGCTTCAAGCTAATCTCAATAAATCCAATTAAACAGACTCTCGTGTGCTTGTTTTCAAAGCGTCACCATCATGATAGGAAGATACTAATAGATTTGCTTTTTATTATTTCCCACGCGAACCTCGCTAATATTATACCGTGGGTTTGGGAGTGTTAAATCTGAACCCAAAGCAAGCAGGTGACATTTATTAGTCGAGCACCTGACTCGCCTCCACCAGGATACGGGTGACATTTCCGCTGAGTTGCGGTGCAATTAGCCCGTATGTCATCAGGCATCCAGCGAGCTGCTCTTGTCATGACTTTATTTATTAATAAAACTCACATGTGTGAGAGCGCTCATGTGAACTAACACACTGTGTCAGTCTGAAGATCCTCATGGAGTTCACAGTATGTCTGGAGACACCTGTCACATTTAGACACTTAGTGGGGTTTGTACACAAGGGTTAATTTAGTGGAAAATGACAAAACACACACACACACACACACACACACACACACACACACACACACACACACACACACACACACACACACACGCACACACACACATTAATTTGAATGTTCACCAGAAAATGTAGCCTACAAATCCAGAGCTCTTATGCATTTAAATAGTGAAAAATGTTGAAATTAAGTGTAATTATTATGATAAATCACATATATTGATCAAATTCAATTAATAACAAGCTGCATGTGTTAAACCGCTGGAAATGTCATCATGCTGGGAATCACATCTGATGATGAATTAACAGCCCATCAACCTTTCCTGAAATGAATTCATTTTCTTTTAACGATATAGTTAATGTCACGTCGCATAACAGCAGTTCGATGTCTAAATGCTGAAGGTCTTTCATTATGTGTTTTATAGGACATTAACCTTTTACATGGTGAGAATGACAAACATTCTTCTTTACAAGCCATTTATGAAACATAATAAAGTATCTCTGAATGTCTGAGCATCACTTTATCTCATATTTGTCTATGTGAGAATCATTCATTCGTGCTCTGCCCTTCAGGTGTGTCGTGCTGTTCTATGTGTGTGAATATGACTTCTCTTTAACATCGTTTTATTGATTTATTGGTCACATGCTCAACAAAATGAAAGTAAAATATTTTTCCAGTGTAAATGAAGCCGTTATTCACAGCTCGTTTTCAACCATTATATATATATATATATATATATATATATATATGTGTGTGTGTGTGTGTGTAAATAATTATTTATATACAGTATATACATAAATTTATTAACATGTATATGCACTATTATGGTTGTTATTATGAATATATATGCTTTTATAAATTCAATACTATATATATGCATATATTCATGACTAAATAATAATATATGAATGTTATATATGTATAATAAATTAGCTTTAATAAATTCTATACTCTCTCTGTATATATTCATAAATAAATAATCACAATAATTTATCAATTTATCAATTTATATATATATATATATATATATATGTTATTGATTATATACAAACCCGATTCCAAAAAAGTTGGGACACTGTACAAATTGTGAATAAAAAAGGAATGCAATGATGTGGAAGTTTCAAATTTCAATATTTTATTCAGAATACAACATAGATGACATATCAAATGTTTAAACTGAGAAAATGTATAATTTTAAGGGAAAAATAAGTTGATTTTAAATTTCATGGCATCAACACATCTCAAAAAAGTTGGGACAAGGCCATGTTTACCACTGTGTGGCGTCCCCTCTTCTTTTTATAACAGTCTGCAAACGTCTGGGGACTGAGGAGACAAGTTGCTCAAGTTTAGGAATAGGAATGTTGTCCCATTCTTGTCTAATACAGGCTTCTAGTTGCTCAACTGTCTTAGGTCTTCTTTGTCGCATCTTCCTCTTTATGATGCGCCTAATGTTTTCTATGGGTGAAAGATCTGGACTGCAGGCTGGCCACTTCAGTACCCGGATCCTTCTTCTACGCAGCCATGATGTTGTAATTGATGCAGTATGTGGTCTGGCATTGTCATGTTGGAAAATGCAAGGTCTTCCCTGAAAGAGACGACGTCTGGATGGGAGCATATGTTGTTCTAGAACTTGGATATACCTTTCAGCATTGATGGTGCCTTTCCAGATGTGTAAGCTGCCCATGCCACACGCACTCATGCAACCCCATACCATCAGAGATGCAGGCTTCTGAACTGAGCGCTGATAACAACTTGGGTTGTCCTTGTCCTCTTTAGTCCGGATGACATGACGTCCCAGTTTTCCAAAAAGAACTTCAAATTTTGATTCGTCTGACCACAGAACAGTTTTCCACTTTGCCACAGTCCATTTTAAATGAGCCTTGGCCCAGAGAAAACACCTGCGCTTCTGGATCATGTTTAGATATGGCTTCTTTTTTGACCTATAGAGTTTTAGCCGGCAACGGCGAATGGCACGGTGGATTGTGTTCACCGACAATGTTTTCTGGAAGTATTCCTGAGCCCATGTTGTGATTTCCATTACAGTAGCATTCCTGTATGTGATGCAGTGCCGTCTAAGGGCCCGAAGATCACAGGCATCCAGTATGGTTTTCCGGCCTTGACCCTTACGCACAGAGATTGTTCCAGATTCTCTGAATCTTTGGATGATATTATGCACTGTAGATGATGATAACTTCAAACTCTTTGCAATTTTTCTCTGAGAAACTCCTTTCTGATATTGCTCCACTATTTTTCGCCGCAGCATTGGGGGAATTGGTGATCCTCTGCCCATTTTGACTTCTGAGAGACACTGCCACTCTGAGAGGCTCTTTTTATACCCAATCATGTTGCCAATAGACCTAATAAGTTGCAAATTGGTCCTCCAGCTGTTCCTTTTATGTACATTTAACTTTTCCGGCCTCTTATTGCTACCTGTCCCAACTTTTTTGGAATGTGTAGCTCTCATAAAATCCAAAATGAGCCAATATTTGGCATGACATTTCAAAATGTCTCACTTTCAACATTTGATATGTTATCTATATTCTACTGTGAATAAAATATAAGTTTATGAGATTTGTAAATTACTATATATATATATATATATATATATATATATATATATATATATATATATATATGCATATATTCATAAATAAATAATGAATTAATGAATCATAGTAATATACATGTTAAATAAAAAATATTTTTATCAATTATCTATATATATATATATATATATATATATATATGTATAATCCATAAACAGCACACCAGTAAATACACAATAAAAACATCACTCCCATAATGCTTTACAGAATGAAAAGCAAATAAGAAGTATTTACAGTGATATGCTGAGATGCTAGAATATTTAATCAGTATGTCTCTAATCTGTGGTTTGGTGGTTATCTTCGGCAGTTAAATACTGTAACTACACAATTCTTCTCTATTCAGCCTTAAAACCAGCACATCCTTATGTAACCGCTATTAAGATGAATGGGAATGCTAATTGATATTGCTCTCCAGGTATCCATTAAAAGCTGTGGATATGTAACAGTATCGCCAGCTCTCTTACAGGCAAACCTTTCTAGGAACCAAAATATATAATATACAATCTCGAAAACCTCACAGATTTTCTTGCCTGAGGACCTGGTCAAATAAATACATGCAGCAGAAATGAAAGCACCGCTGTTGCCGTGAGGGAGAGTGTCACTTGAGCAATAACATGAGCTCGTTTGCATATCCTTGTTCTGGAGTCATTAATACTGCACTTTAATTTCTTCATCATTACGCTGTTCCTGGAGGTCTGAAATAATGGGTGTTCGAGGACTCGCTCTTTAATTGAAATCGCGTAATAATGTTTTCCCGTGGAGGGCCGTTTTTACATTTCTCTTATTTCCCAGCGCCGCTGACCTCTCAGAAATCACACACGCACAGACTTGTTGAACACGACCTGGCTTCTTTTGAAATCCTACCATTAGATGCCATATTTCACAAGCATGCCATACAGTAATTGCCAATGATGTTGAAATCAGCAGAAAGCTCATAACTTTCATTGCCTAAGACTGGATTTGGTTGAAAAGATGAATATGACCATATTAGCTGGAGGCCGGATTTGATGAAAGCAGCAGGTCGCCACTAGGGGGTGTCCAACTTAATTTCACTAAAGTATTTAAAGACCCTGGTGTGCCATTTAGTCCATGCATATTATCATTGAGACCATATGTATGCTAGAGTACTTGTAAAAATTGAATTTGCATTCATGCATTTATCCAAAGCATTCAAAGTATACATTTGATCAGTTCATGACCTTGATGTGCTCTACTGTTTCATTTTTGCATGATGCCGCATGCATCAGTGTAAAATCACTACCATATCAGCCAATAAAACATAAGAATGAATATGTGCATCTTTAAAGTGGCAAATCAACAGTGAACTTGTTCATGTAAAATGAATTGATGATATTTTCTATCTTATGTATCACATTTGCTTTCAGCTACTTTTGCTTTTTTCTCTTCTGGTCTTTCATCACATCAAGGTTGTTTCCTCCTTGCATTTTTGCTGCGGTTCTGCAATATATGTCGCCTTTTTATAAAGCAATTTCCAATAAAGTCAGCTTTGTTCTGGAACCAGTAACACCATCTGCCTTTGTGTCAAAATAAATGCAAAGAGCTTTTTAACTGCTCTCCACTCGGGCTTTAATGACATCGGAAAAATGGTGAACACGACAAAATCCAGGCAGATGTAATTTGAAAGAGCAGAGCACACTTATTATTTTTATCCTCATTGATTTATTACAAACCATTTTTTTCAAGCCTGACATGTAATATTGACGTTATTAGATATAATATAGTGTTCTCGCCTCAGCCTTTTTTTTTTTTTTGGCTGTCAGCATATTAGACCGTGTGTGGCGGGTTTGCATCTGTGTGCTTTAAATGTGGCGATGATACTTGCATACTGCACAGTATACACTGACTAGTTAATACTAATTAAAAAAAATTGTATGTGAAACAGTATGCAATATGCAAAAAGTAACTTTTCAAACAGTATATGCTATACCGATGGAACATCACTGAATTATATTGCAAGTTTAATGTAATCCTTGAAATAAAGTTATTTTGTTTTTATGTTGTATAATAATTATATTACAAAAAAAAAAAGCCAGATGAATGAAAAGTCAAGAGCACAATGCATTGTGGGATATATCACATACAATCTTATGGGTATTCTGTGCATAAAAAAAATAAATAAATAAATAATAATAAAAAAAAATTCACATGCAAAAGTATATGTGCATACTACATACTGCAGAAATAGTAGTGTGTTAGTATGCTATTATGTGTGTGATTGTAGCATCAGTGAGTTTGATGTTTGTGAGAGTCACTCCAGTGTAAAGGTGAACAGTTATGACTTCGCCCTCCATGTGACTCTCAATTTAGCACATTTACGTTTTTTTACAGTGGCACGCCACCCTCAATTAGCATTATGCTGTTAAACGCTCTGGATATGGCAGCCAAGCGGAGCTGAAGCTGTTAACGCTCATCTTTCTGAGAAATAAAACAATGACCTTTTGCATAATCCATTTAAAGTGTTGTACAGATCATGTGACAATTGATTCAACACAACCAAATTGTGTTTAAGACATTTTGGTGACAATGACTTTAAAGGTGAACTATGTAAGATTTTATATGTTAAAATACATTATTTTAACCTAGTTTATTGTTCATTGACTACCATTCATGGGTTTTATCTCCCCCAAAAGGGCAAACATTGAGCCTCCCAGACACCATCAAAATATTGAAAGCATTCACTCAGATCTGTCAATCTCTTTCCAGCTCAACCAATAGTGAGAGTTTGGGGCGTGGCTACTGTAGCATCAGCGAGTTTGGGGCATGGCTACTATAACAGGCAGAGAGTTTGGGGCGAGGCTACTATAGGAGGTGAAGAAATTGGGGCGTGGCTACTGTAGCAAGTGGAGAGTTTGAGGCTTGGCAAATTTTGGGGTGTAGCTACTGTAGCAGGTGGAGAGTTTGGGGCATGGATACTGTAGAAATTGGAGAGATTAGGGCGCAGCTACTGTAGCCGGTGGAGAGTCTGGGGTGTGGCTACTATAGCAGGTGGAGAGTTTGGGGTGTGGCTACTATAACAGATGGAGAGTTTAGGGTGTGGCTACTGTAGCAGGGAGAAAGTTTGGGGCGTGGCTACCGTAGCAGGCATAGAGTTTTGGGCGGGGCTACTGTAGCAGATGGAGAGTTTGGGGTGTGGCTACAGTAGCAGGCGGAGCCAGAGGGCGCTTATCTGCTGTGGTACCATGACTGATACATTACATGGGAAAAGACATTCAGCTTCGGGTACAAGCCAAATTTTGCTGCATTTAAACCTTCAAAAATTAAAGAGATCATGAACACGTCAAAGCAAACAATGTAATGCACTACAATGGACACGTCAATACAACGTCATGCACCCGTTCAGAAAGACAAATGTACTAGTTTATAATGTTTACTTTGATGTGTCGTTAAACAGACTCAAAAAATTTACAGTGAACAATAAAATGTACAGTCTGTTTTGTCATTAGTTATGCTAAATATTAAATGCATTGTATGTAAAAAAAAAAAAAAAAAAAAAAAAAATATATATATATATATATATATATATATATATATATATATATATATATATATATATCAGAATAAGACCGCAATGAACAATACTTCTACAGCATTTATTAATCTTAGTTAAGGTTAATCTCAATATTTACTATTTCATTTTTAAGATCAAAAGTTATGATGTTAGTTACTGCACTGTGAACTAACATGCATATGATAGAACTTAGGTTAGGTTAGTAAATGCTGTAAAGATATATTTGTTAACAAATTAAACCTTATTGTAAAGCATTACCATAAAGTCAAATTCAAGAAAGAAAGTAAATAGAGTCAGTTGTGGTTCAATGTTGACTTAACTGTATACTGAAAGCAATAATCAGGATGTGGGCAAATATCTTGTAACCACAAATGTTTTGTCATTTTGGCTGATTCTTGGCAAAGCTTCTGGATTTATTCTGTGTGTCTAATCCAAAGTAAATCTATGAAATCAACAGTATCAGTGTATGTAGAATCAGGCCGTGTGTTTTGATGTGCTGTGGTGCACAAACGCTGTGCTGGGTCAGACGATGTGGTGTTCTGGTCAGCGATCCTGCCCTCAGAACTGCAGCCAGCGGCTTTCTGACATGATTAATGAACATTGATTTCTAACTAAAACCACAAAAACAGCACCTACTGCTCATCATGTGGTGTTTTACAGGCCTGACCTGAAGAACCTGCTCAGCAGACGGCCAGCAGACCAATCTTTACACCGTGTGGTCAGTTACTCTGGAACCAGCTGATGAAAGAGAACTGAACAGAAAGGGTTAAAGTTCTCCACCATTACTACAATATTATTTACAGATGTTCAAATTAAGGACTTATGTTTTAGGACAAGTTTTAGTAATTTTTTAATGTATATATAACGTTTATTTCAGTTTTTGTTAATTTAGTACATCAATTTAAACTAAATGTTTAACTTAACTTAAAAAAAATTAAACTAAACGAAATGTTGTCTTGGCATCTTGCTAAAAATAAAATGTTTAAGGTTTTTTTTTAATTTTTTATTTTATTTCAGTTAAAGTCTATTTTTTTTCAAGTAACGAAATGTTTTTATGGTTTTAATTTTAGTTAACTATAATTATCCTGCACTGTAAAAATGATTGTGATTTAACAGTAAAAGACTGTAAAAATATGACAAATAAGTAAATAAAAGTAAAAAAGTAAAACCCGTTTATTGTTTAACAGTAAGTTTACTTACTATATACAGTTAATAACTGTAATAGATCTAACATTTTACATTTGCAGTTTTTGGAAGTGAAAAAAAACAAAAACAATAAGTCATTGTACAATTTACAGTGAAAAACCGTAAATTGACATTCCCAGAATTCCCTGCGTTCATATTTGATGTATTTTTGTTGAAATAACTGTTTTTTCCTAGTTTTCTCTAATCAGTTATGTACATTAGGGATTTATATTACATCTAATGTTGTAAAATTAATGTTTATTGCATTTTTAATGTCATGTGTTGCCATTATAGTGTTGTGTGAATGAAACTGTGCACCTTCTTTAAGTTCATGTGGAAAAGCTGCTTGTGATGAACTTTGATTCATCATGTGACTTTTTCATCACCACCTGTTATTGGTGGTTGTCAATGTATTACAAAGGTAAAAAAAAAAAATATTAATATAGGTTGGTATATTAACATTAAATCAGTTAATGGAATATGTTTTTTTTACTCTAAATTTAAATTAAATCTGTACAACCTAACATGTTGCTACCGTATTATTTACTATAGCTGCCAGTTATTTACCATAAATTTCATTTTTTTTTTTTTTTTTTTTTGCTACCTTTGCTTTTTTTTTCTCTTCTGGTCTTTAATTACAAGAGAATCCAAGAGTGTTCCAAGTGGTTGCTAGGTGATATAGAAATTATTCTAAAAAGAACTTTTAAAAAAAGTGGTCAGAATTGCAAAGTGTGCATGTTCAAATGAACAAATATGATTCTCCTGAGACACTTTGTAATGCAAATGAAACACTGTTTTCCATATGAGATGCGTCTCTGTCCTTAAGAAGTACTTTGATGTTTTGAACAGCCCTGAAGAGAAGAAACCATATACACTCTCCCTGTTTTTCTCCCTTGAAGCAGTTTGGTTAAAGCATCTTGTTTCCATATGAAAGGCCGTTTGACGCCATCACAATACATGATAATTGACTGCTGGGATTACAGGTTAACATTCACGATGCTGATGAATTATTCTAACTCTACGCTGAAAAAAACAGTAGGATTTACCTTGAAACTATTTTCACTCAGAAATAGCTTGTAAATTTCACAAATAATTACAAAGAAATGCCAACACATTGAATTAAACGTGAAATTTTGAAGTAGAAAGACTGAAATAGTATACTCCAATAATCTTTTATACCAATGACAAAGTACAATGGGGTCACAATTACACAAGGTAACAGCTAAATAATGTCATTGTCATATAGACAAAATCATTTTTAATGAAAAATAATGAAAAATATCGCTGCAAGGGGCAGAATGAGGAGCTAAAAATCAAGGCAGTGAGCATCAGACCAACTGCAGAAATGAGTAAAGACATTTGGAGATGATTTTAAGCAAAATGTTTGAAAGCCCATAACATTTTCATGACAAATTTTGTTTCTAGCCCTTAAGCCTGGAACACACCAAGCCGACGGTCGGCCGTCGGGCAGTTTTTGTGTGTTGGTCGACTAAGTTTTCTCAGTGTGTTCTGCAACGTCGGGTGAAGTTGGTCCTTGATGGCTGTTTTTCAGCCGATTCGACATGTTGAATCAGTATCGGGCCATCGGGGAGAGAGAGAACTCTGATTGGCTGTTCAATATAGCAAACAAGTCAGTTCACCAGAAAATAAGCAAAAATTATGAAAGCAAGCAAATACGTCATGACTGCACAGACAGAAGGTTGATCTAAGTTTACGTCATACCATACCTGAGCACTCGAATGCACGAATATTTTCATGATAACATGAGTGGAGTGGAAAAAAGAACATGATCAGCATGACTGATATACAAAACGGTAAGCAAGCGCTGCTTTGTTTATGGTTTGTATACATGCAGTCTTAGTTTCTCTTTCCCATTTTGAATGACGAATATAGACAAACATGTCTGCTTAAATAGACAGTTATCTCCTTTATACACAGGCGCAGAACGCGCGTGCTAGTTGTCAGTCGGCTGAAGTTCTTCTTTCGGTGTGTTCAAGCACATATTTTTTCACCGACTCAGCCGACATGAGGCGACAACACCGTCGGCTTTCGTTGCCGCTAGTTCTTTGACGTCGGGTTGGTGTGTCCCGGCCTTTACAGTTCAAAAGTTATTAACATGAGTGCAAATTTGTACAGTTGGTGGCGCTAGAGGGATTGGGTTAGAGACTCTAAAATTGCTGTGGTTAATGTTCAGACTGTTCTCTATATGTGTGTCAAATTTCACAACTTTTACCATATGGTTCTATGGGCTGCCATAGACTCGAGAGCGGAAGAAGAAGAAGAAGAAGACTACCAGACACAATAGGTGCCCCTAAATATAGTGTTAGAAATATTTATGGTCAGTCAGTTTTATTAATGCACCTGACATTTTTTGACATAACTGCACAGGTCTATATTTATCAGTCGTGAAAGCACATATTGATTTATAATTTGCAGAGAGTGTGCACTATAAACTGTGGCGTTCAGCGTTTGTGACCTCCTGACATGGACACATCAGGGGAAACACTGTTTACTGGACAGAATGTGAGGGGTGACGAATCAGCGTTTGCTTTCATTAACACACACACACACACACACGGTGATGTAATGCTCTGTTACACACTCATCAATTGAGCTTCAATCAACGTATAACATCTGCTCGTATCCCACTGTCACATCCCGGATCAGAGCGGAGCAGATGCCTTTAGTTATTTCACTCTCCTATCATAAACGCCCTAATGAGAGTCATATCCAATTATAACTATTAAACGTAACTGCAAACAGCAGTTATGGGCCGAACACATCAGCAGCATGTGTGTTGTGATGTTGAGCAGATTTGTTTGTCACCCTGGTGGTGAAATTAGGAAAAGAAGTTCAAATATGAGTAGATTTAGATGATTTATAACTTTTGAGCTGTATAGGTCTGAACTTGGTGTTTTTTTTTAAGGGAATGATACTTGCAAAGATTCATGTCAACATGAAAAATGTAACATGACATATTTCTGAGCAAAACAGGATGTTGTAGAATTTTAAAAAATTAGGACGGGAAAGTTTTGTTTACTTTTCGGTATCAAATTAGACCAATCTACATGTTTATGTAACTGACTTAAAAAAAGTTATGAATAGTCTTAAAGAAAAAAAAAATGGATGACTATTTTGTAAGACTATAGTCTCAGCAGTTTATACAACCGCTGGTCTGATCTCAGATCAGTTGTGTTTTGTGGGCAGCTGTCTGCCGTTTTCTGATGCAACACCTGTAGGTTTTTCACTCAAACTCCAAAAAGACCAAATCAATGTCACAGGTTTCGAGATCCTCTAGGCAAACATAGCTGCTAAAATTAACACACAGTGTCACTACAGATTTAGCAGACTGTCCACAGCAGCAGACGATCATGATGCGACAGCACCGGAAATAATGCAGCAGCACGCATAAAAACAGACCCTCACGGTCTGACAGAAATGCTTATATCTTAATTAATGACTCAAACAGGAGCCACGCAGCACAACGCCAGTCCATATGTTCACCTGCTGTTTGACACAGAGTTCAACTCACAGCCATAAATATATTTGGGGATTATAAATATGTCCTTTTGAGAATGTAAATCATATTTCACCCCAAAAATTATGACTTAAAGACAATGAAGCATAGTTTTTAATGCACATTGTCAACACAAAAAGTATTCTTGTCGCTTCATAACATTAAGGTTGAACCACTGTAGTCACGCTGACTATTTTAACGATGTCTTTAGTACCTTTCTGGGTCTTGAAAGTTGTCGCTGTTTTGCAGTCTACTGGAGGCCATATAGCTCATGGATTTCATCAAAAATATCTTAATTTGTGTTCTGAAGATGAACAAAGGTCTTACGGGTTTGAAGCAACATGAGGGCGAGTAATTAATGACATTTAATTTTAGGGTGAACTATCCCTATAGGCTATTCTTTTAAAGTATGTTATTTCTGTAATAAGTACTTGTTTTAAAAGTATGCTAAAGTGAACTTTTTCACAAGGGAATGCATAAGGAAATGAGATGATACAAGGCTGAAGATGTAAATAAACATGCAGGCTCTTCACCTTTGACACATGAGCCAGAAATAGATCCAGTCGGCACTGCAAAGGAAGGTTTAAACGTGAGATTCACAAACACACGCCGGACTGTTCTCTGCAGCTTTGGGCTTTCCAACATCCATTCCATTTACTTTAGTAAATAGAGCAATTCTTCTGGGAAATTTACTGTTTCCTGTGTTTTTCATCAAGGAAAATATTCAATTATGTCCTCATGATGCTCATGTTTGGGTTAAAAGTTTTGCAGACATTAGGAAATTGAGGTCAGGACCCAAAAGGAGATTATTTACTCATATGTAAAACTTTATAATACATTAAAGTAATGCTTAGTTAAAGGGATAGTTCACCTAAAAATTACATTTCTGTCATTATTTATTGACTCTCGTGTCATTCCAAACCTGTATGACTTTCATTTTTCTGTAGAGCACACAAGATGATGTTTTGAGGATCGTTGGGAACCAAATTATATTGGACCCCACTGACTTTCATATGGACATAAAACACTGAGAATTTTTTCAAAATATTTTCTTTTGTGTTTCACAGAAGAAAGAATGTCATACAGGTCTGGAATGTAATGAGGGTAATTAAAATGTCACTTAGATTTACACTATATTCAAACGTTTGTGATCAGTAAGATTTTTTAAATGTTTTTAAACATTAAAAGGCTGCATTTATTTGTTAAAAATAGAGTAAAAACAGTAAAAATGTGAAATCTTTTTACAATTTAAAATATCTGTTTTCTATGTGAATATATTGTAAAATGTAATTTATTCCTATGATCAAAGCTGAATTTTCAGCATCATTACTCCAGTCTTCAGTATCACACGATCCTTCAGAAATCATTCTAATATCCTAATTTGCTGCTCAAGAAACATTTCTGATTATTATCAATGTTGAAAAAGGTTGTGTTGCTTCATATTTTTGTGGAAATCGTGATACATTTCGTCATGATTCTTTGAGTAGAAAGTTCAAAAGAACAGCATTTATTTGAAATATAGGTTTTGTGTATTTGCTGTATTCACTTCTATGAAAGAAAACTTTCTGACCACAAATTTCTTCATATTTGTACATCTGATCTGGTGACACAAGAGTTACTAAAGTGCATATCTGTTGGTCATAAATTGGTGATAGGTCAAATAATGAGAAAAATGAGAAAAGGACCAATCTTATCATGATTGTAGTGTAAATGAAGCAGCTTTACACACGTCACCTTGACATTGACCGGCTGCTCCTGCATTAGATACATAAATAGACGCTGTCCGTGACATTAAGGGCTTCGCAGAGACAGCGCTGGTGTGGAGGATGAGGATCTGTCCAGATGTCGCCGTGTGATGTGTCCTGCCGCATGCTGTTGACGAGCGGTGTCATCTCGCTGACATCTCCACCGCCATCACGTTTCATCAGCACCATAATTAATCACCCCTCTAACAATGTGCTGGCTGGGGCCGATCCAACTGTCATGACAGGAGAACACGGGCTCTGCCAGGTCTTCTGTGCCGCGGCTCTCTCGGCGACGCGCCAGTAACAGCGTCGCCAAATCTGGTGCGCTCGTGTCACGCTGTCTCTCCCCCATAACGGCGCTACGGCTTCATTCTTATTCGTTAGCCAGTTTCGCACAATGAAGCGGACATCCACAAGCACATTACTCCTCCGCTCCACTCTTTCAATCACGCTTATTTTCAGCTCGCTTCTAAACCGAGAATGCTAAGAAAAGGACAATGTCAAACAATTATGATAATTCGCACCTGTTTTGCTACTGCAAGTCATTCGGAATGTCTGTATTACAGTAATTGATTTCAGGTTATGCAGTATGCTTCAGTGGTCAAGAAGAAATGGATAAAGATGATTTTGTGCTCAAACAGCAGAGCATGATGTTAGCAACACCAAGGGTATGGGTTCGATTCCCAGGAAATGCATTTGAACTGATGAAATGTAGCCTATGCCTTTAATGCAATATGAGTCACTTATTTGGATTAACGTTTCTGCCAGATGCATACATGTAAATATAAATATTCAATCAAACAATATGTCTGAGCTTTGGCATATACATTGAGTGACGGAAGTTTTAAATCACGGCTGATATTGCTGGAAGTTAAGTGCATTGGATTGCATTGTTAAAGGGATAATTCACCCAAAAATTGAAATTATCCCATGATTTACTCACCCTCAAGCCATCCTAGGTGTATATGACTTTCTTCTTTCAGTCAAACACAGTCAGAGTTATATTAGAAAACATTCTGGCTCTTCCAAGCCTTATAATGGGAGTGAATAGTAACCAAGGTTTTGAAGCCCAAAAAAACATCCATCCATCATAAAAGTAATCCATACAGCTCCAGGGAGTTAATAAAGGCCTTCTGAAGCAAAGCGATGCGTTTTTGTAAGAAAAATACCTTAAAACTTTATAAACTAGAATCACTAGCTCGAGTCGAGTTCGGGCGTATGACGTAGGATGTAGGAGTAGCGTAAGCTCAGGTGAGAGTAAACGCCTCTCACGGTTCAAGCAAATAGGGCTGGGCAATAGTTCAAACTCAATTCGCAAAGCTCCGAAGCAGTGTTTTGAAATCGGCCCATCACTATATTGTTGAAAAGTCATTATTTTGTTTTTTTGGGGCACAAAAATATTCTCGTCGCTTTATAATATTAAGGTAGAACTTCTGAACTCGCATGAACTGTTTTAAATATGTTTTTAGTATCTTTATGGATCTTGAGAGAGGAAATGTCATTGCTGTGAATGCATGCCTCACTGAGCCATCGGATTTAATCGAAAATATCTTAATTTGTGTTCCGAAGATGAATGAAGGTCTTACGGGTGTGGAACGACATGAGGGTGAGTAATAAATGACATTATTTTCATTTTTGGGTGAACTAACCCTTTAACATTTTGGGTTAGTTCACCACTTCACCTTTGTCAACCATTACTGTCAACATGTCCCATAAGAAGGGCTGCGTTCACATAGCGCTCACCTAAATAACACACAAAAACAATGAATTTACACACAGTTGCTTTAGAATGACATCCCCAAATAACAGCTTTACATTTAGGCCTACTAAAGAAAACAGGAGTGGTGTTTTCAAGTTGCAAAGGTAACTTTAACTTCCTACACTTAGGGGTTTGCTCCAATCACATAACACACAATCTAAGTGCATATGAACACAAGTGATGCTACACTCTAAAAAATGCTGGGTTAAAAACAACCCAAGTTGGGTTGAAAATGGACAAACCCAGTGACTAGGTTGTTTTAACCCAGCCGTTGAATATATTAAAAAGGCTTATTAAAGCGTTTTTCTTATTGCTTAATAAAAATGTTCACCTGTTGATTATTGTTGCTTCTAGTAATTATGTGTCTGATTTTTAATATCCAGCCTATTTTGGGTTCATTTTAAGCAAGCAATACAGTCATTTTTAAACAATAGTTGGGTTAAATAAAACTGCCCAGCACGTTGGGCAAACATTTAAACCAACCGCTGGGTTAAAACAACCCAATCGCTGGGTTAAAACAACCAAATCACTGGGTTTGTCCATTTTCAACCCAACTTGAGTTGTTTTCAACCCAGCATTTATTAGAGTGTAGTCTTCGCACACAAGAACTAATGATTATGCACGGCACATGACTGCGATTCCACTTGGTAACCTCTCACATCTGGACGTGTTTTTCTACTTTGCATAGAACAAGAGATCAGGTCGCAACATGATGAAAATTAATTCTATAACTTCAGAAAGAAAACTCACAGGGTCTGATAGTTTAGCAACCTTTAATGGGAACAGATGGAGGCGGTTCACAAGGTCCACGTAAGTGATATCTGTAGAATTTTAAAATGGCACAGAATTCATTACCTGCCCACTGCAGCTGTGAACTCTCGGCTAACCAAACCAGATGAGGTCAGATTATTATCAAACTTGCTGAAGCAGAAACTTGCTTTTGCGCCTGAAGGGAAAGATACTGACAGTCTGAGACCTTGGAGCTGGCAAAAAATGATTATTAACGTTTAGGTGTGGAGTATTAAAAACTGTAAGCAAAAAGAGAGGAAGGGCTGCAGTGCTGTAAATCATGACGCTGGCATGCTTTCACAAACACTCTAAAGACAACATCTGAATAATTTCCCTTGACAGTCCCTCATAATTCACCCACCAATAATTTTTCCATATATCTGATAAATCTTCTTAGAGATGCCAGTGCTGAATGTTAAACCATAGGCTGAAACATGTAAACAAGTATGTGAACATAAACGCCTCCAGCTATACAAGCTTCCTTTCACACGTCATTGCATTACAGGACAGACACAACATAAGTAGGTGTTGCATTTACTGCATCTAGATTTTACATTGGACATCAAACACGGCAACAAAGTTGTTTACTCAAATGGGTCCTATCATGCTATTTCACATGTTCATCTTTCTTTAGTGTGTAATGTTGCTGTTTGAGCATGAAAAAGCTCTGCAAAGTCCCTCCAGCGGGAGTTATTCTCTATATCCAACCCAATCTCACAGCAATTCGTACGTATTTTACAAGGTGGCTAATTCGTACGAATTCGTACAACCTCACTCTTACGAATTTGTATGTTTTTTGCTAAATCGTACATATTTTATGAGTTGCCAAATTTGTATGAATTTGTACGAATTTGTACGAATGACCTACCCCTAACCCCGCCCCTAAACCTACCTGTAACTGTGGTTTAGACAAATCGTATGAATTCGTACGAGTGAGGTTATATGAAATAGCCACCTCGTAAAATATGTACAAATTGGTTGTGAGATAGTGTTGCTATATCAGTGTCAGTGTTTCTGATCTCCCTGAAACGCCTCCATTGTAGTCTTGAGTCTTCTTCTTCCAGCGCTTGACATATCACAACAGAGCACAATCAGAGCACATTCTGCTTTTCAGAAGGCGGGGCTTCATAGAGACAGGAACTAAACAGAGCGTTACTGACAGACTGGGAAGAGAGGAGCTGAAACAATGTCAGATATAGGGAAAATAAGGTGTTTTTCAACATTCAAGCAAGAAAACCTATTCTAGTCTAGAAGACTTTGTAAAAGGGCATAATAGGTCCTCTTTTAAATCAAACATTAATAATAACAATTAGATAGACAGATCTTTCCGTGGACTTAGATATCCTAGGTACAACCAGAAGTCCAGAGTTTTGGGGTCTTAAAGAGCGTGATGGATTGCAGAGCGACAGAAGATGGGTTAAATACAACTAACTTTTCTGCATCAGAAACAGACAACATGTTCTGTAGCTTAGCGATGTTTCTGAGGTGGAAGAAGGCTGTTTTTGTAACATATGAAATATGATTTTCGAAGGACAAGTTGCTGTCTAATATAACACCCAGGTCTTTAACTGTAGAGGATGAAGTAACAGTACATCCTTCTAAATGCAAATTGTACTTGAAGAGATTCTGTGTACAGATTTTTGGTCCAATAAGTAATACCTCTGTCTTATCTGAATTTAACAGAAGAAAATGACAGGTCATCCAACATTTTATATCTTTAACACACTCTGCCAGCTTGGATTATTCAGAGATCTCATCTGACCATGCTGAATTATATAACTATGTATCATCGGCATAACAGTGGACACTAATTCCATTTTTCTTATAATATTACCAAGTGGCAGCATATATATTGAAAATAACAGAGGGCCTAACACCGATCCTTGCAGCACTCCTTAATTTACTGACGCTGTCTTAGATTTTTCTCTGTTTAAACAGACAAAATTATGACAGTCTGATAGGTACAATCCAAACCACCTTAACGCCTATCCCTGAATACCAGTGTAATTTTGTAGTCGATCTAAGAGTATTTTATGATCTATAGTGTCGAACGCAGCACTGAGATCAAGTAAAACTAGTATTGAGATACAGCCTTGGTCAGAAGCTAAAAGATAGATTGATAGATCTCTTAAGTACTAGAAATGTACCATTCTACCATATTCCAACACACTTTGTACAACTGTTACACAACTTTGCAAGAGAATGTTGAGGCAAATTGGAGCAATGAAGGCCAATGAACTAGAATGACTCTTAGACAACACCGCGCTTGTTTTCCTAAGCTCAAAACAACCTTGGTAAACAGCGTCTAAACTGCGTGCGCGCTTGTGAGCAGTTTAAGATGGAATCACAGAAGCTTCTGGGGGAATCCAGAGGTCTGATGGATGAGAATGGAAAGGCAGATCAATAGAGATCACAGCCTAAATGAAGAGTGATTTTAATTGGCTTAGTGTTATTGACTGATGCACCCGTCTGCCGTTTGTTTGGCTCAGTTTCGACACCAATCTCATGGATTCTCAGTGGAGATGCGCTAATAGCCACCTCTTCATTAGACAGACCTTCAATAAGGGTTGTCTAAAGTAACTCAGACAGGTGTCTGTCACATTTCAATTTGGAGAGAGACGGAAAGCCTGCAAATTGCAAATATTGCAATGGTGCACTTTTTATTTGCCCATTAATTTACAAGAGCAGTTTGCACGACTCAAATATGAAAGCAAGTCGATTCACATGTTTTAACAGCATTTTTAATCTGAACAAATGCAAAACTGTGACAAAGATGGACAAAGCATGACTCACAACGGTCGATTTCAGGACTGTAACTGCAAATATCCATTAACCTCAGATAGGCTAAAGATGAAAATAGATAAACATTTTAATGGGATTCCAGAAAATTATAAAAAGGAGGGATATGACAGTCAATGTGACCCAAGGACCTTAATGAATTCTTTAAAATGTGCTGATGAAACCAGTTTTGCAGATAGAGCAGTGAGCTTCAAGAGTCTCAAAGGCTCGCTATTATGGAAAAGAGGAGCGACGTGCACAGAATTTCAACTCTCTATGAGACACTTTCAACTTTTGAAGAAGCTTCTAATCAAACATGGTAAATGAAGATTGTTCAGATTCCTCACCCTGCTTGAGATGTTTCATGAACATCCCAGACAAAATGGACACTGTTTAGCCATTACTGAGATTATTCGTCATTAGACAGCTTTCTAACCCACCAGCACGTCATTTCATTACATACAACTTCTAAATGTCATCTAACTAAAATAGTTATTTATGACTCATATTTAGTAGTCCAATGCAGAACATGTTCATTTGAAAAGAGTCACCAGATGTCATGAATGATTTATAGTGGCCAAATAATGCGGCATTAAAAAGAACACTAAATTCTTCTGGATTCTGCGATGAATATTAATAAAGGTTATTGCTGATGCAGGTTTTAATTTCTGGCTCTTAATAAATAATGGATAAGGACTCTAAAGCTTAAACTAAAGCTTGTTTAAGTAGCGAGTGCTAACCTGAAATACAGTTAGTGTGAGAAATTCAGAACTCCATCTCATTAGCATCTGCTGTCACAGGACGTCATTAGAACACTGAACACACACACACACACACACACACACACACACACACACATTGAGCAAGTGCACAAGCCGCAAGCTGTTTCACCTCTACTGTGTGCAATCGAAATATCATCTGCTTTTTATAGTTTCTCTAGTGCACGTCTGGAGAATAGAATCATATTCTATATTAGTAGAATATATTGATATGACTCTGGTTTGGTAGTTCTTGGGTAAATAAGAGTATTAATGGGATTGTTTTTGTTCAGACAACTGTTTTTGACTAGTTAGGACAACTTTTGGAGGATTCTGTTGGTCTAACATGGGTCTTTATGTAGTTTCAAGTAAATCACATTAGCATTTTTGTGCTAGGTAGGTGATTTGTTCAAGAAACATTTTTTTTTTTGTTATACTGGTTGAAAGTCTCTTCACATCCTGATAGCAATCACTAAGTTAAGTGGTTAAAATGTATTTATATGTATATATATTGTCTGTGGAAGGCATAGGACCATAAAATGTTCATCCAATCATTGCATTCAGTCAACTTATGCACCCCTGTGCACCTTGCTCGCGCAGACATCACACGTCATCAACACGTTTCATGCTATGCAGAGTTGTAGACAGACGTCAGTCACCGAGCGGCAAAAAAAAAAAGCAGCCACCTTTTACAGTTCCTGCTGAACCAAAACAATAAGATTATGCTTTGTGCACGCCATAACTACTGTAATTTGAATTAGATGAAAACCCGTGATGTTATACTCAGAGTGGTTCATGACTCGAATTTATGCGTTTCAATGGTAACACTGTCAACAGCGAAATGAATCTGCAGCAGTCAGGTGGTATAGGTCAGTGCTCATCTTTAAGTTGTTTATGTTCATTATTATAGTAATGTTATGTGCTTTGAGACATGAGGTAGTTTAACGCCGTCTCCTGATGCTTTTGTTTGCTCCCTGCTGTATGCGTTCATGTGTTTTGAAGGAGGTGTGGCTTTGGAGACGTTCTAAAGGGAGGTAGCTAGCTAGCTATTGCTAGCCTCTCCAAAAATTGCCTACCCTACCTTTAAATATCGTTTCTTTGTTCATTCTGCATCACGCATCATCCTTCAACTACACGCGTAATGGACGTAGGCCGGTAAGAGCTGTGCATGTAAACCTCACTCACCTGATCTCAAGAAGTGCTCTAGCGACTGACGCTAGAGACTGCGGTCCTTGTTAGAGCAAACTGACGAATGCAGAAGCGCAGAGGATAGAGCAAAACAAAACACCGGTCACAAATTAAAAGTCTAAAACAAGAATTTCAAAAAAAATGTTGGAGGAGCTTGAGTTTGTTGCCCAGCCCTATTTGTTTGAAAAGCGAGAGGCGTCTAAGCTTATGCTACTCCCCATTATACATCGCGTCAGAGGTTATGCTTCTGCTATAACTTGATGCATTCTGGTCGTTTTCCTGAAGGTAGATATTATGGATATTTTTCACTTCAGAAGGCCTTTATTAACCCCCTGGATGCATTTTTTGGGCTTCAAAATCTCAAGCCCTATTCACTCCCATTAAAAAGCTTGAAATAGCCAGGATATTTTTTAAATATAACTCAGATTATGTTTGTCTGAAAGAAGATTGTCATATACACCTAGGATGGCTTGAGGGTGAGTAAATCATGGGATAATTTTTGGGTGAACTAACCCTTTAACATGCATCACAATTATTGAGGTAAAAGGATCATACTAAAATCTTTTGATCTGTCCCACAGAAAACTTTGACTGCTCAGTTGCTGCAGACATTATTTCAGATGTTTCTCCCAAAAATCCTTAATAAAAATAAAAATAGACAAACATCTGAGAAGCAGGAGACTTCAAAAGTCACAGAGCAGTCTCTTGTTGTGCTGGTCATTCACGCTGCAGGCCAGTGCATCGCATCAAAGCGGAGGTCTCAACTTCACTTACGGCTATGAAATATGCAAGTGCTGCACGCGATTCTGATATAAGACCCGAATCACAGCGCTTTACTTCTGCTACACGCGCAGTCAGCACAAGGGAACGCCTGCTAGATTAACACAGAGAAACCAGCAGCACAGCACCTTTAATAATGCATACTCACTCATGCATATTCTCCGCATGTTGTCAAGCACGCCGGAATTAAACATGTTTATCATCTCAAAAACTGACACGTTTTACACTGGCATTCTTTATTGAGCCACGGCTGAATGGCCATTTCTTTCGCAGCACGGACAGAATTCATCCCGTTACAATTCCAGACGGATACTTATGCGAGCAAAATGGGTGAAACTTTAGTGCTGGGACATCCATTCTGTCAGACCTGTAATTAAATGGGCAGTGCTGACAAAGTGGAGGACAGTGAAGTAATCAGCAGCATATTCTCCAGGACGTAATTACACGTCTCATTCACGGGTGCGTTTAAAGACTTCAGAAGATGACGTACAAAGCGTAAAGATTTACATTTAATGTGCTCAGCAGCTCTGCAAAAGGGTCCAGAAAAGCGATTTCCCTGGAGAAACACAAAGAAATCGTCCGGCTAGTAGATTTCTGCATGTCTTTCACTCAATATGCAGTGAATTATGCTCGATAAAAACTTCTGGATGAACCCTTATGATGCGGCAGGATAAAATGCAGCCGTTTGACAAAGAAGTGGCTCACTTTGCTTCAAAACAATCGTTTTGGTTTCATTTGTGAGTTAAAGTTTCCTGCAGCAAAGAAAAATCACAAATGAGATCTCTTTAATGTCTTGATCATTTCTCCTCCAGCTATGAGATAGAGCCAATGGAGATTTTGCTGAAATGGTAATGTGTCAGAAGAGGTTTCTAAGTCTCAAACTGTGCTCAGCTTTAACATCACCAAAATGTGTCATCAAAAGTCAGAGATCTCAATATGAAGTCAAACATTTCTCATCAAATGTGTCTAACAGCAAATAGCTGCTATCCACATTAATATACTCTCTTTTTACTTGTGCAGTTAGCAATCACCAAATGCACATTAGCAACCATAGTTGAACATGCTGAAACCCCCAGAACACCCTTGAAACTGAAGATTTTAGCTGCTGTACATCAAAACAAAATGTCTGTGCCTTTGCTGTGATGATTAACTATTTTTAGTATAAGGTTGTAGTATAAAGACTATGATGATTTAAGTTATACAAACTAGGGTGTTTTTCTAGTTCTAAATTAGTTCTAAACTGATGCTGTCACTCTAGTGATCCTGACTGTATTTGTGCCAGATAAATATCTCTCTGTTTTCTTTATGTGTATCCAGGGCCTAAAATTAACAGCTTGGGACAGTTGATGGGCCAGTGCTGCACCGTCACATGAATGCCAATTTAAATATTCAAGTGCAAGAAGACGCGAAAGGGAACGCAATTATTTGGCGCTGTGTGGGAAGTTTAAACATCTGAAGCACACCCAAAAAGGCCGCAACAGTGTGCAAATACAGGATTGAGCTCTCATTCACATCTTCTTGCAATTGAAAGGACAAATTCACCCAAAATTTTGTAGAAAACTAAAACCAAAAGAAAAGAAAAAATGCCTGTATCGCAAGTATCCTAGTAAACAAAGTCGGTTATGTCTTAAGTCATGCCTGTGTATCAGTATATTGGATCCATGCATTAGTCTTAAAAGGGACCTATGCCCCTTTTCACAAGATGTAATATAAGTCTCTGGTGTCCCCAAAATGTGTCTGTGAAGTTTCAGCTCAAAATACCCCACAGATCATTTATTATAGCTTGGCAAATTTGCCCCTTTTTGGGTGTGAGCAAAAACACGCAGTTTTTGTGTGTGTCCCTTTAAATGCAAATGAGCTGCTGCTCCCGGCCCCCTTTCCAGAAGAGGGTGGAGCTTTAACAGCTCATGCTTCGGTTGTTCAACAACAACAAAGCTGGAGAATCTCACGCAGCCAAAATGAGGATTGTCAGTAACGGTGTTCAGCCTTACATTGTTCAAACCGGAGTCGACACTGATGGAGAGACTCAGGAAGAAGTTACAACTTTTAGAATGAAACTGGACATTTCTGAATGGATAGTGGATAAATTTATGTAGTTGTTGTGGAGTTGATTCAACTCATCAACTAGCATGTGCCGTCATGTTAATCTTTTGTGCAAATCCAGCGTTGAATTGTTGAATTGTTAGAATTGGTACACCGTTGTCACTTGTGAAAACAAAATGGAGGTGCCGTGGGTGGAAACGTGCAGATTAAGGGAGGGTAATATTAGATCCCCTTCCTACGTCGCTAGGGGATTGAAATGTGAGCAGCTCGTTTTTTCACATGCTTGCAGAGAAAGGCTTGCCAAAACCGTCCTTTTTCACGTTGTCTGGGTTGGTAGATGCACCAGGGACCCGATTATAGCACTTAAACAGGGAAAAAGTCAGATTTTCATGATATGTCCCTTTTAAAGTGACGGCAGCCTAATATTTTTGCTGATGTGTTTTTAATGTTACTCAAACAATGAAGGAAAAAAATAAAAAATAATCACTCACTGCTCTTGACTGAATAACTTTTATAACTTCAATAAGGATTAATCTATGTTTAATTTATACAGTGAAGACTATGCAGTGCTATTTTACATTTGATTACTTAAATTTAAATTTCTGAAACTGTTATCTACCTAAAAAGTACTGTTAATTTTTATCTTTGTTTTACCATATTTAATTGTGCTATTGCTTGTATTTGATTTTTTTTTTATTACTGTTTAGTTCTCCTTAATAACGTTTTTATTTTATATTAGGCTAGTAGTTTTATATCTATTTTGTGTCATAACTTTCATGGCCGGTAAAAAATATTAGGCTGGTAAAACTTCTTAAGTCATCGGTTGTTGGCAGATGTGGCAAAAAGTTACTTTTAAGCACTATATGCATCGTTACACATTGTCATATGTAATAAACCGATAAACTGTAATGCTGTCTTCAAGCACACATGGAAAGCTTCTATATCTAAGATTGGCATTCAAGTTTTCTATCATTTTTATTATATTTTATTTATTATTATATTTTACTTTTGTTTACCAAAAACATTATATAAAACATTAAGAGCCTAATGAAAAGAAAACAATATCCGGTAAGAGAAGGAAATAAGCATTTTCAATAGAAGAAAATGTGAAGTTAGACTTCCTATGGCATTTTGAAGTAGAACATTCTAACATGCTTCATACCCATGTATCCTATGTAAAATAAATAAATAAATAATGTTAATTATTAATTAATTGCCATAATCAACTTTGCATGTGTCACGATCACTGTCTGTTCCTGTCAGTTCCTGGACTCCACTTCCCATAATCCTCCCTTCCAATCACATGCACCAATCACCAATTGCCACACACACCTGCAGATCATTACCTGGACTATTTAAGACACACACACACACACACCCTTTGCGAAGTCTTGATTTGCCCCGGTGATCACTTCTGAGCGTTTTCTTGTGGATTGTATTTCTGTTGCCCTTGGACTGTTTATTGGACTGTGTTTGTTTGCCGCCTGCCCTGACCATTGCCTGTGACTTTACTCTGCTTGTCTGCCGCCTGCCTCGACCATTGCCTGTCCCTGTTTGTGTCTCTGCCTTTGCCCTGTCTACTCTGTAAGTACTTTTAATAAACAAGCTGCAAATGGATCCTCACGCATTCGACCCATCATTACAGAAGACTTCGCCATCAAACGATCCAGCAGCTTCTACGAGCGCTTCCAGCCCCAGCATGGACCCAGCAATACGTCTCGTCCGCCTTCGGCAAGGTAATTCTACACTCGAGGACCACATTCAGAAGTTTCTAGACATTGCCTATTTATCTGACCTGCCTGACTGTGCCCTCATTGACTTCTTTGGCTATGGATTAAACGAACCATTGAAGGACTACTTACTTATTAATGGTCCCCGAGGGTCGTTCGTGGAATTTCTGGACTTTGCTCTGCTTACTGTTGGTTCACTGTTTACTGTGGGTGTCGCGGAGGAACGCGACACCTCGTTCCCCCATGTAATGGCTGCCTCTAAAGAGAGCATTCACAAAATGGCGGCCACAACATCATTACATCACGTCTCTGGATCTGTTTGGGAGCGGAGTGGGTTGCGTTCCAGTGTGGCTGATCCACCGCTGACTTCAGCACGAGCGGCTGGCATTCCTAAGCCTCCGCCGGCCGCTTCGCACTCAAGCCCGCCGGCCGCTACGCCCTCAAGCTCGCCGGTTGCGACGCACTCAAGCTCGCCGGTTGCGACGCACTCAAGCTCGCCGGTTGCCACGCACTCAAGCTCGCCGGTTGCCACGCACTCAAGCTCGCCGGTTGCCACGCACTCAAGCTCGCCGGTTGCCACGCACTCACGCTCGCCGGTTGCCACGCACTCACGCTCGCCGGTTGCCACGCACTCAAGCTCGCCGGTTGCCACGCACTCAAGCTCGCCGGTTGCCACGCACTCAAGCTCGCCGGTTGCCACGCACTCAAGCTCGCCGGTTGCCACGCACTCAAGCTCGCCGGTTGCCACGCACTCAAGCTCGCCGGTTGCCACGCACTCAAATTCTCTGGATGCTATGGACAAGATGGCCGCTTTGCCAGTGCCCACGGGCAAGATGGCCGCCCCGCCAGTGTCTGGGAACATAGGGGTCGTTCCAGCCAGTGAGTCCGCTCCAACCCGTGAGCCCGCTGCAGCGCCCTCAGAGGAGGTAGGCATAGAGCCACCGCCTCAACCATGTAAACGGAGGAGGAGGAGGAAGAAGGCTTCCTCCATCCCTCAAGGCCCGGAGGCCTTCCCAGAGCCCGCTGTAGGCCCGGAGGCCGTCCCAGAGCCCGCTGTAGGCCCGGAGGCCGTCCCAGAGCCCGCTGTAGGCCCGGAGGCCGTCCCAGAGCCCGCTGTAGGCCCGGAGGCCGTCCCAGAGCCCGCTGTAGGCCCGGAGGCCGTCCCAGAGCCCGTTGTAAGCCCGGAGGCCGTCCCAGAGCGGTCCGCTGCCGTCCCAGAGCAGCCCGCTCTTCCTGATACGGCCACGGAGGCCGTCGCCGAGCTCCTCGCCCTGCCGGCGCCACCCGAGCTCCTCGCCCTGCCGGCGCCACCCGAGCTCCTCGCCCTGCCGGCGCCACCCGAGCTCCTTACCCACGAAACCGCCACGGCCTCCGTTGAATTCCCCAAGAACTTTTTTGGGGGGGGCCATATACCTGAGGGTGGGGAGCTTGTGGGTGGGGACCCTGCACGGCCGCGATCATCAGCGGCCTCCGAATTGCTTGAGCTTGCGGGTGGGGACCTTACACGCCCACGGTCTTCAACCGCCTGTGAACTGCTGTGGCCGGCTACGGACCCTGACCTGCCGTGGGCGCCCAAGCTACCTGACCTACCGTGGCCGCCTAAGCCACCTGACCCGCCGTGGCTGCCCGTGGCACCTGACCCGCCGTGGCTGCCCGTGGCACCTGACCCCCCGTGGCTGCCCGAGTTCCTGGACCTGCATTGGAGACCCCGTTCCCGTCTGCCAACAGGTCTCCAATGTACCCACCCCCCTCCCTATCTGTGCCATTTACGCCGCGAGGACGCGCCTTCCGGAAGGGGGGCGTTATGTCACGATCACTGTCTGTTCCTGTCAGTTCCTGGACTCCACTTCCCATAATCCTCCCTTCCAATCACATGCACCAATCACCAATTGCCACACACACCTGCAGATCATTACCTGGACTATTTAAGACACACACACACACACACCCTTTGCGAAGTCTTGATTTGCCCCGGTGATCACTTCTGAGCGTTTTCTTGTGGATTGTATTTCTGTTGCCCTTGGACTGTTTATTGGACTGTGTTTGTTTGCCGCCTGCCCTGACCATTGCCTGTGACTTTACTCTGCTTGTCTGCCGCCTGCCTCGACCATTGCCTGTCCCTGTTTGTGTCTCTGCCTTTGCCCTGTCTACTCTGTAAGTACTTTTAATAAACAAGCTGCAAATGGATCCTCACGCATTCGACCCATCATTACAGCATGTGTGAGTTATTAGTACGCTACCACAAAAAACATGTTGCAAATAAATAAATAAAATTAATCTCACAAGGCAGTGTGTCCCAGGAATCTGCTAAAGCGCTTCACACTCCAAACCCCCAATGTTCGAACCTTGGTCTCCAACATCTCCAGGTTTCCTCCAGCTGAACTCAGACGGTCGTTCTCTGCTGTGAAAGTCAATACTCCAGCTACTGAGGTATTGACGTACTGGAGATCAGGGGAGCGGATTGAACCACTGCCAAACTCGCATCCTCTAATCTCTGAGCTTGAGAGAGACCGGCCTTATCTCGCCTGGATAAGTACCATTGTTAAACCCTCAGAATTATCCCGAATTTACAGCGGTCCAGTCGGCAGGCCTGGGATTTCTCATATCGTTCTTAATACCCAGAATCTTCAGATGTATCTGGGTTTGTGTCGCACTAATCCTGCAGTAAGACAGATTCATGTTTTATGGCAATATCCCCTCAAACTGACAGATCGTTCCACACCATTTTGGTTTTGACAGATGTATATGCAAACATTTCCCAATGTTTCTATATTTCTTTAAGGTTGCTTGCACTTTTCATGTGAGACCATTGTGAATATCGCAGAAACAGAAATGATTATTAATCACTATGTTAAATGTAACAGTATATTTACTGAAAGCATGTTCCTCATTAAAGACGTCTCATGAAAAAACATCCTGATTTCAGTGCATAAAAATAATAAAACACTCTTAATCATAAGAGAAACCAACATCTAAATGATGAAATGGAGTGATCAACATTTTTTTTTTTATTTCCTATACAAAATAATAATTAAATATCAACAATATTTTCAAATAAAATATGTTGAATATTATAAAATAGATTAGCCTAATATTAAAAACAAATAGTGACAATAATAGTTTGAAGTAAAATATTTTAACATCCATTTTATAATGTTGTCACAAACTGGTGTTCATAAGGAAAAGTATTATAAAATAATATTAAATAAATAATATTGAAACAGATAATATAATATTATGTAATAGTAAAGTATTTATTATATTGTAAACACTTTACAGTAAGGTTAACACTACTTAATGTATCAGCTAAAATTAATTAGCAATATATGTTTTAATCTTTGTTAAAGTTAATAAAAATACAAATTTTCATTGTTTGAAAGATTAATAAATATGTTAACAAATGAGTAAAGGGTTTCCATATTTAATATAGAGATATTTAAACATAGCAATATAGTAGGAGCATGATAGTAAATTTATCATGCTTTCTATTGTCTAAGACTCATATTGTGAGTGTGTTTTAAGATTTCCCCATGTCTGGATTGTTTTCAGGAAAATGAAAGCTTCCCAGCAGCAAACGCACTTTCATATTCTGATTCTGACAGTCGTTTGATGTTTCAGAATGTGAGAAGCAGCGAGAGACAGTCTGTGGAGAATCCAGCGTTCACGCATCTCAAACTTTAAGGCTTTCTCCAGACAAAAACCTGCTGCACACAGACTCAGAGAAAACATTTAAAGGAATAGTCCACCCAAACATGACAATTCTGATATTATTTACTCACCCTCATGTCAAAGCATCGCTACACATTCAGTGTAATTGCATGGAAAAGAGCAAGCAGTATAAATCTGAAAAAAGTCACACAGTTTTGGAACTAAATTTACATTTTTGGGTGAACTATCCCTTTAACTTCCTGCTTATGCAAGTGAACCTGGCCTCATTTGTAAGATGTTTTTCCATTTATGACTGTTTGCTGTTGTTTTGATGTTTTTATCGAGCAGCTCTCGCTCTGAAGCGAACGCTTGCAGATACAGAACAGGGACAGAGACTTTCCTGAGGGCCAAAAGCCAACACATACACACAACTGATGCATAATATATCCCACTGGAGAAATGTAAGGAAAACAGGAGATTCATGGATATTTTGGGTTATCTGCAACTTTTCTGGCATTCTGTCGATTTCCACTGAAAATAAGATTACAGTATTGAACTTGACAATGCCTAGCAAACAAATGCAAACTGCAACACAAACATTTAAAGTTATTTTCAAAGTATGTAATCATAACACATGTTGGCAAGAGACTGTGATAGAAGCAGCTAAAAATGTAAAAGTACTTGGCATTTGGACGAAGATAACAGAAAGTATGTCTTCTTGAAGGGATGTAACTATACATACAGTAATGCATCTTTTACATTGAGCAAACGCCACCTAGAGAAATTCATTGCAACAAATGGATTAAAATTTACAGTAAATCCCATGTATATCTGCATTTTTTTCCAAAGCAGCCACAACCTACTACTTTCGAGCTGAGTCCTTATTGTGGACAGAAAAATTACTATAAACTTCACAATTTATGCTTAAATACAAGCTGCATATTTATGCTTTTAAATCCTCTATTTTATTTTATTTGTTTGCAAACTGAGGATTGACTGAAATCTATGGGCAAATAACCCAAAATACTTCTTTAAAAAAGGTATCAGTGCTATTTTAGTATTATTTTCATATATATTATTATATAATAATAATTATTATATTATGTATTAATATTTAGAATTAGCTTTTATTTTTATATTTTCAGTATTTCTAGTTTAAATTTTAGTCATTTTGCCAAGTGCTTTTGACAGTACTTTTGACAGTGATTTAGCTTTATTTTTATTTTAGTTTTAGTAATTTATCTAATATCCAGGTTATGATAGTTAACTAAAACTGAAACTAAAACCATAAAAAGACATTTTAGTTTTTTTGCTATTTAACATAAAAAAAAACATTAACTAAAATAAATTATATAAAAAAAAGAAACTTATCTGATGTACTAAAAACAACTAAAACTAAATTAATACATATATAGACATATTTAACTTAAAAATGACAAAAACACAACAAAATCACTAAAAAAAAAAAAAAAAAAAACTATTCGAAACTATAATAGTATCTCAATGATACTAGCACTCAATGATACTAGTACTGGCTACCACTTTGTATTTCAGGTTTATTCCAGTTATTAATGTGAAAACTTGGTTCTCGTCAGTCTGTGAACACACATGCCAAACGTCCCATGAAATCTCAGTGTAAATCACTCTAATGCATCACTTTCCATCTTCTACTATTGAGACTGGTACCAGCAGGACCCTCCTTACTGCGGCCGGCTCAGGGACGCACATATGGCCATGTCATGTTCAGCCCTAATGAGGATAAATGACACCAATGACAGACGTCTGTGAAGGGCCAAGACACCAGAACCCATGAAGAAAAGACATCATTCATCCAGATAAACAAATAAACTGATCCAAATCCCAGCTTGAAAAAAGTCTCACATCTGTTGCTTCATGCCTCATCTGTTTAGGCCTCTATAATATTCCTGTGGCTGTAGCTCAGCTGGAAGAGTATTTTATTTGCAATATGAAGGTCATGACTTTTATTTTTAATGAATGCTCATAAATCTATATCTTAAATACACTGCAAACTTCCTACTAGGGGACATTAATTGACCTGACTTGAGCCACAGAACAATGCGATTTAAAACTTGACCTGGATTCATAAGCTACGGACTTCACTTAGAATTACAGACTTGTGAATAAAAAAACTTCAACTAGAGCCAAGTCACGTCATGGCCGCCAAGCCTGAGCCTCGTCATGTCATGGCCGCCAAGCTAGAGTTTTCCAAGGAGATTTTTTTTGGGGGTATAATACTCCCAACCATGGAGGCTGGTCCTAAGCCAACTGTGGCCCACACACCAATGCTTCCTAGGCCAGTGGTCCAAAGGCCAAGTCTGGTGGTCCCAGAAATTATCCCTCTGTCCACGGTATTGCCTGTTATAGGAGTCACCATTTGATATGTGTGGGCCGCATACATTTCTGTCAAGGTGGTGGCAACCGCCACAGCCCTTTCAGAGGTGGCGGCATCTGCCACAGGCCTTCCTAGTCAGCGTCATCCGCCACAGGCCTTCCAGAAGCTCGGCATCTGCTGGTGAAAACTCTGCATGCCCTGGCCTGCCATTGCTCCATGAACCAGGTCCACCACTACTCCATGGTCCAAGGCTGCCATTGCACCACAACCCTCTGCTCCACTGCCCATGGCTTAGGCCCACCATTGCACCACAACACTCTGTTCCACGGTCCAGGTCCACCAATGCTCCATGGTCCACTGCTCCATGTTCAACTCGGCTTCAGTGGGCTATATGTATATACTGTATATGTTAAAATTAATAAAAAATTAGAAATGTTTGAAATAAGTTGAAGCACTAAAACTACAAACTGGAACTAAATAACAACAAATTAAACTGGAAATTTTTTTTTTTTATATATATATATATATATATATATATATATATATATATATATATATTAAACCACAATAGTAATATTTAAAAAAGAAAAACTAATAAAGACAAAAGCACATAACACAATTAAACTGAAACTAAAATGAAAACTGTATAAAAATAAAAGCTCATTTGAAACATTAATAAAAACTATAAAAGTAAAATAACATTTGCATCTAATCATATAATAATTTATAGTTAAAATAGAATCATGTTTTAAAAGACACTTCCATTTTAAAATGCTTCCATTTCTTTTCCAAATGCTTCTATATTTTTTGTTGTTGTTGTTGTTGTTGTTGTCAAAGGTCATGTGCCAATCAAAGTCTTTGCTATTTTGATCACTTGTGACATTTAATCATCCCCAAAAACCATAAAGAAAACTACAAAAGGTAGATCCAGACTACATTAAATATGAGTTCATTTGCAGATGAGGATGGAATCGGGAGCTTTGTGGGATGAATTACTGGCTGCTGAAAGCATGAAAACATTGACATTCAACTTCATGATTAAAAATAAAAAATGTTGGGTCGGCCATTGATGTAAAATCTGGAGCGAAACCAGTTGAGAATCACTGCATTAGAGGAAAATACTGTTCCAACTGTTTCCGTTCTCCTGGTTAAAAGTGTTTCCTGTCGGGATAGAGGTCTGAAACGTCTATGGTAGCTTTTTACGGCAGCATGGTCTGTGTTTTTATCTTTGGCCTGAGTGAAAATTGTGCTGTATGTGGAAGAACACGAGTTCCCCCTTTTCTTCTCTTGAGCTGATGCTTAATGTCTGCAATGCCCTTTTCAACTTGGTCCGAAGCACTTAGGATGAAAGGACTAATCGCATTGCTCTGGGCCATTTCAAGGTCCTGTTGTCTTTATTCTGCAAACACATGCAAACTTTATTCTGCTGTGTGGGTCAACGCAGGCACGGGCAGGTGAGTCCCACTGCTCTGAGCTGCAGATGAAACCGCTGGAGAATTATGGGATTTTTTGAACAACATGGCATGTTGCATGCATGGAATTCAGCTGACCTGCATTTCTAAATCAGTCCTGCGTGATTAAGACAGCAAAATGAAGCGGGTTTGTTCAATAGCACTCTCTCTGTTGACGGGAGTAAAATGATTGTTCTGTCTGATTAATTGTTATACATGTACCGGTGAAAGTGGCCGTTCAAAGTAAGTTCATCTCAGACAGGAGAGGACGGAGAGTAAGCAATAAAATTATGCTTGCTAGTGATTTTAGTCGGGCAAATGTTTCCTTTGCATTTCCATTTTTATTGCTGTCTATTCCAGGCCATTGCATGGACAATATAAAAGCAAGCTTAAACCAATTTGCTAAACTTTTCCATTAACATCTCATGCACATAATGAATTGTTGTCCATTTAAAAATGTTGGACGTACAATTTGTGTAACGCATAAATCTGATCACATCAGGGATCAGTAAGCCTGGACTATGAAGTTATCTCATTTGTATTAACGTTATGGAGCAGAAGTCTGACTTTGATCGGCTGTACAATTCAAAATAAATCTTATTTAAGCAGCTCTACAGTTTCTGTTTTTTATTAGAGGAAGAAATTGAGCCTATTCTAAGATTTTTTGACTAATGAAAACATGGTAAAGAGGGGCAGATAAAAAATGGGTATTTGCAAACAATATGCAAGTTTTGTTACATTACCTATTGGATGTATCAACATTTTACTGCAACTACAGTAAATGTATCTAAAGCATTTGTATGTACAAATGCAAAGCAATATATATTAGTCAAAATCTGCTAAGGGGTAATATCATGTAAATTTTTTTTCAACCGAGAAGATAGTGATCAAACTACATTTTATAAAAATTATCTGTCAACTTCCCGAATCTATGCTTAAGAGAATCACTTATGGATTATGTGTTATGTATATTATCATCTCTGACAGACAGCATGTTGAAGCCATGAGTGTGTAATGTCAATGTTTTTAGTCGTAATATTCCAACCAACAGCCAGCCTGAGTTTTTGACGGACGTGATGATGTGCTTGAGGAGTCAATTCCCTAGTTTTCCTTCTCCCTATGTGCATATCATAAGCTTGTCAAAATGAAACATTAAATATGATTCGTCAGTTTCTGTTAGTCCCGTCCACTATGTTATCTTTTTGACACAAGGTTTTAAAAGATGTAATAGTAAGAACTGCGCATTTGTGGAGTCGATACTTTAAAAAGCCTAAATTGGATATCCCAAATTGGTTCTGCTGCAAGAAACCAAGAGACACTTGATTATGATGAGTTCATCTCCATTTTTAACCAGAAGTCCCATTGCCTCAGACTAATATTGCAGGAGGACATGTAAAGGTAAGTAATATTTTTGCAACGTTTATAGTTAAACAGTATTCTTAATATAAATTCATATAATGCCATTTTATTGTTTTTTTCATGCACTGTAAAATAAAATATATATATATCAGTAATCCATAACTTTAACTCAAAAATAATTTAAGCAATTTCAGATTTCTTTTATAAGTTTTAGTTCTGTTTCAGCTTGATTTTTAAAGTCAGTTTTAATATAATTTAAGTTGAAACTTGTACAGCCAGTTTGATTATACTTAATTCAAAGCAGCAACAGAACTTAAGTTTTTAGGTTGAAATAAGTGGAATTTTTTTTACAGTGTAGTTTTTTATAGGTTGTTGTTTGCTCTTTTGAAACTTTGAACTTGAAACTGTTCTGTGTTATATTTTTTCTTGGTAATTTGGGATGCAGTTTTCACTCTACGCTTTTCCCAGCCTGTTTTATGAAGGCCCATCCCTTGAACATTTCTGGCTTTGCCCTGGCTCGAAATGCTTTTAGCACAGTTCATTATACTTATTTTTTATGGAATGAACTTTATTTTGTGGCTTAAATTATATGTTACTCAGAGACTGACTGTGACTGACTGTGGGCTTGTCAAAAATGTTACATACACACACATATACATAAATGTTACAAATGTTACATAACATTTGTTAACTGTACTGGTGTATCCATGCTTTAAATAAAGTGTTTCCACAGAGAGCAGAGGATGCTGGGTAAGAGACTGTGGCGGGTTTGTCTGAGGGTGGGTTTGTGTCAGGTTTCAGGTTCGCGCCTCAATCTCTCCCCCACGCACGCCTCTGGTAACGGCAGGCGGTGTTGACAGCTCGCAGCAGACTGACGGAGTATTAAAAGCAAAGAAATTCAGGACAGAAGGAGACCCTCCCCCTCATAAAGTCCACTGTCATAAACACTTCTTGTCGTCAGGCGTTGTGTGGCGGTCCTGAGACGGTTGCCAGGCAACCTGCGCTACATTGATATGCGAGTTGGAGGGAATCAGGGGAAGCCTTCTGCCTCTGGAGCATCAGTGTTGGGCGGTGCGACTCCCACCAAATACAAGAGCTCTCGTCTCTCTAATAACACTTGCGCAGCCAGGCGCTCAAGGCGCCGCATCTCAAAAGCTGGAATCCTCTCTCACTTTTCCTGCTATTGCACTCGAAGGCACTTAATGTCCTAGTTTTTTATCAGGTTTCAACCACGGAGACGCAGAACGAGGCCAGCAACTCTTTGAACACCTGAACAAAGCTGAAGTTTAAAGGTGTGGTCACATTTACCGTTGTTCTGCAAATTTTTGGAAACAACTCGATCAGATTTTACCACGCAGATTTTGTGGTTGGTCACGTGGATTTGTAGAATTGACCAATAGAAAGCTGCTTAAAAGTGACTTTTTTTTTGGTGAGCTGTGCTTCATACATCACTACACTATCGACAAAATAGAAAACACCCTTTTTACCCTATGAAATTTCGCTAATGTGACCGAACCTTAAGACTGAGTATTTGTCCTTGGGTCCAAGACGGGAAAGAAAAGACCTTATCAAGTTTGGCTAAAGACGGAGATAAAAACTTTGCACGTGATTAAACCGCCCTCTCTCATCTGTTCACCTTTGGCTCACGAACGGAAGAGCGAGCGCACTTGAGCGGAGGAGAGAGAGCTCATGACAGCTCAACTCGGGAAGAAGTGAAATGAAACTGGGCAGGAAAACACTGGAGCGCCGTCAGAAGCAACACACGAAAGCTCAGCCACTCTCCGTGATTCGGGATCTCCCTCCGAGCTAAAGGATGAGGGGATACGACTTCTCTCTGAGCTGCCAGGGATGTCTGTATGCCTCGGAAAGACGATCCCGCTCAGCATGTCCGATGCTATGTTCCTCCTGATGCTGTGCAAGGTAAGATGATTCCCATCTGGTAGGATCATCTGCCGGAGGCGTTTGATGGCGAGGTACAAAAGGAGAAATGAGATGAATGTTTGTCTTTGAAAATTCATGCATACAGTTTTGGCATTAAATACTGTAAAACAAGAGTGAAGAAAATATTAATAATAATATTGCAAAAGTGATGGGTTTATTCCTTCAAATGACAATAAAGTTACTGGAACTTCAGATGAATTTTTGTGCAATGTATGATTTATTCATTTTATCATTACTGCACTGTAAATTTCTGATCAATAAGTCATGGCAACATGTTTTTCCATTACTTTAACTCATTTAACCAATTGCAACTTTATTTATTAACTCGATTTTAAGTCACTTTAATATAATTTAAATTAACTGAATTTGATTATACTTCAAAATTTAAGGCAGTAACTGAACTTAATCTTTTAAGTTGATTTAGGTGTGATTGCACTGATTATGATACACTGGAAGTGTTTAGTTTGAAAGCTAATGTTTATTCTTATCTATTCTAAAGTATAAGTTGTAAATGATGTTCATAAAGGGCGTATTTGAGATCAAATGTGTGTTGAGAGAAAGTCCTGGTGCTTTCGGCAGCATTATAGGCTTTAGATTTAAATCAATACAGTATAAGACGCCTCACGGGCAGAATTCAAACAAAGCTTGAGGACAGTTTTCATCTGACATGTATTTGCTCAGGATTGTGTGTGTGTGTTTGTATTGGGGGCTGTTTGTTTGTACTCCATTTTAAATCAATGCCTACAGCAACACTGTCAGAGCAGGTTAATGTCTTCAAACATTTCATATGCCTGAAATAACTCGAGTGGGAAAAGGTTTGGCCATTCACTTATCCAGAGAGGTTCATGTTTTCTGCTTAGGTGTAGCAGGAATGACATTTCGTTTGATTAGTCAACATCTGCGTATATATGGGGTTGCGCTTAATGTTGTGTGTCCATGTGCGTTGGGTTCAGTCCCTTGTGCATTATGTACTGGAAAGACTTTCCACTACATACTGAATGTGGATGCAGGGATTTGCTTCCATTCAGAAACACAAGCATCATCTAAATGACAAATGACATCCAGTTTCAGTTCGTCTCATAGGAGATTCAGGTCTGGATTTTGTCATCATTGCATTAAAAGGCCCAGAAAGCCTGTTCATTATAATAGTGTCCACATATTTTTGTCATGCAAATGCAGTCAGGCAGCAAAATCTTTCAATTTGTCTTCTGTCAGGCTGCTCTTGCAACTTGGTTGCGTCAAGTCTGGTTATGTTGGTTCTTGGCAGAAAATATAATATTTACTAATGCCAAGGAATGGGAGAAATGCAAGTAGATTCAGAGTACCTGAAATCTGAATATTTATGCATTTAATAACATTGACTGCACACTATAACTAGCATGCAATCTGTTTTAATAATAGTCTAATAATTGTCTATCTGTAAATCTGCTCTGGTTTTCCAGCAAAGATTCCAGCAAAACCTAACAGTTGTGGCATTAAATGCTATAAAACACGAGTGAATAAAATATTAATATTGCAAAAGTGATATTAAAGGAATAGTTCACCCAAATGTGAAAATCATTTACTCACCATCATTGCAAACCTGCACTGTGAACTCGAATAAGTTGGCAAAACTCAAAAACATTAAAGCAATTGGTTACATCAAAATTTTTAAATTAAGAATTTCAAAGCTTAAGTAAGCAGAACTGGGAGATTTTTATTTTGTACTCAAACATTTTAATTGTTCTTAAATTTAAATATTTGAGTAAATTAATTTTACATTTTAAATTAATAAATTTTACATTTTACAATAATAAATACATTTAACTGAAAGGGTTAGTTCACCCAAAAATGAAAATTCTGTCATTAATTACTCACCCTCATGCCGTTCCACACCCGTAAGACCTTCGTTAATCTTCGGAACACAATTTAGATATTTTTGTTTAAATCCGATGGCTCGGTGAGGCCTACATAGCCAGCAATGACATTTCCTCTCTCAAGATCCATTAATGTACTAAAAACATATTTAAATCAGTTCATGTGAGTACAGTGGTTCAATATTAATATTATAAAGCGACGAGAATATTTTTGGTGCGCCAAAAAAACAAAATAATAACTTATATAGTGATGGCCAATTTCAAAACACTGCTTCATGAAGCTTCAGAGCTTTATGAATCAGCGCGTCGAATCAGCGGTTCGGAGCGCCAAAGTCACGTGATTTCAGCAGTTTGGCAGTTTGACACGCGATCTGAATCATGATTCGATACACTGATTCATAACGCTCCGAATCTTCCTGAAGCAGTGTTTTGAAATCGGCCATCACTATACAAGTCGTTATTTTGTTTTTTTGGCGCACCAAAAATATTCTCATCACTTTATAATATTAATATTGAAGCACTGTACTCACATGAACTGATTTAAATATGTTTTTAGTACATTAATGGATCTTGAGAGAGGAAATGTCATTGCTGGCTATGGAGGCCTCACGGAGCCATCGGATTTCAACAAAAATATCTTAATTTGTGTTCTGAAGATTAACGAAGGTCTTACGGGTGTGGAACGGCATGAGGGTGAGTAATAAATGACATCATTTTCATTTCATTTTTTCACATGCACCACCTGTCACCATGATGGTAACTCTCCAAAAACCCATATTTACCGAAACTCTTCTAAATTAGCATAACAAAACATTAATCACTACTTATCTCCCACTTAACATTAATCTTGCACACAAAAAAACATTATATAACACTTAATTTTAGCATTTACTCTCCCTTTCGAGTGCCATGGGCAAAGCAGGCTGGGAAACAGAAATCCCAGCCCAGTTTCAGTTAAACGTAAGTTCGTCTAAATTAAAAGAAATGAGTTCATAAAACTTAAAGCAATCAAACAGTTCAGTTTACTTAAAATATATCAATTCTGTGAACTCAAAAGAAAAAAAGTGCTAAATATTCATAAAAGTTCATTTGACTGAACTAATTTGTTTAATTTAAGTTTGTCCTACTCAAACCAATTAATTATTTTTAGCGTTAGGGTTTACAGTGTGTATGAACTTCTGTCTTCTGTGAAACACAAAAGATGATATTTTGAAAAATGTCTGTTTTTTTCCCCTCCTTATCCATGCAATAAAAGTAAAAGGTGTGGAATGACATGATGGTGAGTAAACGATTACATAATTCTCAGTTTTGGTTGAATTATCCATTTAAATATCATTTGCCCTGATGTCATTTATATACTAGTCTAGTCTTAGATTTCACTTTAGACTAAGAAAACAGGCTAAAAAATATTGATCATCAATAGTGTGTAGAAATGCTCTTCAGAATGTGAATGTCATGGGGAAAGAACTTCACTTAAGTTATTTCTGAAACACTACAAAATCTAAGACAAGAGCATTTCTCTCAGATGCTGAAACGAAACACTTTGTGAAAGTTTTTGTGATGTTCAGAGTGCATGAATATTTAAAGAGGCAAGCATTGAGGCCTTTTATGATTGGATCTTTGTTGCAAAACAACTCACAGTAACGTTTGTGCACCGCATTCATTTCACAGACAGCGGGTTTTACAACACATGAAGTGTAGCGTGAAACACCCTTTGATTTTCTAAATGCATAATCACGTTTTTTGAGCCTTTTGCAACATCTGTCACCACCATTTGATTTGGCAACCCTAAAACAAAGAGCACTTGCATTCATACTCAAATTGTACTGGGCATTATTTGTACGTTTTTATTAAAGGATATTTCCAGAGAACCTCATGACCAATGTTCCTGGACTAATGTCACATCGCTTGGCTGAATCACTGTGGTGTTGTCCAGCTGGCCAGTTGGTAAAGTGCTTTTGGACGATCTCCACTTTGTTTCTGAGCTCAGCACAGCTGCTCTCTCTAGTGAAGCTGTTTCCAGCCCCATATTTTGGCATGTCTGACATTTGAAGCCTTCCCGAAACATGTCTTCTATCAGCGTGGAGCAGTCGTCTTCATGCATGAGAGCACATCTAGTGTACAATAAGAGGGTTGGGTTTGAGGAAAGCCCTGTTTATGACACTATGACCAGATGCACGCTATAGATCACAGACAGACACACATCACTGAAAGAAAAAGATTAATTCGCTGATGACAGCAAGTGCATTTTATGCACTTAAGTAATGCAGTGCTCTTTAATTACAAACTAGACCTTATCTTTGTATATACTGGTACATATATGAAAGTATGTGTGTAAATAGGCCTATATCTGTTAACTGCTTGTGTATTGTTTTGTAAATGTATACTATATGTGTGTGTATATACACTACCATTTAAAAGTTTGGGGTTGGTAAGATTATTTAATGTTTTTGAAAGAAGTCTCTTCTGCTCACCAAGGCTGCATTTGATTGATCAAAAATACAGTAAAAACAGAGAAATATTACTACAATTTAAAATAACGGTTTTCTATTTTAATTTTCAGCATCATTACTCCAGTCTTCAGTGTCACATGATCCTTCAGAAATCATACTAATATGCTGATTTGCTGCTCAAGAAACATTTCTGATTATTATCAATGTTGAAAACATTCTTTGATGAATAGAAAGTAAAAAAAAGAATCTTGAAATAGAATCTTTTGTAACATTATAAATGCTTTTATTGTCACTTTTGATCAATTTAATGCATCCATGCTGAATAAAAAGTATTTATTTATTTAAACAAAAATTAGAAAGATCATTCAGAGACTCTTTTCATGCACTGAATCTTTTTTTCTTTCAATGTCACTCTTGATAACAGATCATTTATTTGAAAATAAAACAGATTTCCTTTAATCTGTGATAAAAGGCTCTTTTAGAGATAACACAATAGAGTGCTGCAGGGATGACGTACTTTTATAGGCCAAAAACCTGGAAATGAGTTGCATTTTAGCACTTCTGGTTCCATCGTCCCGAAGTCAATGGGTTTTTTGAATGGGATTTTGGCTAAATGGCTGAAAGCTCAAGATACTTTCACATTTTATTCTACGATTTGAAATACATCAGTATTACCCCACTCATGATTTTTTAAAGCTGTCTCTTATGTCTCTTGACAAAAGCGGTTGTTAACAAGTGGCTGAATGGGACTACAGAGGCTGTCAGGTACGTCATCACGCATAACAGATAAACTCAGTCCATTTTTACAGCCTAGTGTGCTTATAATCACGTTCTTAAAAACTTTCAGGGAAAAGTGAAAGAGTTGTCGGAAGCTTAGTGGTGGTGACAAAGTCGTGGGACTGTGGTGCATTTCGTTTACCTTTAGCTTTTTACTTCTAACGCATTTTTTATGGAGGGCTTAATCCATTAAGGTTGTGTTACTATGTGAAAATTATCTTGATGGACAAAACGTAAGTATCACAAACTTTTGTTGATCACAGCTTATTTTTTGCAATAATCCAAAAGCCTATGGAAACATCCTATTGGGTTTTTGTTGAGGGAACCAGTTTGGGCTGGCCTACAAATTTATGTCATCACTGCACCACTCTATAGGATTCTAGAAATTCTAGGAAAGACCTTTCCGGATTAAACTGCAATTCCAACAGGATGTTTTGACTATAGGGCATCTATTGTGTCTTTCACTTTCCAATATTCATGACAAAAGGACTGGCACATTGTTGTCCAGCCCTTGTGGACCGACTGAATGCCAAACCACATGAATGACTGCATTCATCATGAATCTGGACCGTGAACGAGTCTCAAGGGATCACAAAATCACATCATCCCGCAGTATAGCGTGTCAATCTGCCATCAGACTTCTGGAAAGCTGTTGGCACAGGATTTATTAGACAAGAGAAATGTCTGTTTCTTCAAATCTCTTTCATCTCCCAGGGGTTGGTTTTTATTACAAATAACAGATTTAAACTTCATTTATTTGTATTTTTTGTTCTTTCTTAATATTTTTGTTCTTTCTTAATAGGTCACATTGGAAACATCTTGTCATGCCTTTGCAGTGTATTTTTTGCTTGATTTAAGGTATAGAAGTTATCATCATTTTACTAGGGTTGTCAAGCGATTAAAATATTTAATCTAATTAATTACATGATGTGCCGATTAATTAATCGCAAATTAATCACACATGGAATTTGACTGAGAAATGACCCCCTAAAGATAATTTAGTCATTAAAGGGGTGGTTGATTATGATTTCACTTTTTTAACTTTAGTTAGTGTGTAATGTTGCTGTTTGAGCATAAACAACATCTGCAAAGTTACGACGCTCAAAGTTCAATGCAACGGGAGATATTTTCTTTTACAGAAATCACTTTTTAAGGACTACAACAAACAGCTGGTAGGGACTACCCGGGTTGGTGACATCACTACCCTAAAATTTACATAAACCCTACTCCCAAGAACACACAAGAAAGGGGGTGAGGCCATGTTGTGCTGCTTTAGAGAAAAGGAAGAGTTGTTGTAGTAGAGTGTTGTTGTCATGCCGTCATTTTACACTGGACTGCTTCACAAACGAGGGTCAATTCAATGCTGGATTTGAAAAAGAGATTAACATGACGGCACATGCTAGTCGATGAGTTGAATCAACTCCACAGCAACTACATAAATTTATCCACTAACCATTCAGAAACGTCCAGTTTCATTCTAAAAGTTGTAACTTCTTCCTGAGTCTCTCCATCAGTGTTGACTCCGGTTTGAACAATGTAAGGCGGAACACCGTTACTGACAATCCTCATTTTGGCTGCGTGAGATTCTCCAGCTTTGTTGTTGTTGGGCAACCGAAGCACGAGCTGTTAAAGCTCCACCCTCTTCTGGAAAGGGGGCTAGGAGCAGCAGCTCATTTGCATTTAAAGAGACACACACAAAAACGGCGTGTTTTTGTTCACACCCAAATAGAGGCAAATTTGACAAGCTATAATAAATGATCTGTGGGGTATTTTGAGCTGAAACTTCACAGACACATTCTGGGGACACCAGAGACTACATTACATCTGGTAAAAGGGGCATTATATGTCCCCTTTAAGTATTAATTCATTATTGTGTTAAATGAGAAAAGCATCAAATATACATTACAAAAAGTAGCTTTAGAAAGAAATATTTTATTTGATTCAACAAAGAATTTATTACACATAAACTTCCATGATTTTTTTTTTTTTTTTTTTTTCAGAAGCTGCATCTGAATTCGTATTTAGATATATTTACAGACCAAAACAGTTTGGTTACAAACATTCTTCAAATAATTAAGGTGAGTAAATGTAAATAAACAGAATTTAAATTTTTGGGCAAACTATCCAAAAATACGAAATCATTTTTTTTAATGAAGTGATACTCTAAATAAGAAACTAAAACTGCCAGTAGGTGGCGGTAAATGTCTAAATGAGTGAGTCATTTATCGTTCAATTCATTCAAACAGCTGATTCATTCAGGAATGAACTAAATGGTTCTCTTTACGAATGGGTCATTGAATCATTGGTTCACCAGATTGATTTGTTCAAAATGCACAAGAGTTCGGCTCTGGCTTTTTAGGTAATATTTTCATTGGCAAAATTGCACAAAAACACACAATATTGTGTCTAAAATATAACACAATATTAACTTCTTTTTTTATTTAACTTTTGTATAAAATCTGTATCACAGTCATGCTATAACACTTTAAAAATCAAAAGTTGAGAAAACTTAAAAGTTTAAGGAAACCAGCTTCAGGAGATTTTTGAGTTTTCTCAACTTGTTGTAAATTGAACTTGTTATGACAACAAGTTGAGAAAACTCAAAAATCTCCTGAAGCTAGTTTCCTTAAACTTTTAAGTTTTCTCAACTTTTGATTTTTTACAGTGAAGGGATAAAAACAGCCCTTGTGTGATATTGCGTTTGTTACTCGTGTGATATTGCTTAAATATGATACAAAAACATTTTTGGAAACAAAAAGCATTTTTGCAACAATACTTTGAATTTTAGGGTCATTCTAACTGCATTTTATAGGCTTCATCATTGCCTTGCTTCAAGATGACCTCTGAAATATTGAATGTATTTTAAAAATGCTGATATAAACAAAGAGTGAAACAGTCCTAAACCCTCCCAGTATTTATTTATCCATGTATTGTCCGCTGTATTATTAGACAAATGAAGGCCCACAGGACCAAAAGTGCCCATAGTTTAGTCTGAGTTTATATTCTTTTTTTTTTTCCTCCATACTGCACACAACTCCAACAAATTAAACTACAAAACTAGTTCACTGTACTTTGTACACTGTTACTATTTATAACATTTATCCATTAATTATTAGAAGGCATAAATGCTAAATAGGGACAGCAGTGCTAAATACATGTGCAAACAACATCTTTTTCCTGAGTTCAAGCACATTTTTCAACAGCTGATTATGTTTTATTCAGGGGACGATAGAAATGAATATATTTTTGATGAAAAATCTCTTTCATGCACCTTAATAAATCATTACTCTGTAAAAGCCTCAGGAAAACCAGTGCAACTGAGCAGAGAAATGCTGCAGTGACCACTACGTTTATATACAACAAATTATATTTTATTAATAATTTGAATATTTTTATTTAAAATATACATATAAATGATTACCTTGGTATTTTTTGAAGTACATTATAGCTTTAAATAAATAATATAGTATGTAAATATGGTAATCATTTAGCACCATGTTATATATACTACACAGAAAACTTAGATTTAGAAAAATTTAAATTACTCACTCTAGTAAATATCACAAATAATAGAATAACACTTAATTAAATGTGACATTTTGAAGTAGAATGACTACTGAAGATTGATGAAGATTTTTTCTTTTAAAATGTACTTCAATAATCTTTATTTAAATTCAACAAAGCATTTTCTACAAATACAGTAGGATGCTTTTTATGACTGTGTGTTGATGTTTACAAATCATGTTTTATTCCATTACTAACATCTCAAATCAGTTTGTTAAAGTCTTGATGAAGATTTTAACTGTCTAAATATCAACTGATGGTTGATTTGTGTGTGTTTTCCCAGATTGGTGTGAGAGGAAAACTGCAGACTTCTCCAAGGAAAATGGTAAACACTGCTCTAAGTGATGAGGAAAAGGGAATTCAAGACAAGGAAAGCAAGGAGGAATCCATTCTGGCCATGCTGGGAATCATTGGGACTATCCTCAACCTAGTTGTCATCATCTTTGTGTATATCTACACAACACTGTAAGATCATACAAAACATACAGTCACTTTCCCTTGAGACTCTGGAATTCTGAAATTCGCGATGATTGGCGGCGAGATTCTGGCATGGAAAAAGGCCGTTTCACCAGGGAACCCTGGAAATGTGTGCTCGTATAGACACCGCTGCGGTGGAGTTCACTCGCACGTCCAGAGGGAAACATGGAGAACAGATTCCCTTCAAAAACAGATGATACCATCCGGAACGTCATAACCTGTAAATATGCACGCTATTAATTCCATATTTCCGGTCATTTCCGGCAGGCCGATCCAGAGAAACAGGACCGTTTCTATGCATGGCTCAGTCCGTAGGACGTTCTCATTCAGATTAGCTGTTTTTGATAGTAAACTTACAGTGAGATTTCTTACACCACTGATTCAACGAGAGTCAAACGTCTGCAGGCAACAGTATTCTACGTTTCAGGTTTACTCTTACTGTATTTAAAATGTTGCTGTTTACAATAAATAGCTAATAGTATTGAAATAGATCTGAATTTTGTCATCAGTGCTGCCATGAAGGCATTTTAATACACCCTTGAGAAATACATAATCATTTATAATAATGACATTCTGTAGTTTGGCTGTAAAAAGTGTCATTTGGAAGTTTCAGGCTAGTTTGAACCAGTTTTGAGGTGCAGTCAATATTTATTTTTGTGCAATGCTTATTTGCAGATCTTCTTTCTTGTTCAGTATTGTTTTGTGCAGGTTTTAGGACATGTGGGGTGTTATACTGAAACGTAATTTTCCGTGAAGGTGTTTCTTATGTATGTGCATTTTTAAATATATTTCTTTATTTAAAAAAAAAAAAAAACTATTTCCCATTGTTTTCGAGAAATTTCGACTACAGTACAAGGCATAAGTGATGTCCAGAGGGGATATTTGTTTTTAATGACCCTACAAGTTCAATTGAATCATCAAAATGTGAGGAAAATTTTTAAATATGAGGGAAGAACAAAACACTAAACTTGGTTAAGGTATTTATCTGACAAAATTATTTGGCAAAAAAGGCAAACTACAGCTAAAAAACAATGCATAGAAAAACAAAAAGCTCACAGAAAAAAGACTAGTCTACAATATAATCAGTTACTAATATTTCATTGGTTATTTGTGTTCATGATTTCTTTGTATGACAGCCTGGCCAAAAATTATGTCCACACAATTTGCCATGTTTCATTCAGTTATTATCACAAATAAAACAATCGACTCCAAGCACAACTACGCAATATGCTTACAAAATCAGTTTTATTAACATTTGAATAAAGGGTGAAGATGTCAATTTTCCTAGGCCGGGCATCACTTTTGGCCACTACTGTAAACTCAAACAGACTGTTGGATATAATACGTTCATTATAAATACAGACAGTGTTGCCTTAATAATGATCGACACATTGTCACATTCTTATCTGGAAAACATTTCAGACACAATATTAAGTTGCTTATTGGTGCACCTAAGCATAGAAGCACATTTCAGTTTTATTATTCTAGAAATGAAAGGAAATCATTTTATTTATCTGATGCAAATTTGTAGTTTCTATATTCTATCCTAATACCAACATGAGACTGTACTAATGTTAATAAAAGCACAACAGCAGCAAGGATATTTGCAGAATGAATGAATGTACAATATGTCAGCAAATTATTTCTGATAATAAGACAGAAACTATATAAAATCTAGTTGTCAGTGCATAAAGTGCCTGTATTTCTGCAAGATATTCTCTAGCCTCTCTGTTTAAATAATCTTACTGTATAAGAAATATTATTATTATGAAGAGTCTTAAAGTCTAAAGGCTCGTTCACATCATAGATGATAACTATAACAATAAAGATACAGTTCTAAAAATTGTTCTAAATATAAAAGAATTGAGTCCACAACTTTTTTTTCCAGCTGATTAACAATAAATACATTGACAGCCAATCAGAATCCACCCTGCTTTAAGAGTTTGAGCATTTAAAGCGGCAGACGACAAAACTGCAGCGCGCTTATAATAATCTAATATAGTTATCTTTATTAGTGTGAATGGGCCTTTACAGTAATGGCATTTTCCTATCTTTACTTAAAGCTTCTGTTTTGAAAAGTCAAGGTAAAGTTTATAATAGAGAATGTAGTTGAAGGTCTTATGGCTGATCATCAGATACACTCTTTAATGTCATGGGCACATTTCATTGACATACGCTAGTGGTTGTGTAAATCATGTCGAATTATGTTTATATTGGCTTTTAGTTGACTTTCCTTTCACGTATATATCTGTTAATATCTATGGGGACAAAATGGTTCAGCGTTACAGTAATACTCCTTTGTACAAAGGCGGTCTTGTCTAAAACTATTTTATGTATTTGAACATGTAATATTGCTACTGCTGATTTAGTAAAGATTGATAAAATTATTAAAAAAAAATTCTTTTCTCATTTCTTCATCAAACTGAATACTGAATTAGACAAAGTGAAACACCATCAGAACACTTTCCTCTTTTTCTATTATTTCTATCGCTTTTTAAGGACTACAACAAATGGCTGGTAGGGACTACAACGAGCTTCTTCCCGGGTTGGTGACATCACAAACCCCAAAATTTACATAAACCCCGCCCCCGAGAACATGCAACAAAGGGGGTGAGGCCATGTTGGGCTGCTTTAGAGAAGAGGAAGAGTTGTTGTAGTAGAGTGTTGTTGACATGCCGTTATTTTACACCGGACTGCTTCACAAACGAGGGTCAATTCAACGCTAGATTTGCACAAAAGATTAACATGACGGCACATGCTAGTCTATGAGTTGCATCAACTCCACAGCAACTACATAAATTTATCCATTAACCATTCAGAAACGTCCAGTTTCATTCTAAAAGTTGTAACTTCTTCCTGAGTCTCTCCATCAGTGTCGATTCTGGTTTGAACAATGTAAGGCTGAACACCGTTACTGACAATCCTCATTTTGGCTGCGTGAGATTCTCCAGCTTTGTTGTTGTTGAGCAACCGAAGCGTGAGCTGTTAAAGCTCCGCCCTCTTCTGGAAAGGGGGCTGGGAGCAGCAGCTCATTTGCATTTAAAGGGACACACACAAAAATGCTCACACCCAAAAAGGGGCAAATTTGACAAGCTATGATAAATGATCTGTGGGGTATTTTGAGCTGAAACTTCACAGACACATTCTGGAGACAAAAGAGACTTATATTACATCTCGTGAAAAGGGGCATTATAGGTCCCCTTTAATGTTTAGCCTTGCTGCCCTGTTTATGATGGGATGAGTTTTAATGTTAACACAACACAATGAAGTCATTCAAGTTATGTGACTGTCAAAACTAAAATCTAATATGAAGAACAGACCCCAACAAATCTGTAGAAACCAAATTATCCCTGAACACTTCTTTGTGTGATTTACATTATACGTATCTCCAAATAATTAAGGGGCTTTCTGGATTTAAAGCAGGCTGGAATAGACATTTTCAGATAAAGACCAAAAGAAAGACAGAGCTGAGAGATCTAAAAACAGCTAAACGTCTCTCAATATGTGAAATGATGCAGTCGAGCGAGTAAACAATGTCGTTTGAAGATTCACAGCTGCAGAAATTCAAATGAGCCCAGGAGCCTTTTTCTCAGGCTTTGTTTTACCTGGATAAAGAGCGTCCAGATGCTAAAACAGAAAAGCTTCAAAGTCCCCATTCTACAGAGTTTTTCTCAATAAACAACTGATTATTATTGTGAACAAACAACTGCATTAAAAACTGTTTGTGCAAGAATTTCACACGTCTTGCATATAAAACACGTAGGCCTACAACAAAGAACGTTAGTTAGGATAGGTTAGAAACACAATATAGATATATAAACAAATACTAGGCTATAACTGCAAGTACTTCACTTTCTTCAATTGGTGCCAATGGTTTCTGTTCTATTTAGGTTTGTGATGCTTTTGAGAGAAACAGCCCTGATTGATTTAGTTCAGTAAACAATTTGTCCGAAAGTCCTTTTAACTGTTCATTAAAGTGCCCCTATTATACTTTTTTAAAAGTTCCTAATTTTGTTTTGGAGGTCTCCTAATAGGTTTAAGTTCAAGAAACACTCTAATTTTCTCATAATATACATTGCACATCACCTCATTTCTCATAGAGTCTGAAAATGGTTCATTCGAAAATTCAGTCTTTCTAAACCCCTCCTTTCCAAGAGCCTCCTCTGCTCTGATTGGTCAGATAGCCCAGTCTGTTGTGATTGGTCAACTGCTTACATCGCGTGTCGGTAACGAAATGCCTATTACCATATCTGAGTCTCAGGCTTTCTCAGCACTTGATATACAGTGATACGACCAGTAATGATGGTGTCGATTTTACAGTATCAATCTCATCATTTGGAAGTGCAGCAAAGGGGATTTGCAGCGCTGAAAACAGCATCTTCTCGACATGAACAACACTAACAAAACTCTTCCAGTCTCAGCTACATCTAGAGGGTCAAAGTAGACGTTGTTCATGGGCAGCCAAAGAGAACCAGGCTGGCATTATGCAAATTTGTTACATTGTTACATAGGTATATAACAGGAAGTGAGACTGGAATTACTGATGACTCATTTCGGGAGTTCAGAATCGATTCTTTCTTTTAGGAGACAATAACTTTATTTTTCATGCACTTTGATCTTTGAAACTTTGCAGACCATTCACAAACAGCTGTATTACACAGCAAAGGCAATATTCCAAAAAACAGAAACTTTGAATCAAACATAACTGAAAAATGGTTCAGTGAGGTTGAGGTTGTTGAGGCTGTTTTGTGAATCTTTTTGACTGATTAATTGAAAATAACTGGTTCATAAGAGTTATTTTTTGGGAATCAGACATTACAACTCGCGCTTTGTTCAATGTCATGTGTGCAGGAAACGCTGTCGCTTTCAAACAAAAGATGATGACGATGCCTATATGAATGCTCACAAAGCTTTTTAATCACATTTTTAGTTGCATTTGCAACTATTTCAGTCGCAATCGGGAGCCATAGGTTTAGAATCCTCTAACACTAAGTATTAGGATTAAGTTGATTAAGTAAGGAATAAGGTATGAGAGGCTGTGCTGTAACGCTTCGCGTCGTGCCTAACAACGCCCTTCAGCTGTGACTTATTCACGATACAGCACTAGCCTCGAGTACCTTATTGCTTTTATAAAACAGTTACCACACAATACAAATATTAAAGCCAAAAATATGTATCAATGCAACTTTCATGAAGTAAACTTTCACTAAGACTTCCTTTCGCCGGAAAAAATAGTCCCTGACCGTGCACAGCAACAGAAGTTACATTATTACGCCATTAGATGGCGGCAAAGACTGTCTTTATGAGTGTGTCAGTCAGTAGCGAAGACTTTTACATTGAAAAGACTGAATTGTTGTGAACACGGAACAAGACGCATCTGACAAATGCTTTGTCTAGCGCTGTCAGTCACGGGAAAACCCCTTAACTGTTAAAAGGACAAGATAATACATCGAACATTTAAACAGATTTTTTATTATGAACATAGGACTGACCTGAAGGAAAATGCTAAATCTGAATGCAGGTAATAAACTCGCTCACTCGATTTCTTTTACACAATACTCTTCTACATAATACAGTAAGCTTCAATGAACAATATCAATTGAGAACATACAGTTTACATTGCTAAGGGTGGTTGCTAAGGGTGTTGTGTAGTGATACACAGAACTGTTGGGTGAATCGGGTCATAGCCGTGTTTTATTGTGAATAAAACACAGGTATTGACCAATCAGAATCATGGACAGGAACTAACAGTTTTATAAATTTATTTTTTTATATGGCACATGGTTTAAGTGCCAAAGTTTTTCCTGCCACTTCTCAAATGTAGAGATGCTTTACCAAACACATGAGAAGCGGTGTGATAAAACAGATAAAACACATTATTTAAATGACAACATTTGAGACTAATCTAAAAAGACGCATAATGCAAAAACTCACAATGCAGAACCTCAATAGTGAGCTGATCTTGTATTCTGTGTAACTCTCACTGCTGACTTGTGCCAGTCTCATTTGCAAAATGTAATTGACTTCAGGTCATCCAGGTATTTGAACGAAGTCAAATTCATTTTAGCTAAACACGTTCAACGTCACCACAAACAAACAAGAAGTGATTAAGAAAATGAAACGTTGCTTGTGTTCTGTGTCTCGGAGATATTCTGGGCCTAATGCTGTTCATCTCTTGCAGTTGTATTGGAAATCTTTTGTACTATATTGAAAACCATCTCATCTTTTCACGTCTGACTCAGGGCCGGTTATGTCACACCTGTGAGATGATGAAGCTTCTGGTTTTCATCAGAAGGACATTACAGGTTGTCCAGTGAATCGCTCTGGCCGAGTTAAGGGAGTGAAATGGTTTGGTGGTGAGCCGCATGTCTTACATAAATTTCATGGGCTCTGCACACATTTCATCTTCCCTGTCCCTCTCAAAACTTATTCGAGCGTTCCTGATCTAAACCAGAGAGACTCTGACACCCATGACCAATCTCAAATCCAACATAAACCTCAGGAAAAAAAAGATGAAAGAGGATCAAGGAAATATGAATAATAAGGTGTGTTGTATTTTTAGGTTTTTGGAAGAAGATTGAAAGTTAGATAGGAAAAAAAGAATTGAAATTATTGAGAATTGAAAAAATTGAAAGTATAAAAAAAATAAGCAACTTACACCTAAAAAAAAAAAGTTGTGGCTAACTGCATAGTGTAATTATGTGATGCATGGGGTGATGCAGTCACTTCTGTAAATATGCAATATATACACTACTGTTCAAAAAGTTTGGTGTCTTTTTTGAAAAGTAATACTCACCATGCATCAAATGTGTTAAAAATAAACATTAGCCATGAATTTACCAGGAAAAACATCTAGAATTAAGTTTTTGTGGCAATACAGTTGTGGAATATTTCTCGCATTAAGCCATAAAAACAAAATTATTAAGAGAAAAATGCTGATGTGTCTTCATGTTTTTGTGACAGATTTACTGTGAGACTATATGCTACAAGTGGCACAATGACAGCTGAAAATCACCCCACTGTATCACACATCCCATTGTATTTTCTAAGATGCCAAAAATAAAAGCACTGACCCTCTTCCATTCTGAGTCCCATCATGTTTTCCTTCTGTTCTCTGTTTGTTTCTGTCACCTCTTCCCTCGTGGTTATCCTTGTCAATTCTGACCCCTGACATTGATCGGCTCCTATTGAAAGAAATGTCAAGAAAACAAATGACATGTGTCACTGTTACATCAGACCTTACAGGTGTTACACCGCAAAAAAAATGATGTGGTATTTTTGTCTTGTTTTCCAGTACAAACATCAAAACCTTAAATCAAGATACATTTATTTGAGAAGTAAAATGACTTAAGTCTTGTTTTCTGAAAAATGTATCCAAATATAGTGAGTTTACGCTTAAAACAAGAACAAATATTTGCCAGTGGAGTCAGAAAACTAAACTTGTTTTCCCTTTGAATTGAGTTTATTTTTCTGACCCCTTTGACAGATATTAAAGCAGTAGCCCACTTTAGAACAGCTAAACCCCCTTAACTGTTCTAAATTCACTGTAAACCACAACTTCATGGGGCTTATTGCTTTTATAAAACGGTTACCACACAATACATAAAAAGGCAAAATGGATTAATATGTTACTTTTTTAAAGTTGAATCATTAATTGCCATCCTTCCGCGCGAAAAAATAGTCCCTGAGTAAGCGGAAGCAGAATAGGTCTAATGCCTTTTGGCGCTCAAATAACAAATAGAGACTGGAACTTTTCTCATGTACTGTGTTTTTTTTTTATTTTTTTTTCAGGGGTGTCGATTTAACGCGTTAGTTAAAATAATTAATCACGGTGAAAAATAACGCATTAAAATTATTAACACATTTTTATTTCTGAATCCGCGTTTTGAACGAATCGGGTGAACCAGAGCCGTTGAAAAACATATTTATATTTATACATATTTATAAATATTAAACATATTTCATATTTAACGGCTCTGGGGTGAACCAGGTTGACTTAAAATGGCGCTGCACCGATTGGTGTATGAGATCAAAGTACCGCTAGAGCGATTGAAGGTACGTTTACACGACAACGATACACTAAAACGGAAAAGTTTTTTTCTATGTACAAATGACAGCTTTATCAAAACTATCCCCGTTTACACAGATCCGCGAAAGGTGTATGTTTGTACTTTGTAGAATAATTTACAATGGCTTCGAACGTGTCTCAACCAATCAGAATCAAGGACCGGAACTCTTTGTTTTATATATATATATATATATATATATATATATATATATATATATATTATTATTATTATTATTATAAAGTGTTTTGAAGTAGAGTAATTTGTGATTGCAGTCAATAAAGTGATGCTTAACGTCTTACACTTGTGTTAATCAACTTTAAATATGATGCACAGATGCTGAACACACAAAGCAGACAAAAGACGTTTGGAGAGCAGATGTTTGGATCAAGCGCACAGGCTGCTGAAAGCTTCAGAGACACTTTTACCGATCACACATCTGACATGTCTGATCGCATGGCTCTCAGATCCATTAAACTCAAGCTAAGTGACCTTGACTAAATTAGAGGCTCGCTTTGAGCTCCGGAGGAGGCTTGTGAAAGCAGTCATACAGTTTGCATAATCTTATGGGAGCTCTTGTGTTGTGCTTGACGTTTGGACAGTGATTAATTGTGTTAATATTTACTCACACACACAGGAAATTGTTCTTTCACTTTTAGTCTATTTAAATGTCTTTATTCAAATGTATTTGCATTTTACAATACACATTGTTTTCAAATCAGCTTTACAGAAAAGTATGTTTTGCTTTATTTGAGTGTACTGGATGTGGATAAAGTTAGATATACTTGTATACAACTTTAAATAAAGAGTGGGTGATTTACATTTTGCAATGAAATAAAAAAAAAAAAAGACTTTTAAAACAATATATAATAAAAATCTGATCAGATCTTCTCAGTATGTGCCATTTGAAGCTTTTGTACACTTTTACTAATGAATGCTTTTGTCTTTTCAGGAGCTTTTATCTCATATAATAACATAAAATACATGCATAATATACACTGATCAGGCATAACATTATGACCACCTTCCTAATATTGTGTTGGCCCCCCCTTTTGCTGCCAAAACAGCCCTGACCCGTCGAGGCATGGACTCCACTAGACCCCTGAAGGTGTGCTGTGGTATCTGCACCAAGATGTTAGCAGCAGATCCTTTAAGTCCTGTAAGTTGCGAGGTGGAGCCTCCGTGGATCAGACTTGTTTGTTCAGCACATCCCACAGATGCTCGATTGTATTGAGATCTGGGGAATTTGGAGGCCAAGTCAACACCTCAGACTCATTGTTGTGCCCCTAAAACCATTTTTGCTTTGTGGCAGGGCGCATTATCCTGCTGAAAGAGGCCACAGCCACCAGGGAATACCGTTTCCATGAAAGGCTGTACATGGTCTGTAACAATGCTTAGGTAGGTGGTACGTGTCAACATCCACATGGATGGCAGGACCCAAGGTTTCCCAGCAGAACATTGCCCAAAGCATCACACTGCCTCCGCCGGCTTGCCTTCTTCCCATAGTGCATCCTGGTGCCATGTTTTCTCCAGGTAAGCGACGCACACGCACCCGGCCATCCACGTGATGTAAAAGAAATCTTGATTCATCAGACCAGGCCACCTTCTTCCATTGCTCAGTAGTCCAGTTCTGATGCTCACGTGTCCACTGTTGGTGCTTTCGGCAGTGGACAGGGGTCAGCATGGGCACCCTGACTGGTCTGCGGCTATGCAGCTCCATACGTAACAAACTGTGATGCACTGTGTATTCTGACACCTTTCTATCAGAACCAGCATTAACTTCTTGAGCAATTTGAGCTACAGTAGCTCGTCTGTTGGATCGGACCACACGGGCCAGCCTTCGCCCCCCCCATGACCCTGTCACTGGTTCACCGGTTTTCCTTCCTTGGACCACTTTTGATAGATACTGACCACTGCAGACCGGGAACACCCCACAAGAGCTGCAGTTTTGGAGATGCTCTGACCCAGTCGTCTAGCCATCACAGTTTGGTCCTTGTCAAACTCGCTCAAATCCTTACGCTTGCCCATTATTCCTGCTTCTAACACATGAACTTTGAGGACAAAATGTTCACTTGCTCCCTAATATATCCACCCACTAATAGGTGCCGTGATGAAGAGATCATCAGTGTTATTCACTTCATCTGTCAGTGCTCATAATGTTATGCCTGATTGGTGTATATTATTAACCACCATAATAATATTTTGATTTAATGTTGTGTTTAATTGTCAAAAGCCATTTTGTGTCATGCAAGACAAACCTCAACAGATTGTGCCACAAAAAAATCACCTAGAGATTCATTTTAATAAGTTCAGCCTCCTGAAAGTCATTATATTATATAATTCACAGGCTCACAGACACATCACTGCTGATCGGCATCAATTTAACAACTGTGCAGATCAAGTAGGTGTTTTCTGTCATTTTAGTGGAATGTTGATTTGTTTTCTCTATAATCTTCAACAACCAAACATGCATTTGGAATAAAACCACAAATTGTATTCCATGCATTTGAAACAAAACCCTAAAGCTCCGATGGATATATGCGCACAAATTGCATGCAACCTGGAAAATCAACGTTATTTTGCTATATGAAGCCGTAAATAAAAGTGACACTGGCTCTGGCTGTAAGCCACATTGTAATGAGGTCAGCGGGGACCAAAGGAGACGAGATGAGCCGGCCTGCGTTAGAATGGCAGCCGTGTTCATGACGCTATTGAACAGATTGTGTTCGTACAATGAGTCAGATTTAAGACAGCGAACGTCTTACTTTGATGTGTCACTGTGATTTCACAGTCTTCAGAAGATGCTCAGGTTTCACACACTGCTGATTTGGACTGTAAACAACGTCTGGTCAGTTGAAAGAGGATGTGAGCGTGTGATGTGACACACTGCCCTCTACTGGAGCGCTTCAGACTGACAGAGCTCTCGCTCCACCTGTTAGTTTGCTCTTCATCAATATTTCAGCTTCCAGACAACAGCGAGACTGATGCAACATGTTCAGCTTCCAGAAGCACGAACCATAACTCAAACTAAATAAACATGTTTCATGTATTTGACATTAATTCCATCAGTGTGCACACTGTAAAAAAAAAGTTTTAATGTTTTGTAAAAAACTGGCAGCTGTGGCTTAGTGACAATATCATTTAAGATACTGATATAGATACAGTAAAATGTAATTCATACTTCTTTACTGCTAAAGCAATATTATTCCTCACTGCATAACCAAATAATTATTTCCTCCATTAAAACATTTTTGCATATTTTACCCTCTTTGAAATCCACATTTACTGCAATGGAAAGGATTTTGAGTCATAAAATTATTAGCTATTATTAACATTATGGACAACCACAAGTGCATGTATATATATATATATATATATATATGTGTGTGTGTGTGTGTGTGTGTGTGTGTGTGTCTTTTTTAATTTGTAAGCAAATTTAGTAATGTCAATATTCAATGTACAATTAGTTATTAATTAATGAAATGCTTTATGACTGAGACGCTTGTGGTCATCCATAAAACATGCATTTGTTATGTCAGATTATGGGAATGAAAACATAAAATTTGTTTCTCATCATCTGGAACAAAACACCAAATTCATATAAACAGTCTTCTGATTCACCTGTACAGATAAATAAAGTTCTCTTGACATCTAGTGGACAAAACGGAGATTGCATTGGAGAATTCTACCCTATCATTCTTTATATGATTGATATACAGTAATTGTGCTTTAAAATCCTGTGAATTATTATGAGATCACTGTTATATGATTGTCTTATTAGACTGAGAATTGACATTAACCAAGTGTCATTGACCTTTATTGCATTTCGTACATATGGTATGGCAGGGAACATATTGAATGACTGGAGATGTAAGGAAACATTTCATTATTTACAGTAATAATATTTTAATGAAAGTTACAACAATCTTTGTGCACATTTTTTTCCCATGTGAACAGCTAAACACTGTACATGATATCAAGACAGCCGTTTCAACTGTGTAGAATCAGCATTTCTCTGTAATAATACCTGCATTGACTAATTTTTATTCCACCCTGCTGAGAGATAAAAAAAAAAAAAAAAAAATTACACGCAGCACGTCGTCATTCGCCCACCCGATAAAACGAACTGGGACAATCTTATTCATTATCAAAGTGTAAAACTTGAGGATGTCCTGGGGAGAGAGTGTAGATAAATTATTCTTTCCCTAATCTGTTGATAATTTATGCAATAACTGCAATTCATCAATTTGTCACACAACCTTAATGTGAATATTCACATTTTTACAGCTCTGGTTTCCCTCTTGAAGTCAATGATTTATGATCAACTCAAAGGAGAATATAATGCTCTGAGGATTCAGTCATGTTTCATGTACACTGAAAAAAAAAAAAAAAAAAAAAAAAAAAAACTGGAGTAGGATTTACTTGAAAAAAAAGCTAAGAAACAATTTTCACTCAAAAAATGCTAGAAAATTTAGCAGCATGTTTTGAAGGCTATACACAATTCCAGGTGGCTTTAATTAGAAATTCTCAAGTAAAAATACTTTGTTTCAAGTAAATATTACTCACACTTTGTAATGCTTATAAAAAATATTATAATTTTAAAGCTAATGCATCTTATTTAGAATCTGGAGTTATGTTTACAGTCACACTTTAGTTTAGGGTCCAATTCTCACTATTAACTACCTATTAACTATGACTTTTGCCTCAATGAACCCCTAATTACTGCTTTTTAATAATTAGTAAGGTAGTTGCTAAGTTTAGGTATTGTGTAGGATTATGGGATGTAGAATATGGTCATGCAGAATAAGGCATTAATATGTGCTTATTAAGTACTAATAAACAATATCCTAGTAATATGCATGCTAATAAGCAACTAGTTAATAGTGAGAATTGGACCCTAAACTAAAGTGTTACTTTAAGCATTTTTTAGCATTGCAAAAATGCATTTGTGAAGCATTACTTATATCTGAACATTTGATAATTGAATAACAATATTTTTTATTCAATGTCTGATTTATAAATGTATTAACTTTTATCAACCTAATTCAGATTATTTTGATTTTTCAGCATTAATTTATGGAAACACAATCCCAGAAATAAAAAAACCTTTCGCTATAACGTTTCCTTTCAGTTATGGAAACATTATTTCTGAATGTTCACGGAATGTTGAGTTTCTTAAAACGTTTTAAAAAAATTTTTTCTTAGTTATGCAAACGTTAAGGAATCATTCCATTTCATCATTTTGAAAACACGGGAATGTTACTTTTGAATGTTCTCTGAAAATTCCGAAACAAGTAGTAACATTTAAAATGTTAGATTTCCAACTAAAACGTTTCAGATAAAAATAAGTTCCATGAACAATGTATAAATAATGTTTTTGTGCTAATGTTTTGAGAACATTATTTTATTAACTTTCATTAACATGACTGGAAGAATGTTTGTTCACAACTTTGAAAGAACCATGCCAGAACATTCTGAGAAGGTTCCCTGTTAGCTGGGATGATTTTAAATGCCCACCTTTGAGTTCCTGTCCAGGCTGGTTGTTTACTTGAGCAAACCTGTGTGAGGGCGGTGAGTATCACCATGACATCTCCAAATAAACACTGACAGGCCTTTAGAGAACACTAAACGAATGCTCGTAAATCAAGCCCTGATTCAATCAGATGGCCCACATTGAGCATTTGAGCCATAAGAGAGATCAAATCAATATTTAACCCTTAAATATTTATGTTGTTCAGGGTCAGAAACATGATGCAGTAACTAGTGCACAGGAGCGGTTAAGGTCAAGATCAGGTTAGCTGACGTTTCTGCTTATTAGCACAAACAATGTGTTTGGGAAAAGCAGCAGAACACAGTTTGTGTTTTCCAGGAAGTGCACCAGTGCAGCAAACACTGAAAGTGCTCAGAGAACAGAAGTTTCAGCGAGGCTGCGAGCAAACGCCAGGAGTCCTGTCATCGTGATGCTCAACACATTAAATATGAAGACATTACAAGACAGCTGTCCTGGATTTCACATTGCAGACAAGAGGAGGTGAAGTGGAAATGCATTTGCATGAGTCTCACAATCAGACAATCACAATCAGTGCAGTAAAATAAAGTTCAGTTTGAGGCATCACTGATTTATCAGCTTTAACGCAATCAATGCTGGAAGAATTACACACAGATGGGCTACAGCAGCTACCCTTCTCAAACGTGCACTGTAAAAAAATGTTGTTTCAACTTAGTGTTCATGCTGCCTTAAAATGTTACATTTAGTCAACTTAACCCTCTGGTGCTCTTCGGTCATTTTTGACTGAAAAATGTTACATTTGTTAGAATTTTTACTTCTTCGGAATGGTACAAACTTAGTAAAGGTTTTGGCAATTGCTATGTGAACACACACAAAATCATGAACATGATCTGAAAAAGGTTAAATGATCCTGAAAAAAATAGTCACACTTGTATTGTTCGCGGTCCAAAATGACTACATTGGGAACGAATGAGAAACAAAACTTTTGGTACTGCGCCCAAACAAATTCTTACTGAAAGTTCATTTTTTGAACACAAATTTGAGGTTGATTTATGGCTTTGATTTTCTCACAATTTTAGAGTAAAACATGTTTTGGAAAATATATATTTCATAGACATTGAAAATAGTACTTTTGAGCATTTTTCATAACAATAAACATAAAATTATATATACAGTATATTGCCAAAAGTTTTGGGACGTCTGCCTTTACGTGCACATGAAATTTAATCACATCCCATTCTTAATCCCTAGGGTTTAATATGGAGTTGACCCACCCTTTGCAGCTATAACAGCCTCAACTCTTCTGGGAAGGCTTTCCACAAGGTTTAGAAAGGAATTTTTGACCATTCTTCAAGAAGCGCATTTGTGAGGTCAGGCAGTGATGTTGGCGAGAAGGCCTGGTTCGCAGTCTCCGCTCTAATTCATCCCAAAGGTGTTCTATCGGGTTGAGGTCAGGACTCTGTGCAGGCCAGTCAAGTTCCTCCACACCAAACTCGCTCATCCATGTCTTTATGGACCTTGCTTTGTGCACTGGTGCGCAGTCATGTTGGAACAGGAAGGGGCCATCCCCAAACTGTTCCCACAAAGTTGGGAGCATGTAATTGTCCAAAATGTCTTGGTATGCTGAAGCATTAAGAGTTCCTTTCACTGGAACTAAGGGGTCAAGCCCAACTCCTGAAAAACAACCCCACACCATAATCCTGTAGCTATTGACTCTGCAGAAAGTTGGCGACTTCTGCGCACTGTGTGCCTCAGTATGCTCTGACCCCGCTCTGTGATTTTACGTGGCCTACCACTTTGTGGCTGAGTTGCTGTTATTCCCAATTGCTTCCACTTTGTTATAATACCACTAACAGTTGACCGTGCAATATTTAGCAGTGAGGAAATTTCACAAATGGACTTATTGCACAGGTGGCAACCTATCACAGTACCACGCTTGAATTCACTGAGCTCCTGAGAGCGACCCATTCAGTGTTTGTAGAAGCAGTCTGCATGCCTAGTGCTTGATTTTATACACCTGTGGCCATGGAAGTAATTGGAACACCTGAATTCAAGGATTTGGAGGGGTGTCCCAATACTTTTGGCAATATAGTGTGTGTGTGTGTGTGTGTGTGTGTATATATATATATATATATATTTTTTTTTTTTTACTTTTTTTCACTTTAGCAATAATCTGCCAGGTGTCTTTTTTTAAAAAGAGACCAAACTGTCTGTGGTCCAAAGCATTCAAGATTATGACAGTTTAAGTTGGAAATTTCATTTTCAGGTCTATGCTCAAAAAATGGTTAACGGGTAATAAATAGATTATAATTATTCCAAAAAATATAATTTAGTACCATAAAAGCCCCTAAAAATACAAAATATTAAATAAAAAACATTATCAATATTTCATTATCTACACTGTAAAAAATTAACTGCCACTTATTTATAATAGTCTTCATTCTAATGCTGAAATTTCCTACTTCCCACTTCTGAAGTCGTGATTACGAGCTAGTCGTGTTCAAGTGCTTTGTTGTTGGAAAGAACAAGAATCATGGAGGAAACCAGGTTTATTCTTGTCTATTTATTGAGAAAATCTTATTAAAGCCAAAATTATATTTAGCATCCCATTCATTGACAACCATATAAACATTCACCGTGCTACCTAGATAGTCAGCTTGCTGACCATTCTGGAATTTCAGTCAAATAAAGGCTATTTTTTTGCTGTGTATAAAAAATACAATACGCTTCAAATGATTATTTATTTGTGTAAATATGCACTACTTTAACAAGACAAGTTGATGTAGCAGTTGTGGAAAAACTAATAAAGAATAGCAGTAAGAGTAGCAATCGTTCTCCACACCACCATGCTTAAAGATTATGACATGCCCAAATCGGGAACTCGGGTATCAAAATTATCCCCGAACTTCCCAGTGGCAAATACGACTTGAGAGGGCATCTGTCACGGGTGGTTGCAGGAAGCCAGATGAGGAATCCGAATATAGTTCAAACACAAAGGTTGAATGAGGATAATACAAATAACACTGTGACAGGCAGGGCAACACACACTAAATGTAATGGAGACCAAACGCTGAAGGACTGTGAGGAAAGAACTTAAGTAGAGAACACAAACAAGGATAATTAATCAAACACAGCTGACACATACAAACTAATAATGACGTTAAACAAGGAGACAGATGAGTGGCGGGAATCTGAACAAAAACGACATGACAATTAAAAACAAACTGAAAGTCCATGAAAACTAAAACAAACCAAACATGACTGTGACAGCATCCATGTTCAATTTCCAGCTAGAAATCTCTTATTTATGATTAATATTATTCCGATAGCACATGAAGGCAGCATAAGCATTTATAAAAATGGAAGTCTTTAAAAATAGATTGATTAATATCCATTTTTCTAGCTATGTGCCATTTAAAATCACCAAAAGGCAAGAATACAACACTTACTAATTACGAATATTGTTGGCTCTTTGACGAATTGCTTTTGTTCCTTTTTTGTAAGTCGCTTTGGGAAAAAAAGCATATGTTAAATGCATAAATGTGAATGTGTTTTATAAGCAATATGTTTGCATTTATGTTGAGGATGTGTGTGTAGTCGAATATTAGTTTATTTTCTCTCACAGTCACATATGGGATTGAATTCAGCATCCTCTGGGAAATCAGCTGAGAACCAGGATGACTTTGAAGTCACTGCCACCAATTTCGTGAGTAAATATACCCCTCAAAACACACACACGACCACTGAACTGAGTGGGATGAGATGTACGGGACATTATGATGTCAGGGTGACATGATCAAATCTTCTGGGAAGTTCAAAACTACAGTTACTACTGATTTTGTTTGCAATGTTCAGAGAAAACATTAAGACCAACATTGGCCTTTAAAGCTGAAGTGTGTCACGGAACGTTTGGAAAGTTTTCATAAATGTTTCTGCCAAATGCATGAATGCAAACTGGACATAATAATGTTCCAACAACTAAAATATGTTTGAAAGCATCTTTAGAACACAAATTTGATCCCAGGGAAACAGCATCTACAGATTCAGGTTGAAGTGAAGGTGACTCATATCTGAAAAGAGCTCTGGTCAGATCCGGTCCATTAAATAATTCCTGTCACTAGGGATCAGGGCTTCGGCCAGCTGAATGTGGAGCTGTAACATGCCATGAAAACATGCTCTTATTTGTTGCAGTCAGCACTATGTAGTGACTTTGAGCTGCAAACACTAAATCGGAAGTGAAAGGTGGGGTCACGACTGACTGCGCACAGCAAACCCAATGACAGCAAGAAGAACCAAACCAGAATCAGAATATAATGATGAATGATCTGAACAGCAAACACAAATGATGGACGTCCAATTGAAAGTAGGAGATTTAAGAACAGCTGAGTTTGGGAAAACACATTTCAGCATGTGTCCATGATATCAGATGCTTCTGTTAAATGCAGAAACTTGAACTGAGTCACGAAGTGAGAATTCTCATGATAAAGTGAACTTAAATATTTCATAAGTAAGGTCTGTTGCTGCTAAAACAACTCATGAAAAAATATTTTCTATATCTCAAATGCTTCTCCTGGAGTGCAATGAGAATAAATGGAGAGCAAATGAAAAAGTCAGTCTCAAGTGGAAGAGCTCAGAAAAACATCTCAACAGTGTCTCAATCTGAGCTCAGATATGAAAAGATAAAGATCTCAATATGAACTCAAACATTTTTTTCCAATACACACTGGCCACAATTAATGGTACTCTTTTATTCAATATTTTTTGCAACCTCCTTTTGCCAAGATAACAGATCTTAGTCTTATCCTAATGTTCCTCCATACAGAATCTCTTCAGTCTTCTATAGGGTTCAGGTCAGGGGGCTGGGATGGCTTGACCCATTTTTGTGTTGATTTTGGATCATTTTTCTGATGGAAGAGCCAACCACAGCCCATAATAAGATTTCTAGCAGAAGCAGACAGGTTTTTATTTTTTTTATCTGTTGGTATTTGATAGAATCCATGATGCCATGTATCTGAACAAGATGTCCCGGACCTCCAGCAGAAAAATAAGCCCACAACATTAAAGATCCAGCAGTATATTTAACCGTGGGCATATCTTGAGGGTTTGCTGCCAAAAAAGCTCTTTTTTTTTTTAGTTTCATCTGACTATAAAACCCAGTCCTGTTTGAAGTTCCAGTGTCTGACAACTGAAAATTCTGGAGTTTGTTTTTGGATGAGAGCAGAGGCTTTCTGACCCCAAGACCTAACTATTTTCTGCAATTCTCTAGCTGTGGTCCTTGGAGAGTCTTTGGCCACTCGAACTCTCCCCCTCGCCATGCAATAAGACAATTTTTTTTTTTTTTTTTTTGCTATTTTCTCACAGCCACTTCTATTTTGTGAAGCTCAACAATCTTTTGCTGCACATCAGAACTATATTCTTTGTTTTTACTCGTGGTCATGAATGATTAAGGGAATTTGGCCTTTGTGTTTCCTCATGTTTATACTCCTGTTAAATCATAGCTGGAAAATGTCATGTTCTGGTGTGCTAAAAAACATTGTAAATATGAATGGGAATATACTTTAGAGATATTTTACTCATAAGAATTTCCAGGGGTGCTAATATTTGTGGCCAACATGTACAAACCCGATTCCAAAAAAGTTGGGACACTGTACAAATTGTGAATAAAAAAGGAATACAATAATTTACAAATCTCATAAACTTATATTTTATTCACAATAGAATATAGATAACATATCAAATGTTGAAAGTGAGACATTTTGAAATGTCATGCCAAATATTGGCTCATTTTGGATTTCACGAGAGCTACACATTCCAAAAAAGTTGGGACGGGTAGCAATAAGAGGCCGGAAAAGTTAAATGTACATATAAGGAACAGCTGGAGGACCAATTTTCAACTTATTAGGTCAATTGGCAACATGATTGGGTATAAAAAGAGCCTCTCAGAGTGGCAGTGTCATTCAGAAGTCAAGATGGGCAGAGGATCACCAATTCCCCCAATGCTGCGGCGAAAAATAGTGGAGCAATATCAGAAAGGAGTTTCTCAGAGAAAAATTGCAAAGAGTTTGAAGTTATCATCATCTACAGTGCATAATATCATCAACTTTTTGGGAATCGGGTTTGTATTAGAGAAGAACATTTTCATAATGTGCTTTCCCCCACATTCATTTGTTTTACTTGTTGAAAGGTTGGATTTTTGAATGAAAGATCAAAAGGATATAAAATGCAGATTTATTTTCACAGCCTTCTTTGATCATATTTACCAAGAGTGCCAATAATTCTGACAACAACTGTATATGGCATAAATTGTATCTTTTCTTCATATTAATATTAACATATCAACAAGTTGTTGATATTTATATCAAGCTGAAGATTTAATGTAGGGAGACCGGGTTTGGATGTAACATGGGAAGAGTTGTAACTGTCACGGTTGGTAATCCGCTGTCTCATTCTGGTCTTGTGTGTTTGTGTGTGTGTGTGTGTGTGTGTGTGTGTGTGTGTGTTCGTCACGCTGATTGTTTCATGTGGGCGTCACCGCTGATTACCAGTGATCAGCGGCAGCTGAATGTCATCTACCAGCCTATTTATTGCCCTGTCTTTCGTCCCATGTTTGTCAGATCGTTGCTGGATATCGCCCGTGCTGCTTCCTGTTATCCTGTGTGTTCCTCTGTCTGAGTCATCGTGTCGTGCTGTTCCGGTTCCAGTCCCGTTTGGATTACTCACCTGGTGTTTTCCCTTCACTCTGGATACTCTACACACGGTCTTCACTCTTCTGTTCAGGACTGCCCATCGAAGTCCCTGTGTCACCACTCTCCTGCTGGCTGCAACGTGTTGGACTCTGTGGTTTTCTCAATAAAGAGATTTTACTTGCAACTTGCATCCGCGTATTATTCCCGTGACAGAACGATCTGACCAACGTTATGGATGCAGCAAGTTCAGCTTCACTGACTGAGTTCATCAACCACAGTATCGCTCGTATGGACCAGCAGCAGGAGAGTATCACCACCACAGGGCGCGCTGTGCAAGCGCTCGTGACGCAGGTGTCCGAGCTCTCCCAACAATTACAACTTCTGAGAAATCCCGCTGCGCCGCCCACACCGCCAATTCCCCCCACACCACCGGAGCCGGGTGTCCAACCTGAGCCACGCCTACCTGTTCCTCAGAGCTATGCTGGTGAGCCCAATTTTTGCAGAGCCTTTCTTACACGGTGTTCTATGCATTTTTCCCTACAGCCCCGGACCTTTGAGAGAGAAGAGTCCAAGGTGGCGTTTGTACTCACCCTCCTCACGGGTCAGGCGGCACTATGGGGAACGGCGGTGTGGGAGAACAAGGATCCATGCTGCACCTCGTTCCAGGCACTCGCCGCCGAGATGAAGAGGGTCTTCGACCGTGCTGTGGCAGGCAAGGATGCTGCCAGACTCCTCGCGGAACTAAGACAAGGTGATCGTACAGTAGCCGACTACTCTATCGAGTTCAGAACGTTGGCGGCAGAGTGCAGATGGAACGAGGAGGCTCAATGGGACATGTTCCTGCATGGGCTGGCCGACCGTGTCCAAAGGGAGATTTACATCTTGGACCTTCCCCAGAGTCTCAACGGACTTATCGACCTGGCATTGCGAGTGGATGCTCGTCTTAACCGCCTGGAGCGGTACACTCAGTCTAACCAAAGACTGAGAGGCGCGGAAGGTCGATCAACCAATGAGGGAGACACGGTCGGTCCCATCGCTGATCCCGAGCCCATGCAGGTAGGGAGAGCTCGGCTTTCCCGGGAGGAGAGAGAGAGGCGGAGGTCCCGAGGACTATGTCTGTACTGCGGAGGAGCGGGCCATTTTTTACATGCGTGTCCAGTAAAAGAACAAGCCCGATAGTAATGAAGAGGCTACTATCGGGTGGGATCTCTGCTGAGAAGTCCTCACCATCCACTCTCCTTCCGGTAAGACTGAGATGGGCCAACCACACACATACCTGCCAAGCCTTACTGGACTCCGGAGCCGAAGGTAATTTCATGGACATTCATTTCGCTCAGAAATTTCATCTCCCCATCACACCTCTCACCAGACAGATCTCCGTTAATGCTCTTAATGGACAGGAACTCCCCAGCATCTCCCTTACTACCTGTCCCATAACTCTTACTACGTCAGGCAACCACACTGAAACCATCACGTTTCTCCTCTTGGACTCCCCTCTGGCACCCATAGTTCTTGGTCATCCCTGGCTTAGTCAACACAACCCCAGGGTGGATTGGCGCCAACACTCTATCTCTGAATGGAGCACACAGTGTTACGAGTCTTGTCTTGTGTCTGCTTGTCCGCCTGTGTCTGTTTTTGTGTTTCAGGAGAAGGCGGCGGATTTATCAAACGTGCCCGTGGAGTACCTGGATCTGAAGGAAGTGTTCAGTAAGTCCCGTGCGGCTTCTCTCCCTCCGCATCGTCCCTATGACTGTGCTATAGATTTACTGCCAGGTAAATCCCCACCTAAAGGCAAACTTTACTCTCTTTCTGTTCCCGAGAGGGAGGCCATGGAGAAATATATTTCTGATTCTCTAGCAGCGGGGTTCATCCGACCTTCCTCTTCTCCTGCGGGGGCGGGGTTCTTTTTTGTGGGGAAGAAGGATGGTTCCTTGCGACCTTGTATTGATTACCGAGGACTGAACAACATCACGGTAAAGAATACTTATCCTTTGCCGTTGATGTCTTCAGCCTTCGAGAGGTTGCAGGGAGCATCCGTTTTCACAAAATTGGATTTACGTAACGCTTATCATTTGGTTCGCATTCGGAAGGGGGATGAGTGGAAAACCGCCTTTAACACCCCTAGGGGGCACTTCGAATACTTGGTCATGCCCTTCGGGTTGTCCAACTCCCCAGCGGTTTTTCAGGCACTCGTCAATGACGTGTTGAGAGATATGGTTGACCAGTTCATATATGTCTACCTGGATGACATATTGATTTTTTCTTCTTCTCTCCAGGAACACGTTCAGCACGTCAGGCGAGTGCTTCAGAGGCTGCTAGAGAATGGGCTTTTTGTCAAGGCGGAGAAATGCGATTTTCATGCACAGTCTGTTTCTTTTCTAGGATACATCGTCTCGTCTGAGGGAGTACGTATGGACCCTGACAAGGTTAAGGCTGTGGTAGATTGGCCAAGTCCAGATTCCCGTAAGGCCCTACAGAGGTTTCTGGGGTTTGCCAATTTTTACCGGCGTTTCATTCGTAATTTCAGCCAACTAGCCGCGCCTCTGACCGCCTTGACCTCCCCCAGAACTACGTTCAGGTGGTCCGATACAGCTGAGGCTGTATTCGCCAAACTTAAGAGCCGCTTCGTTTCGGCCCCCATTCTCATAGCCCCTGATCCTTCACGTCAGTTCGTGGTGGAGGTCGATGCGTCAGAGGTGGGGGTAGGTGCAGTTCTGTCTCAACGTTCTTCCACTGACGACAAGATGCATCCCTGCGCGTTTTTGTCCCATCGTTTATCACCCGCCGAACGTAATTATGACATTGGTAACAGAGAGTTGTTGGCGGTCAAATTAGCGTTGGAAGAATGGCGTCATTGGTTAGAAGGTTCGGGGGTACCTTTTATCGTTTGGACTGATCATAAGAACCTGGAATATATCAGGTCTGCTAAAAGACTTAACTCCAGGCAGGCTCGGTGGGCACTTTTTTTCGGACGATTTGATTTTTCTCTCTCGTACCGCCCGGGTTCCAAGAATATCAAACCCGATTCTTTGTCACGTATTTTTGATCCTTCCGAACGCCCGTCTACTCCCGAGTGTATTTTACCTGAGACATTAGTGGTCTCCACTCTTACATGGGAGGTCGAATCGAGGGTCAGTACGGCCTTAGAAGGGGTAACGCCTCCGCTCGGTTGCCCACCGAATCGTTTATTTGTGCCGGAGGGGTTACGGTCCGACGTTATCAAGTGGGGACATTGTTCCAACGTTGCTTGTCATCCAGGAGTAAATCGCACCAGTTTTTTGGTCAAGCAACGATTCTGGTGGCCATTGATGGCTCACGACATTCGCAATTTTGTTTTGGCTTGTTCGGTTTGTGCCACTGGTAAGACTTCCAATCGACCCCCAGATGGGTTACTCCAACCGCTGTCTGTCCCTTCGAGACCCTGGTCCCACATTGCGCTAGATTTCATTACCGCCCTCCCACCCTCCCAGGGAAAGACAGTCGTTTTGACCGTAGTGGACCGGTTCTCGAAGGCGGCTCATTTTATTCCCTTGCCTAAATTACCATCTGCCAAGGAGACAGCGGTAACTGTTGTAGATCACGTCTTTCGGTTACATGGCCTCCCGATGGACGTGGTTTCCGACAGGGGTCCCCAATTTGTGTCCAAATTTTGGCAGGAGTTTTGTAAGTTACTGGGTGCGACTGTCAGTCTGTCTTCGGGGTTCCATCCTCAAAGCAATGGCCAAACCGAGAGAGCCAACCAGGATTTGGAGAGAGTGTTGCGATGTTTGGTATCCAAGAATCCTTCCTCCTGGAGTCAGCAACTCTCTATGGTTGAGTACGCTCATAACTCGTTACCAGTGTCGTCCACGGGCCTCTCTCCGTTTGAATGTAGCTTAGGTTACCAGCCACCTATCTTTCCCAGTCTGGAATCCGAAGTCGCGGTCCCCTCCGCTCACGCCTTCGTCCAGAGGTGCCGCCACACCTGGAGTAGAGCCCGTGAGACTCTCCTTCAGGTGGGGGCGCGCACCAAGGCTAAGACCGATCGCCACCGGTCGAAGCCTCCCGTATACGTCGTGGGTCAAAAGGTGTGGCTTTCTACCAAGAACATTCCGCTCCGCTCCGTATCTAACAAGTTAGCTCCCAAATTTATTGGCCCGTTCCCTGTCACCAAGATTATTAGTCCGGTGGCTGTCCGACTCAAACTTCCTCCGGCGTACAGGAGAATACATCCCGCCTTCCATGTATCAAAGATTAAACCCGTGTTTCATTCACACATTAATCCGCCGGCCCCGGTTCCCCCACCGCCGCGACTCGTAGACGGGGAACCTACATATTCGGTAAACCGTATTCTGGACTCGAGACGGAGGGGACGCGGATTCCAGTACTTGGTGGACTGGGAAGGTTACGGTCCGGAGGAGAGAAGTTGGGTTCCTGCTAGGGACATCCTGGATCACTCCCTTATCGATGATTACAATCGACAGGTAGGTTCGTCTGGGAACGCCAGGAGGCGTTCCTAGGAGGGAGGGTACTGTCACGGTTGGTAATCCGCTGTCTCATTCTGGTCTTGTGTGTTTGTGTGTGTGTGTGTGTGTGTGTGTGTGTGTGTGTGTTCGTCACGCTGATTGTTTCATGTGGGCGTCACCGCTGATTACCAGTGATCAGCGGCAGCTGAATGTCATCTACCAGCCTATTTATTGCCCTGTCTTTCGTCCCATGTTTGTCAGATCGTTGCTGGATATCGCCCGTGCTGCTTCCTGTTATCCTGTGTGTTCCTCTGTCTGAGTCATCGTGTCGTGCTGTTCCGGTTCCAGTCCCGTTTGGATTACTCACCTGGTGTTTTCCCTTCACTCTGGATACTCTACACACGGTCTTCACTCTTCTGTTCAGGACTGCCCATCGAAGTCCCTGTGTCACCACTCTCCTGCTGGCTGCAACGTGTTGGACTCTGTGGTTTTCTCAATAAAGAGATTTTACTTGCAACTTGCATCCGCGTATTATTCCCGTGACAGTAACACAGCTAATTCCACCAATCAGAGATAAGATAGGAGTCTTATGACCATTTCATTTTTTACCCACTTCCTCCCAGATCCCATATGAATGGTCGTCAAGGCTGTAAATAGGTACATGCAGATTTTATAAAGAAAAACAAAACAAAACAGATATTTAGGTAAGAATGTAATATATATATATTTTTTTTTTACTAAAACTCTATTTTGTTTAGTACTTAAACTTTTGCAGATAAAATCATATAACTTAAATTAGATTAAATTGTAATTTCTGATCTGTGATGATTTCTGAAATGTGATGCATTTTTGACCGGCTAATTTCAAACCGTTATGCTAATACAGCTAGCTAAACACTGGCTGACAGGGGTGGGGTTAGTTGTAACACGTCTTTAAAAAGTGTTACAGTGATCCTCTTACATAAAACTAAGAACAGTTTCTTTTTTTACTAATCTTACCAACATGTCTTCCAACCAATATGCCTATATAGGTCGTTTGTCACTTCCCTGAAATACGACCCATAAGAGCGTTTACTAAAGTTGTGCCCCTATCGACAACAGGACACTTTCATTTTAATGCATTGTACCCTTTTATCTGCGTTTTTGTTTTAATAAAAAAAATAGTTTTGCTAAATGGAAATAGGACAAATGGCGGGTAAGGGACCGTGTAAAAAGTCCACACGTTGCATTTAAAAGAACACACATTTTGATTGGTAACGACGGTCATACGTCATTTCATGACGACAGACTTAACACGACACTGTCATTATTTTTACGCCAGCTAGAGGGAGCATGACTTTAAAACGTAAATATAGGTCGTAATAAGGTGCTTGAAAAAATGACCTATAGGGTTGTTTTTGGAGGAGGACAGTCTCAATCTTACAGATTGCCTAGACAGTGGAAAAGAATGACAGATAGAGCCGTACCGGCCAACTTACCCAGTGTTACAACCTACCCCAGTAGTGTAGATTGTAACAAAGACACATATATTTGACATCAACTCATAAGGGCTGTGATATTCTTGCTGATATTTGAATGGGTGTCTTTTGTAGTAAACAAATGTGGGTACTTTGTATAAAAGTTTGAGCACTCTAGGTCAAAAATTCAGCAAGTTACAAATGCTGAAGCAAAAAGTGTTACAACCATACCCGTTCTCCCCTACAACCTCAAATAATAGAAACTGGTCAGACTAACCTGAAGTTCAAGCACAATGTCACAGGAGGACATGACAGCAGGAGCGCTGATGCATGAAATCAACTCAACACGTTAGTCATCATGTGATGGTGAACCGTGAACGTGAAGCTCAAAGGAGAAGCAGAAAACTCGACTTTATTCTGAGTCAGGAGTTTCCCGGAGAGCCGAGCTGCAGAAGTGAACCCAACAGAATAGCAAGACGGATCGAGACGTGATCAGCTGTGACTGACGATGACGTCTCGGCACGCGATGCTCCGTTCCAGGATGATGAAGAATGGTATGGCTCCCGAATCAACCTGCTTCTGATCACACACGACACGACGGATTACTGTCTGACCTCCTAATGAGGAGGAAACACAACAGACTGATGAGAACCAAACCCCAAACACACATGAGATCTCTTCAATATCTCAGTTGTTTCTCCTAGACATCTGTGACATTGTCTCTTGCTTATCAGATGTTTCCAAGACCTCCTAATCCGACTAAATTACACACCTCAAAATACTGAAAGACGTGTGGATCTACAAAAACATTTCATCCTATATTTTGCATGAAAATGCATCTTACAATGACTACCATTAAAGGAGTGGGTGATTATGATTTCACTCTTTTAACTTTAGTTAGTGTGTAATGTTGCTGTTTGAGCGTAAACAACATCTGCAAAGTTACGACGCTCAAAGTTCAATGCAAAGAGAGATATTTCCTTTTAAACAATTCGCTGTTTAAGGACTACAACAAACAGCTGGTAGAGACTACAACAAGCTTCTTCCTGGGTTAGTGACATCACTAACCCTAAAATTTACATAAACCCCGCCCCCGAGAACACGCAACAAAGGGGCCGGGGCCATGTTGGGCTGCTTTAGAGAAGAGGAAGAGTTGTTGTAGTAGAGTGTTGTTGTCATGCCTGTCATTTTACGCCGGACTGCTTCACAAACGAGGGTCAATTCAATGCTGGATTTGAACAAAAGATTAACGTGACGGCACATGCTAGTCGATGAGTTGAATCAACTCCACAGCAACTACATAAATTTATCCACTATCCATTCAGAAACGTCCAGTTTCGTTCTAAAAGTTGTAACTTCTTCCTGAGTCTCTCCATCAGTGTCGACTCCGGTTTGAACAATGTAAGGCTGAACACCGTTACTGACAATCCTCATTTTGGCTGCGTGAGATTCTCCAGCTTTGTTGTTGTTGAGCAACCGAAGCACGAGCTGTTAAAGCTCCGCCCTCTTCTGGAAAGGGGGCCGGGAGCAGCAGCTCATTTGCATTTAAAGTGACACACACAAAAACTGTGTGTTTTTGCTCACACCCAAATAGGGGCAAATTTGACAAGCTATAATAAATGATCTGTGGGATATTTTGAGCTGAAACTTCACAGACACATTCTGGGGACACCAGAGACTACATTACATCTTGTAAAAGATGTAAAAGTTTTGTGTTGTGACATTACTTTTACGACATTATGTTCATTTATTATTTTCATTATAAATATATTTCCATTAATAATTAAGATGACTTTTTTTTCATTATTACTGTAACATGTCTGGTCTCTTTGATTATTAAAATTAATAATGAATAATAAAAAGGAAATAATCATTAAAGGGGGGGTATAATGCTATTTCATGTATTCTGACTTATTTACACTGTTAAAGAGTAGGGTTATCATGCTAAACATGCCCAAAGTTTCAAAACACGAGTTGAACGTATGACGGAGTATTTCTGTGCCAAAAATACTCTTCCAAATCCTCATAAACTTTGTGGTCTTTTTTTCGAGTATGGGGCTGTGTGACGTCAAAGAGGTCGAAATTCCTTCTTCTCCCGGAAGAGCGCACGCGCACACGTCGACCAGAGAGAGAGAGAGCAAGAGCACACCCATCAACGCACGTTCGGCTTTACGGAAGTCGTCGATCACACGGCACACGCCTCCAGGAGCTCGGCTAAAATTGTATATATTAATTAAAAAAAAAAAAAAATACCATAAATCAAATGTCGTATTACTATTATAAAATAATATATATATTTTTTTGCTTTACAGTAATGAAAATTTAGGACATAAATATAGGGCATACATTTTCTTATTCAAAGTGCACTTTTATTTATTTTTCCTTTGGTCCTGAAGTGAAATATGAGTGGGACATTTCCTTGACACATTTAACAACAACTAAAATCATTCAGCCATTTGTGATCACACATGACGTGATATGACATGAAAGGTGGAGGTAGAAAGTGAGAGACAGAAAGAGAGAAAGAGAGAGAGAGAGAGAGAGAGTGGACGAGTGAGAGTGAGTGTATGAGAGGAACACAGAGAGTCTCTCGCAGCCACAACATTGGTGTTTTCTCTCTTTGTCCTGCTCTCTCCACGTCGACTCGTTCAAGATTTCTGTCTTCAACTATGGATCTGTAAGGATGAACTCTGTGGACGTCTGGAGTCAGGAAACCTGCTGTGAAAATCCCATGAGGAGCTGAAGAAATACTTCATCCAGGAATTAAACACACCAGATCATCATGGATCTTTCTTTTATGGCTGCGCAGGTATGAGATGTTTAACATTATAAAGATACAAGCTTTCTACGAACATCAACCTGTTCACTTTGAAAGCATGTGAGTTTAGAGCTCAAAGATCCTCATCATCCACTGAGATGATTCCAGATCTTTTGACAACTTCTTTATGTGCGCAGTTTAACCAGTGACTTGTATGTGTGGGTGTGTGTGTATTTACACACACTGGCCACTTTATTAGGTACACCTGTTCAACTGCTCATTAATGCAAATATCTAATCAGCCAATCACATGGCAGCAACTCAATGCGTATAAGGCATGTAGACGATCTGCTGTTCACACTGAGCACTTTGCAAACACCATTTATCACATTAACATCCATCACATTATGCAGGTACGTCACGTCACTGAAGAAGAAGAATGGTCATTTTTAGACACTTCAGGCATTTAGAGTGTGTTTTATCAAGACGAGATTGATTGTCTAGTCATTGAAATGCACGTCAGACGCAGTTAAATAAATGCACCTATTTTTCTTCCGATGACTTTTTAAATGTGACGATAACACAAGAGTGATTGCAAATGAGCGCGGCACACTCCATTAACCTACTGGGAGAAAAGTGATTCATGAATCGAATGTTGTGATAAACGCTATTGTTTTGAGATGGGCACAATAAATGTGACTCCCATGAGGCAGTTCAGCATCTGCCATGAACACAACCGGACAGCAGGTGCTGAATAATCAAAACTTTCCAACGTCATCACTCAGCAAATGTCTCACAGCGGCCCGACGGCTCACGTTTCACACAGCAGGAATGAATCTTCTAGAGCAAACGTGTCAGATCGGCCCCCGGCGGGCATCAGCGTGGCACCAGTGACCCTCCAGTGTCACTTTCCTCTTCGCTTGTTTACTGCCGCGAGTGCCAGTGGCCGACTTGACACAGATACACACAGCACAATCACTGTTTTACACTTTATTCACCACAAAATGAGAGAGTGCAGGCTAAATAAGAATATGAGGGTTTAAAAGCATAGAAAGTATGATTTAAAAATAGATCAGTGTTTCACAAGAAAATACTATTTCAGCTTTCTACTTCAAAATTTCATGCTTAAGTACGTTACTTGCCATTTCTTTGTAATTATATGGGAAATTTACTAGCAATTTCTGAGTAAATCCGACACCATTTTTTTCAGTGTTATTTTAGTATTATTATTTATATACTATTACAGTTTGTATTACTATTTTGAATTAGATTTTATTTTTATATTTTCAGTTTCATTATAATTATGGCATCATAGATTCTAGCAAATACATAAATCAAGTAATTTATGTGATTTTTGTCTTTTTTTTTTTTTTAAATAATACTATTTAGTTACATTCAAAGTTACATTTATATTTATTTCAGTTTTAATTTTGATTTATTTCCAGTTAGTAATTTTACTGCTTCAACATAAAATTATTTCATTTATGTAGGTTACATTTATTTTTATTTCAGCTTTAATTTTTATTTATTTATTTCCAGTTAGTAATTTTACTGCTTCAACTTCAACTTATTTCATTTATTTAGGTTATATTTATTTTGATTTCAGCTTTAATTTTGATTTCCAATTAGTAATTTTAGTGCTTCAACTTAAACTCATTTCATTTATTTATAGGTTAAATTTATTTTGTAATTCTGCTTTAATTCTGATTTATGTCCAGTTAGTAATTTTACTGTTTCAACATAAAATTATTTCATTTATGTAGGTTAAATTTATTTTTATTTCAGCTTTAATTTTTATTTATTTCCAGTAATTTTACTGCTTCAATTTCAACTTATTTCATTTATTTATAGGGTTTTTTTTTTCAGCTTTAATTTTAATTTATATCCACTTAGTAATTTTACTGCTTCAACTTCAACTTATTTTATGTATTTATAGGTTAAATTTATTTTTATTTCAGCTTTAATTTTTATTAATTTCCAGTTAGTAATTTTACTGCTTCAACTTAGACTTATTTCATTAAATTGCAAAGGCAACATTTCTAATTTTCCTTTAGTTCAAGTTTTTTAATCTAATATTTATATTTTATTCTGTATCAGCTTTATTTCAATACCAAAAATAGTTTATTTTTTAGTAAATGATAATAATGTGAAGATGCATTTAGTTCATGCAGTGTCAGGACACTTCCAAATATGTCTTTTTCAAAACTACATCTATGGTTTAGCATTTCAGAATTAAAAAAAAAAAAAAAAAAAAAAAAAACCCTTCTTTTGGTCAAATGTTTCAAATGCAAAGTGTGTCTGTGCATCTTCCTTCAGAGTAACTGATCTAATGCAATGGCATTCATACATTTTTAATACGTTTTGGGGTCACTGTACAGTGTACAGTACTGTGGGGGTCATGTAAACTGATGCATTTAATGCGGTCAGGTTTATTTATGACCTGGTCATGAAACCAGTGCTTGAAAAATGAGAACAGAGCGCTATGAGAACAGGAATTGCTTGCATTAGTAATTTATGAATTGTATTTCAGTGGCGTGCTGTTTGGAGACGGTGGCGCGCTGTAGGGCTGGTTATACTGATGCTTCAGACACACGTTCTGCTCCCTGTGGAGTTTCTCTCATGGAGCTTCTTGTCTTTTTGTGGATTCAGAACGTCTGACGTGACCTTCCTCGGAGCTACAAGAAACCCCATGGGCTGTGACACCGTGACCCGTTATAAACACAAGCTCCTGTGAAAGAGCTTGTGTTGAAGTTACCTAAACTATCAATAGGCCTATATTTAGAACTACGTCCACATACATTACATAGGCACTCAAGCCTCCTCATTTATACTTTATTTGGCTTGAAGCTTGTATCATAAAGACAACATTAACAAATACCATGTAAATACCATGGTAAATTTTTTTAAAAAAGATAAAAAATCAGTATCATACCATCTCTAAGGTATTTTTTTTTTTTTATGGAGATATCAGTTATGTCTCAATCAAGTGTCATCTTTTGTTTCTGCTAAAAATAATCTATAAAAGTTTATGGATTTATTAAGGTAAACTTTGGACTTTTTAAAGACCTTTTTAAGACTAAGTAAAGTGAATTTAAGGAATACCATCAGGAATAGGGGTGCAACAGATCGTAGTTGGTCATTGAGAATACCGTTAAAGGGTTCGTTCACTCCAAAATGAAAATTGTCATTAATTACTCGCCGTCATGTCGTTCCAAACTCGTAAGACTTTCGTTCTTCTTCAGAACATGAATGAAGATCTTTTTGATGAAGTCTGAGAGATTTCTGTCCCTCCATTGACTGCCTTTGCAATGACCATTTTGACGCTCCAAAAAGTTCATAAAGAGATCGTAAAACTAATCCATATGAAATCGAGTGGTTTAGTCAAAATATTCTGATGAAACTCAATCACTTTTTATGATGAACAGATTTAATTTAGGCTTTTACTCACATGTAAACACTGATCAGCAGAAGCTCAACCAAACGCGAATGACGCACAAGAACAAACTCTTCAAGCTCAAACGTGCTGAGTAACCAATGAGGTTCATTCTCGTGTGTTGAACACAAAAGTAGCTCCCATCCACTATAATATGGAAACAACTATTTTATAATTTATAATTTACTGTACCTTCTGATCACACTGCACAAAAGTGCTGTTCTTCCTTAGTTTTTTTGTCTTGTTTTCCGGTGCAAATGTCTTAAATCAAGATGCATTTGCTGGAGATGCAAAATGGCATAGAATACGAAGTCTTGTTTTCTATGAATTTGATCAGTATGAAGCGAGTTTGTGATTAAAACAAGAATAAATCTCTGTCAATGAGCTCAAAAAAGCAGCTTAATAAAAAGGGAAGTTTTCATAACTCGTTGACATATTTGTTCTTGTTTTAGGCATTTATTTTGTTAAATTTTTTAGGACATCATTTTATATTTGCACCTCAAGTAAATGTATCTTGATTTAAAGATGTTTAGATAATTGTACTGGAAAATAAAACAAAAATATTGAGGAAGATATTCATTTTTTATTTTTTTTTGCAATTCATGCACCATTTAACTTTATGAATTTAAGACTTTCTGCTCTGATATAATACCTTAATTTGTGTAAGGGGCGAATTAAGACTTTTTAGGACCTGCAGAAACCCTGTTTATAATGTTTAATGTTTATATTATTAAAATATTTTTTATATTTATTCTTTTTTTTATTATTATTTTTATGAAAATTAAGCATATTTACACCTAAGTTCTCATTAATGTAATGCAAAAATTTAAATTTTTAAATCAACTTTAAATCTTTATCATGATAGTATTTGTTTCACTACGAGTCATTATTAGGACAGCAGGAAATGGAGTTATTATACCAATGATCTTCTTATCCTCTGACTTAATTGAATCAGCGAGAGCTCTATTGAGTCACAGCGACAAACTGAAGGACAAAACATCCGATTCACAGCAGACCTTCCCGCATGACATGCATGAATAATGGATAGAAAATTCGTATTTATGAGCTTCACAGGTTCTTCTTGTCGAGTCATGTGTCAGTCTAGTTCAGCAATCATCTAATCTTTCCTTTTTAGACTTTAAATTTGGTAGATGTCACTTATTTTTCATTGACTTGCCATAGAGACACTTTTCACCATCCTATACATTTCTGTTCCTACATGTTTCTCATTCAATGTTCTTTTTCAATGGGATATAAAAAAAGAAATTCATGAAAACATAAGCATAATAAACAAGCAAGATTATCAGAACTGATCTCTGCCATATTCAAAGGATAAACTACATCTGCATGAAACTCTGAAACTGATATTATTCCCGAGAAATATTCCTGATGCTTCACAGATGTGCCGCATACCCTCCGTCTGACTGAGCTGATGTGCGTTCAAGAAAATATCACTTTTACCCTCAAACCTCGTTTCTTCTTCTAGTGGAAGTCGGTCATGTTGTTGCTTGAGGTCTGTTTCCATCTCTTCCTCTTCTCCGCTCTAGTTTCCTGTCACAAACATCAGAACGCCTCACTGGAGATCCTGCTGTTGATCAAGTGAGGTTGAAAACTACACCTTCTGCAAATGAAATTGCCGTAATAATTGTTAAAAATGGCTTTTCAATCACAGATGATGAAAAAGATGACCCAGACATGCTCTTATTTTCTCTGAAGAGAAAGACTACAATTAAAATTTACAAAGTTTTATCAACTTTCCTGAACTCCCTGAAACGCCTCCATTGTAGTCTTGAGTTTTCCTCTGGGAACGAACACGTCACACTATTCCTCATTTAAATAATTCATATGCAGAATAAAGGGGCGGGGCCTGGTTGAGTTAGTTAGTTGTGTGTTGAAGCTGGCGGTTATGGTAAGGGGCGGGACATTTCCCAAACACCAATCACAACACACTGCTCCAGCCGACCAATCAGAGCACATTGTGCTTTTCAGAAGGAGGGGCTTCATAGAGACAGGAACTAAACAGAGTGTTACTGACAGACTGGGAAGGAGAAGCTGCAACAATGGAGAATATGAGGAAAATAATGTGTTTTTGAACATTCAAGCATGAAAACCTGTTCTAGCAGAGCCCAAAAACAAAATCAAGACTTTGTAGAAGGGTATAATAGGTCCTCTTTAAGCAGTATGCTAGTATTCTATCCGAACACAGCCATAGTGTTATACACTCCATGGTCTCGCTGCCCTAAAATGACCCTGTTTCTCCCTGAAACAAACCCTCAGTCGTATCCGAGCATGACACCGGGAATCAGTTTTAGTGTGTGCGTTCGCTAAGAGCTCGTGCAGGAGAACACGACACCTGCTCAGGGCTTTCCAGCACATCCGTGGCTGTCCGTCTGGAAACACATCTTTACGCCACAGGCTAATGTTCTTCTGAAAGGAAAGCTCTTCTGTAAAGTCACAGCAGCATCTTGGTCAAAACACATTAGAGAAGATTCGAGATTTAAACTCATATTAACATTTTACTTAAGTAAAGTCATGTGTAGGCATGATGTAACATACAGTGGCCTCTTCAACACTTTCTATGATATTTTTTCTAATACATTCAGACATTAAATTGACTTCAGTGTCCAAATACTTGGCTGCTTTTCCACTTGAGTAATTCAGTACAGAAGTAGGTCAATTATATTAGAAAAGCTCATTAGCATGATAAAGAGCTGAATGGTGTGTGGATTTAATTCACATTAAGACCAGAATAGTGATGGCGTCTCTCAAAGAAATGCATTTTTCATATGGCTGTAATGAAGCTTTTGTTTAAAGCTCTTTCCTCGTCCGTCCCTTCATGCGCAAGTTAAATTTCTATTCCAGCTTTAAAGGCTTAAATATTGAAATGACATTATAAAACTGTGAGTGGGTGTGTTTTATAAAGAACAAGTTTTAATGTTGAATTTTTCCACATCTCCATGAGTTCAGACTGTTCCTTACTACTGTGCATAAATAAAATATTGTTGTTTTTATTAATAATGCATGATAAGGTAGGATGGATGGACAGTTAGACAGTTAAATAGATAAGCAGATGATGGATGGATGGATGGATGGATAGATGACAAATAGAGAGATGGATGGATGATAGATAATTAAATAGATAAACAGATAAATAGGGATTATGATGGATAGAAAAACTTAAATAGGGATGATGGACTGATGGACAAATAAAGAGATGGATGGATGGATGGATGGATGGATGGATGGATGGATGGATGGATGGATGGATAGATAGATAGATGATAGATAGTTAAATAGATAAATAGATAAATAGGGATGATGATGGGTGGATGATAGAAAGATATTTAAATAGAAAAATGAGATAGATAAAATGGGATAGATAGATAAATAGATAGATAGACAGACAGACCTCACCAGCTTCTGTCCTTCATGAGTAAAGTGATAATAATTCAGCTTTATCCAGCACTCTACAACCCGTTTTACTCATGCTTTTATTGATCGTCTGGCAGAATCAATAAAGTACAGTGCTGTGACCAGCGAGGCGAACGGTTCACGTCCACCATAATGTGTAAACACAGAAGCGTCTCATCATTAGCATGAGACAAATGAGCAGAGTTAGTGTCTCACTCATCAATACTACACTGCTAAAGCCTGACCTTTCAAAATTATAGAGTGCATTAGCGTCCGCCCACTTTTTCACCAGCATTGGTTCTGAAAGTGTTTTTTCCATTCATTTATCCCATAGGGATTTTTTTTTAAGTCTTCGTTAAAGTGTTTTAAGCCATGAACCAAACCAACCAGCAATGAGGAGACTCATTAAACATTACAAACTTTAATCTGAAGCAAAAAATATTTGAAAGAACTACAATCCCATGAAGCATTGCAAATGACAAATAAAACATATTCATGTACATTTACTTGATTATAGAAACTTTATTTTAAGATTATTGCAAAATATGCACATATAGACAGCTCTTTTGCAGCAATTTCCTTGCCACAACTCTGATCTGTAGAATTTTCTGTATATGCATCATGGGTAATGTAGTTTTTCCCCAGGAATTCCTCTGTTAAACACTAATATTTTAAAAATAAGTTGATTTAATGCAAGTTAAATCGAATACTATCAATTAACAACCTATAGCTTGCAGTAAGACTGTCTTTAAAGGTTTATGCGTTCTCATTAAAAATCTACCTCCCCTATTCCTTCCCGAAACCGAATGTTGGCTACATTTAATATTGACTTGCTTAGCAAATGTTTACATCATTAAAAAGTTTCACCTCTAATAAATGAATATTACTTTTCAAAAATGTATTTAAATATTCCTGCTTAAAACCACATAGTGTAGTTACAGCTCTCTGCCAGCAGGAGACATACTAACCAGCCAAAGGGCTGCAAACTCTCTATAGAGCACTGGTCTCAAACTCAATTCCTGGAGGGCCACAGCTCTGCAGAATTTAGCTCCAACCAGCTCGGAAGTTTCTAGTAATCCTGAAGACCTTGATTAGCTGGATCAGGTGTGTTTGATTAGGGTTGGAGCAAAACTGTGCAGAGCTGAGGCCCTCCAGGAATTGAGTTTGAGACCACTGCTCTATAGCATGTGGTTATAGTATCTGTGACAGTGTGAATGATAGTTTATTTAGCCAAGGAAGAAAAGGCTTTCTGGGTTATTTAAAAAAATATCATGATTTACATTTATGCATTTGGCAGATGCTTTTATCCAAAGCGTCTTACACTGCATCCAAGGCACACATTTACATTTTATCAGGGAAAGCACGAAGGCTTTCTCAGAGGCATCATACTGTATGTACAGTAGAAATGGAACAAAGCTTTTTATTGCTCCAGCAACCTGTGCTGTTGGGCTTTGATTGTCTCAACCAATAAATCACTCTCACTTCCCACTTCCTAAATATTTATGGCACATTAATTAAGCCCCAGTTCCCTCTGCGGGCCTCGCATGCATTTGTGGAGAAACACGCTTCTCGTGTGTAACAATTGTCCTGAGACAGTTCTCCTTTAACTGTGCCATTCAAAACAGACATGACGATGCTCTGGGAAATATTTTCTGACAGAACAACAACATTCGTGAGATGTGCTCTGCTCGAATTTAGTTTTCATGTTGATGTGCTTTGATGGATCAACTCATGGTTTTACTCCTCAGTGCCTGCGCCAGTATTTGGTCAGGCTATATAAAGATATTCCTCAAATGCAATACATAAAATAAAACTACAAACCCAACAATGTTATTTGTGGTGTTTGCTAAGGCAAGTATCACTATCATTATTACTCATTTAGGTTTAGTGATGTGATCAGAGATGCACCGATACTAAATTTCTCTGCTGATACTGATAATTGATTATTAAGATGGCTTGAGAAAGCCAACTTACTGAAAATGCTATTTAAACTTACTTCTGAGACTAAAATTTCTGACTCTAACTCCTCCTAGAGCTTTGAAGCTAGAACCACCAAACTCAGGTCAGACCTTCAGACTGTTTGGACTTAGTGTGCTTTATCTTTTCTAACTGATCCGACTTATGGTTTTCCTAAAAATGACGATTAAAACTCAGAAAAATCCCATAGACTTATATGGACAATGTTCAAATGAGACTATTCTTTCTTTCTATCTATCTATCTATCTATCTATCTATCTATCTATCTATCTATCTATCTATCTATCTATCTATCTATCTATCTATCTATCATCTATCTATCTATCTATCTATCTATCTATCTATCTATCTATCTATCTATCTATCTATCTGTCTGTCTTAGCTAGCTTTTAAAACTACTAAACTAAAATGAAAAACTATTACAAACTGAAAACATTTAAACTTCAAGCTTTTAAAACTACTTCAAACTTTCTGGTAAGGCTTTCTCAAGCCAACTTCAAAGTTTGTCTCGACAGACTTTTTTTTTTCTAGTTCAGAATATCTACCGATATAGTTTGATTTTCTTAAGAAACAAAATCTCTCCAAAATAATGCTGTAAACTATACAAGGGACCCTCTCATTTAGTACATTACTATAATATTAGAGGTTAAAATCAACAACAGAGCTATTTTATTTGACTAGTATTTCTTTTCAGATATAATAATTCCACTCAAATAAAACCAAAATGTTTTTCTGTCCCCTTTTGATTGACAGTATATAATCGGCCCTAATCATTGGCTGTTTTTAAGATGGCTGATAGTGAAAATAATTGCTTTTTTGGCTGATACTGATTATTGGTTGATACATCGGTGCAGCTCTAGATCAAACCTCAACAAAACAGGTGAAAAAAAAAATCCTATGCCTTGCATTAAAGGCTAGAGATGCACAATACTAAATTTTTCTGCTGATACTGATAACCGATTATTGCGAGTCAATAACGTAGGAACACACAAGCAACAGCACAGCAACCACCCGAAACACCCTAGCAGCCACTCAGAACATCCAGCAAACATTTAGCAACATCCTAGCAACCACCCAGAACACCCTAGCAACTACACAGCAACAAACCATACCAGCTTAGTTACCACCCTAGCTACAGTACCACCCTCAACACTCTAGTAACCACCCAGACTACACTTGCAACCGCATAACATCACCCTAGCAGTCACCCAGCATAGTTTAAAAATCTACATAAAAATCTAGTTTAAAACCTTGCTCAGCATAACCAGTGAAACTTAACATTGTTGAACTCTCTATCTTTCAGCTTCCAATGATGAGCGGCGCTTTCATGGACGCGTCACCCATGGACGACTGCAGCACAGAGCACTCGCTCTTCAACTCGTCCGCCAGTGTGAACGCAGCGCCCCCTGCCTCAGCACCGGCACAACAGGAGGAACAGCAGCACATGTCCAGCGATGCCGTCTGGCTGTGGATAGCCATCATCGCCACCATCGGGAACATCGTGGTGGTTGGAGTCGTTTATGCATTTACTTTCTAAGGACAGAAGGATCAATAGAAGACTTATGGTGAAGATGCAGTTTCAGTATTTTTTTTTACTTTTTTTATGTTTGTTTCACCATCCTGAGACCTCGAGCCCTACATGTACGTGGGGGATGAACAGTAGCTGCATTTGCTATGTTTTACCCGTTTCACTTGAAATGGGCCTTGCAACAGAAGGGGCCTCCGCTTGTGCTTGAAAAAGAGCCCCGTCCCCACTATCACACAGCGCACACACACCAGGGTCAGAAAATGAAGGGGGCTTGGGCCAAAAATGCCACCAAAATTAATAAAAATGCTTCCAAAAACCAAGATATGGTGAAAAAAAATAAGCAATATCACATGAGCAAAAAGTGCTGTTTTCCCAAATATCAGCACATTAGCAAATGTGATATTGATTTTATACAACAATTCAATAAACAATAAGTTGACTTACATTTTAGACACAATATTGTCTGTTTTTCCTCTATTTTGCCAACAAAAATAGTTCCAAACACTAGAGCCATTGCGCATCTCTGAGCAACACAGTTTCAGTTTCACTACTGAATGAATCCGCGTTTTTGAACGAATCGCTCTAATGAATGACTCGACAGCTCACTCACTTCTGTTCTGTCCTTGAATGAATCAGCCATTTTGAACGAATCGTTTCATTGAGTGATTCAATGACTAACTCGTTAAAGGGATAGTTCACACAAAAATGAAATTCTGTCATCATTTACTCACCCTCAAGTTGTTCAACCTGTATGAGTTTCTTTCTTCTGCTGAACACAAAAGAAGATATTTTAAAGGATGTTGGTAATCAGACAGTTGACGGTAGCTGCTGACTTCCATAGTAGGAAAAAAGATGGAATGATGGAAGTCAGTGGCTACCGTCAACTGTCTGATTACCAACATCCTCTAAAATATCTTCTTTTGTGTTCAGCAGAAGAAAGAAACCTGTACAGGTTTCGAACATGAGGGTTAGTAAATGATGATAAAATTTTCATTTTTTTGGGGTGAGCTATCCCTTTAGACAATGATTTTCTGCCACCTGCTGGCAATTTTAGTATTATTTCATTTTAGCTGAGTGACTGAGGGAGGAAGATTGAATGCTGTTTTTGTTTTATGTTATGATTGTAACAATAGTTCTGGTTAAAGAGATAGAATGCATTTATAAATAGAAAGAGTATGGCTGTCAAAATGGTTAAAAAACTTAAATATTAGTAATATTTGAATTGTATTCGAATTTAAAAGGAATAATTTCTGGTAAGGGAAAAAAAGCTTTTGGCTTGTCTCCTGAGGCACGATGCGCAAAATATTAATGCACTGAATTAAATTGTTTACTCAAATGTTTATTCTCTGATTTTTTATTTGAACTGGGCCTCCAAATTACAAAGGCCTCCTCTGGGGACAAATCAAAGAATTCAATTCACTGTAAGAAAAAAAAACAAAAAAACACTTTTGTTACTTGAAATAAAATAAACATTAATTGAAATAAAATAAACTTATTTGATAGTCATATATATAGTAGCCATAAAATGACTGATTATACAGTAAGGCCAACAGTCATATAATCAGTCAGATCTATATTCTGTTTTATTAACTTAACTTCAGATTAATCCAGTCTGATAAAGACAATTGAAACATGATGGTATCTCCCATCTGGGTGGCCACATCATCACTCTTCCTAAACTGTGAACTGTGAAAACATACTTCTACTTCATACTTGCTGAAATCACTATTATTCATTCTAGATTGTTCAGACAGGACAGATCATGAACACATGGACGCTACTTTGCTCAGTATACAGTAACATAATAAGATTTACAGTAACATATTATACTCTAAACACAATGTGCATGAAACTCCGCCATTATATTTCTTACAAGGTTTTGGTGGACATATATCTTTATTTTTAAAGCCTGTCTGACTGTATTCATGGTATAAAATGATTCAGGTTGTCAACAAATGCGATTTGGAAATTACAGAAAATCTGTAGAAAGTGAAAGCTCAGTTTGTTGTGTATAGTTTATTTAAGAGTTTTTATTTTTCAAAATGATGCTGTTTCTGTTGTAACTTGAAAAATGCCATTTACTATTAAAATTTTAATAGCTAATATCCTTCAATTTCCCTGTCATCTATTTCAGAATCCAGAAACGATGCACAGATGATTATGTTTGTATCAGCGGCGTCTGATGGACCTCAGCTGGATGAAATATTAACCTGATACCCTCATTATGAGCCCATATGAATATGATGTTTTCCTTTTTAACAAGCTCTATTTATACACAATAGTGGAAGCTGGATCAATCTAGAGTCATTCATAAGCTCTCATATTCGTCAGCTGTCACTCAAATGACATGATATCACATACATGATGGATAATTTAGATTAACGTAAATTGCAAACCTCCCAGGATGCATCTGTGTTGACAGCTCTAATAAAGTACCAGATTTTATCAGTATGGATCAAATCACTGCAAATCTGGTCAGCAAGTTCCTGTGCGTAAAATAACTGATTTTAACATCTAAAACCATTTAAATGGTCTGTTGTCCTTCCACTTTTAGCTTCTATAATCTAAAACCTCTCATATTATCAGATTGATGATAATGGCAGTGATTGATTTGCATATTGCAACATTTTTACGTCTAAAACTTCTACTACAAATAGTAGTGAAAAAAGAAACACCTGAAGAAAAAACTCTGAATGTGTCCATGATCGTAGCTCTGGGTTCATACAGCAGCACCTCATGACGAGATGATTCATTAAAGCTGTCTGTTTTTGTGCTGATGTAAGAGTTTCATGTGCTGATGCTACACATTCATTTCAGTCCGTCGGGTTTAATTATCCAGAAAAATAAAGGAAAACCTCATGAAACAATACATGAAATCTAACAGCCAAAACACACATAATCAGCTGATTGAAGGAATGAACATCTCAAATAAATTAAGAGAGAGAATTTAAAAAAAAAAAAACACACACACACACACAAATGTCTATTTCATGTGATGATGCCTATTATAATCGCCTTTGGTCAAGCTTTTGAAAGAAACAAAGGAGAGGTTAGGGTTTCTTACAAAGAGGCAGAAGTAGGTAAGTAAGTAGGTAAATAAATCAGTAAAAATTAACAATCATATTTATAAGTAACTGTATTTTACTGATCACAGACAAGATCTGTGCCTTCCAACACTAAATGTCATCCAGCAGGGGGCGCTGATGCTTAAAGAATTAACTTTAACCAATATAACCTGAATGACTGATGAAATTAAAGTTCATGGCGACCATGTCTATTAAGCCCTAAAAAGGACAAAAACACCATATAAGTATCATATTGTTGCAACTCCTCTCTTCCCAGTCTGACTAGGATACAATCTAAAAAACACTGCTTAACTGTTTCGATGTATGTCACAATAAGAGCATTGTCATGTTCATCCTTTCATGTCACTCTAACAGAAAAAGCACATTATCTCTCTCTTTAACTCTTTGTCAAACATTTATTGACATAATCAAAAGATTTTTAGTGCTTTGATGCATTTGCATCACTAAGTGCAGGTTTATGAGCAATTAAACAGGTTAAAGTACAAAATAGATGCAGATATAGTGCATGTAGCTTACACAGCTATGGATGTGTATGTCTGATAGTGTTATTACTTATAAAAAATCATTGAAACAAATCTCTGAAGTTCATAATGTGAAACTGAATGCACGTCTGTTCATGTATTCAGTGTTTGTCATAAAAAAATTGTTACTGTGTATTTTTATTTAGGTGTAAATTATTGTCCATACAAGATATTGGTTTTCTTCATTAGATTTGATTTAGTCCACTTTCCATTCTCTATTGGGTAAGCACATAAAAAGCCAGTAAATAAATTTAATTAAATAATAAGTTTAAGACATTATCCATGACTGTATAGAATCTGTCAAGTTGGCTTTGATTCTATTGGACAAAAGTCACATTGATCAGGATATGACATTTTCCTGTGCCCCCTCTAATACAGCAAAGTTGGTACATTCTCACTTCTTTTAGAATTCCTATAAAATCAATTTAACTTCCTGTTTGTCACCACTCTCACAACGCACCAGGTACCAAACATTTCAAGTCATTTTAATTCATTTTTATTTAGGTGTAAATTATTGTCCATACCAGATATTAGTATTCTTTATTAGATTTGATATTATATATTTGATTAGATTTAATATATGATTTAGGACATTATATATGATTGTATAGAATCTGTCAAGATGGCTTTGAGAAATGAAAAAGCAATATTTTGTTGTTCGGCGGTAAAGATCCTCCTAAGGTTTGTTTAAGTTTATTTATTCCATTATTTAATCATTGTTTAAATTGTTCTTTTTCTTGGGTGTGTTATAAATGAACTAATGTTGACGTTATGTTCCTGATGTTCATTGCTGATGCGATAGAGGTAGGTTTGAAAAAAAATACAGTACTGGATTTATATTTATGTATTGTTTAATTTGATTTTGCATGTGTTAATATGGATTTTAATTGACTACCGGAATGCCAGTATATTTTCAGATGCTTTAATCTCTTTTAGTGACATTGACTTTTCTATTAATACAGAAATAATAACAGAAACAGAACAATGAAAATGTGTGAAAAAGAATCCAGATAGATAGTTAAATATTCAAAGGCTGTATATACAGTCATGTGAAAAAGAACGTGCACCCTTTTAAATTCTCATTGAAGATGAACAAATGTCTTACGGGTTTGTAACAACATGAGGGCAAGTACTTAATGACAGAAATTTCATTTTTGGGTGAACTAACCCTTTATGCCAAATAACTAAGCCCATGCATTGACTCCGTACAATGACAAATAAAGATATTAAAACTAGCCAATATTGTCTTTTTATTTATTGATCATTGCAAAGATGAATATATAAGAATCATGTGTGGCATAAATCCTGGCCATCACAATGCTGTGCTTGGTTTTCACCAAACGTCGCTCTGTGAATTATGGCCAAACATCCCCGCTTTGGTCTTGTCTGTCCAAAGGACATTGTTCCAGAAGTCTTGTGGATTGTTTAGATGAAACTGCAAACCTAAGCCATGCTTCCATGTTCTTTTTAGAGAGAAGTAGTGTTGGGAGAAATTAAGTTTTTCAAAGATTAGAATCAATTAAATCAACTGCTTTACAAAATCATTCACTGTTTCAAAGTGTTCGAAACACCACATGCTCGTGACCCCTGCTGCTCAGAACAGTGTAAATGCAAGAAAAACCCCAGTCAAACATGCATACCCATTCTCCTGGCAACCCTTCTAAACAAGCCATACTTGTTCAATCTTTCTCTAATTGTACTGTCATGAACTTTAACATTTAACATCTTAACTGAGGCCTGTAGAGTCTGAGATGTAGCGTCTGGGTTTTTTGCAGTTTCTCTGAGCATTGCACGGTTTGACCGTGGGGTGAATTTGCTGGGACATCCACTCCTGGGACATCCACTCCTGGGAAGATGGGCCACCATCTTGAATGTTTTCCACTTGTGAATAATATTCCTCACTGTAGAATGATGGACTTCAATTGTTTGAAAATGGCCTTGTAACATTTCCTAGATTGATGGGCAGCAACAACTGCTTCTCTAAGATCATTGCTGATGTCTTTCTTCCATGTCATTGTGTTAACACACAACTGAATGCTCCAGAACATCAAACTGCTAAAACTTCTGCTTTTATAGAGGTGATCACAATTGCTTATGGTCATTTAATCAAAGACATATGATTAGCAGCACCTGACTGCCACTTACCTTCTTAATTCCTAAGGGTGTACTTAGTTTGTCACACATGGCTTCTCCATTTTGGCATAGCTTTTGTTAAATAAACCATGACACGGTGTAATATCTCATGTGTTGTTGATCATCTGAGGTTGAATTTACCTAATTTTAACGCTTGCCAAGGACCAGATGATTTTTTATCATGTCCTGATACATAAAACCATAGAATTCAAAAGGGTGTACTTTCTTTTTCACATGACTAATAATTTATACTGTATGTGTTCATTGTTCAAACCGAAATTAAATGTCCACATCAGAATGGCAGCAGCTCTATTGGCCATTAACAAAGTTCACGGCTGTGTATAACGTCTATATCAAGGAATCAGGAAAGTGGAGTTAAGAAGATCATAAAGTTTCTTCTAGCAGTGTTAAAATGGGAGTTTTGGACTGAAAAAAATCTGGTTTTGGCAGGTAAAATTAAAATCTCTTTGGCTTACTGACATAAAGAAATTACTGAATAAACCGAACACTAACTCTCTGCTCATTTGTGTATGTGTTTACAGAAGGGATAGTTTGATTTAGTATATTAATGTGTATTAGTGTTAAAGGCGAACAGTTCTCTTTATAGGACACCAAAAAGATACACATTTTTAATATTTCTTTCATCTATCTGAAGTAAATTGTTTCATATTCATGTTCTATGTTGACAGAGCACTGCTTTTACAATGAGTGTCAATGAGAAGAGAGAGGAGGAGGATGCTGTTCAGACAAACTTAGCAGCATCTTCAATACCCTGTCTTGTGTCTATGAAGAGTACTAAGTCCATTAGCTGTCCCACTAATATTGGTGTTGAAGTAGCGACCTCTGACCTGGAGTAAGTATGAACATAATTAACTGCTGCAGTGAAATGAGAGATTATTTTAACTACTAAGACACATTAGGTTTTGAGGTAAAAGTATGGAAGTGATTATGAGTGGTTGAAATTATTGTATTTGACTACTTGTAGATTACATTTCAAGATTATCTACAAGTAGACCTCAGACAGCAGTTATTTACACAGTTTGTAAAAATATATTACAGTAAAATTAAGATATCTAGATTTTTACCTTTGTTTACAATTTTTATTTAGCAAGCAGCATGTGAAAGAAGCATCCCTGCAGACACACACACTGCTTAACAAGACTAAAGACCCGCAGCGCGATTTTCACCAACCAGTGAATGATGTCCTTCAGAGAGTCAAAGACCGACACAAAACCAGCATGAAGAACAAGTATGAGAGCTTATTTGAGGGAATCAATCTAGAAGAGACTCAACCCCTCCTGAACAGGATCTACACACAGCTCTACATCATAGAGGGAGAGAGTGAAGGGGTGAATGAAGAACATGAAGTTTTACAGATGGAGAAAACAGCCAGAACACAAGACACTCCAATCTACTGCAATGACATCTTTAAACCCTTACATCAACCAGGATGTGAGGAGAAAGACAAAATCAAGACTGTTCTTACTAAAGGCATCGCTGGAATTGGAAAAACCGTCTCTGTGCAGAAGTTCATTCTGGACTGGACCGAGGGAAAAGCCAATCAGGATGTAGATTTTATGTGTGTGCTTCCATTTCGAGAGCTGAACTTGATTAAAGATCACCAGTACAGTCTTCACAGACTTCTGCTGGACTTTCATTCTGAACTTCAAGATTTGGACTTAAAGATTTATGAGGAATGTAAAGTTGTGTTCATCTTTGATGGTCTGGATGAAAGCAGAATTACACTGATGTTTTCAGATGATGAGAAAGTTTGTGATGTGAATGAGTCTTCATCAGTGGGTGTGTTGATGTCAAACCTTATCAGAGGAGAGCTGCTTCCCTCTGCTCTCATCTGGATCACCTCCAGACCAGCAGCAGCCAATCAGATCCCCTCAAAATACATCAACCGTGTGACAGAAATTCAGGGATTCAATGAGCCTCAGAAGGAGGAATATTTCAGGAAGAGAATCAGTGATGAGAATAAAGCCAGCAGAATCATCTCACACATTAGAAGATCAAGAAGCCTCCACATCATTTGTCACATACCTGTCTTCTGCTGGATTTCAGCCACTGTGCTTCAAAACCTCCTGAAACAAGATGACAGTGCAGAAATCCCTGAAACACTTACTGAAATGTACATCCACTTCCTGCTGACTCAGATCAACATGAGGAATCAGAAGTATGATGAGAGAAAAGCAAAGAAACTCCTGAAGACCAACAGAAAAGTAATTATAAAACTTGCAGAACTGGCTTTCAAACAGCTAATGAAGGGCAATGTGATGTTCTATGAGGAGGACCTGATTGAGAGCGGCATAGACGTCACTGACGCCTCAGTGTACTCTGGGATTTGCACTGAGATCTTTAAGCAGGAATCTGTGATTCAGCAGAGGAAAGTTTACTGCTTCATACATCTGAGCTTTCAGGAGTTTCTAGCTGCTTTCTTTTTGTTTTACTCCCATGTAGTCAAGATTCAGAAATCACTGAAGTCATTTCTAAATATGTTGTTTGGGTCAAAGGAAATCTCTCTGTATGATCTACTAAAAGCAGCAGTTGATAAATCCTTAGAGAGTAAAAATGGACACCTTGATCTTTTCCTGCGGTTCCTGCTGGGCGTCTCAATGGAGTCCAATCAGAGACGCTTACAGGATCTACTGACACACACAGAGAACAGCTCAAAGACCATCAAGAAAATCACACAGTACATAAAAGACAAAATCAAGGATGATGAACATCTCTCAGCTGACAGAACCATCAATCTGTTCCTCTGTCTGCTGGAAATTAAGGATCAAACTCTGTACAGAGAGATTCAGACGTTTGTGAAATCAGAGAATCACTCAGTGAATCGACTCTCTCCGTCTCACTGCTCAACAATCGCCGACTTGCTGCAGATTTCAGAGGAGCCGCTGGATGAGTTTGATCTGAAGAAATACAACACATCCGATGAAGGTAGAAGGAGACTGATACCAGCTGTAGTGAACTGCAGAAAAGCTCTGTGAGTATAAATTTATGTAATTGGAGATGAAACTGCTTTTTTTTTTTCTGTTAAGAGAGTAACAGAGTACACATTTATAAACATCTCCGTTAATTAAACGGCTTATCTATTTTTAATAATACTCAACTGTTAGTCAAGGTTATAGTTTAGTTCTCTCTCTGACCCTTACAATGCTCCTGTCCAAGGCTCTTTTATTTCATTAATGTTAAACTATGTCTTTGGGACTTTGATGGATTTGATTTGCATGACTCAGTGAGTTTATTTCTGTTTCTTAGCAACAAATGAAACTATATCAAGCATTTATGTAACCTTTCTCATTTGAGCATGAATGCTATATTAAAAATGTATTCAATAAAGTGCTCCAAGTTACTGTACCTGTGAGCACTGTCATTTCCCCTCACATGCAATACTATAATGATGGTCATGTGTGCAATTCTCAATTTATTGGTGGATCTGATATTTCAAAACTGATATTTGATAAAGGAAAACAATGCTTAGATATTAGAACAAATATCTGTTAAACCTATTTATCTGTCAATCTCTACTTGTTTCTTCACTGTGTCTCTGATGCTCCACTGAATACTGAATAAATGTTACAGATGCGTAAATGGGTGTTGCTGATCTCCTCTTTATTAAACTATTTCATCCTGTGTTATAGACTCGCTGACTGTAATCTCACTGATCAGTGCTGTGAAAGTTTGTCTTCATCTCTACAATCCTCAAACTCACTGAGAGAGCTGGACCTGAGTAACAATGCCCTGCTGGTTTCAGGAGTGAAGTCTCTCTCTAATGGACTGAAGAGTTCACACTGCCATCTTAACATACTGAGGTAATAAAAACAGATAAAGATTCATTTGGTTGAAAAATTAAAGATGTCCTCTGCTCTGGTCCTGATCTCCTGGGTATTTGTAATATATCAGCAGACCCAAGTGTGTCTGAAGGCTTTGGGTTTGTGTTTGCTTCAGCCTGTTGTTTGTTTGTTTGTTTGTTTTAATTATTTATTCACTGATTAAAATGTCAAAGTTGTGAGGAGTGGAGATTAACAGAAACTGTTACTGAGATCAATTCTGCTTTGTCAACACTCTGACATTGAGTAAAACACTGAACCCAGAGTTACTCCAACTGACCTGTAATCAGTGTTCTGTGGATAAAAAGTGACTCATTAAATGAATGACTAATTTTATTTAAAGCAGAGTTATAGGAATCCTTTTAAACATTCCTTTGTTTTAATCAGTTTAGGATGATCTCCAGTCCCAGATGATGTCGTGTTGTGTGTTTGTAGATTATCTGGCTGTATGGTGACAGAGGAAGGCTGTTGTTATCTGGCTTCAGCTCTGAATTCAAACCCTTCACATCTGAGAGAGCTGGATCTGAGCTACAATCACCCAGGACAATCATTAGTCAAGCTGCTCTCTGATCCAAACTACAGACTGGACAAACTCAAGTATGATTAACATTAACAATCATCCTGTCATGTGTCTTTGTACATATGTGCACAATAAAGTTATGAAGTAAAAACAGAAATACAAGCTCAGAGATCACAGTCTAAATTAGAGATTAATTAGAAATTAGTCTAAATTAGAGATGCACCAAATCCTGGCTCAATGTCCATTTCTATTGCTATGGAAACAACCTTCCATAAAGAGCACACTGTTAAGGAAGTTTTTTTTTAATTTAATTAAAAAAAAAAAAAAAAAAAAAACTTCCTTAACAGTGTTTTCTTATTATGGATGGTCTTCCATCCAAGCAACTCTTTTTTTAATGTAAAATGAGTTTGACATCTTTTGTGTTTATAGTGTGGATCATGGAGGAGAGATCAGGATTACAACAGGACCACAGAAATGTAAGACACACACAAATACACACATGCCTTAATCATTGTTTTTATATGTTATAAATGTAATAATATCTCTTCTTGTGTTCAGATGCATGTGATCTCACACTGGATCCAAACACAGCAAACACTCGCCTTGCTCTGTCTGAGAAGAACAGAAAAGTTACACATGTGGAGGAGAAGCAGCCGTATCCTGATCATCCAGAGAGATTTGATGAGTGTCTTCAGGTTCTGTGTAGAGAGAGTCTGACTGGACGCTGTTACTGGGAGACTGAATGGAGTGGGAGTGAGGTTTATATATCAGTGACATACAAAGGAATCAAAAGGAAAGGAGGGAGTGATGACTGTTGGTTTGGATACAATGAGAAGTCCTGGAGTTTGGACTGGTTTAATAACAGTTTCACTGTCTCTCACAATAATAAGAGCACAGAAATATCTGCTCCTTCTAATCTCTCTAACAGAGTAGGAGTGTTTCTGAACTCATGGGCCGGCACTCTGTCCTTCTACAGCGTCTCTGACACACACACACTCACACATTTACACACATTCAACAGCACATTCACTGAACCTCTCTATGCTGGATTTATGGTTGATTATGGTAGTTCAGTGTCTCTGTGTGAGATTAAACATCTTCCTGTGAGAAACAACTGAGACACACAGATGAGTGAAAGAAACACACTCAAATGATCTCTCTTTAACTCACACAGCTGTAAACTCTTTCTCTCTTCTAATCTTAATTTCAGTGTGTATATAGAAACACACTTTGACTTCAGTCTAAATGAGACACACCACAGACTTCTATTGTGTTTTTGTAAAGAATGCGGCTCAACAAGAGTTTTGTCTTTCTGAGTCACTAAGCGCCATCATAGTTCTTTATAGGAGAATAAGAAACAGAATAAGGGACACTCAAAATATTTGTACTGTACCACATAGTGTAGGCCTATGTCATTACAGTGTCTGCAGTTAAGTATGTGTATAAAAGGTTTATAAAAGCAGTTTGTAACTCTCATTAAATAATTATTTTTCATTATGATTATAACATATTTAAAGGGGTCATGAACTGCATTTTTTTTATTATTTTATAATGTTTCCTGAGGTGCACTTATAATGTTAATATTATTTTTACATCAAAAAGTTGAATTTAGAAATAAATGGACATTTTCTACCCTGATTTTAGCCCTCGGATTTTAACGCTCTATTTAGAGGCATGTCTGCTGTGAGACTTCAGTGTAAACACCCACTGCTGTGATTGGCTAACATCTTTGCATATGAAAAAAGTATTAAATGCGGAACCCTCTTGAATATTTTTAAAACTTCTTTCTATAACAGCTGTCAAGATTAATGAATCGTGAAAAGTGTTAATGCATTATATGTAGATCTGTTTCCATCTCACGAAAGCCTGCATCGATGAGCATTGTAGCCGATGACAGTTGACTGTGTGAATGTGGTGATCTTGTCATTGCAATGCTATTTCTACACTCTCACGAATGCTTTCATCATAACTAACAATGCAAACATGATGTAAATACAGCAAGTGGTTCATTTTGCAGTGTAACAGTGCAGTGCTTTGAGATGTAGTTGTGCTTCAGGCGAACCAAGTTCAAGTCCTGGCTCGTGGACCTTTGTCAATCTCAATAAATATTTATATACCTTCTAATTAAAATAGTAATACTAAATGTTACATAAAAGAAAAAAACTTTTTTTCATTTTCCAGAGGAACTATGTGTATATTATGTTATGTCAGGACAATATCCACAACCTCACATTAGAGGACGTTGTACTCTGGGAATAGCTGATTAGAGATCATGGCAGTTGAAAGAAAATATTCAGTGGTTGAAAATTGCTAAAACAACTTTTATTATGCATACAAATGCAAATCTGAACAAATTATAAAGAATAGATCTATGTCAATGCCATCTCTGAGAGAGAGACAGAGAAATATCATGTAGCCTATCATATCATACAAGGTTTAAAACATTTGAATAGACTTATCAAGTATAGAAAATGTGTATGGTTCCGTATCTTGATATTACTCTTTACAGAAAGCTGGTTTCTGAGAGACCCGCAGTGACCTCAACTCAGCTATTTGATTTGCAATCGTGCTGTGCTTATTTCATTCATGTATCATATCGTACAAGGTTTAAAATCATTTAAATATAGCCTACATATCAAATAGCAGAACATGTGTATGATGTAGTATTTTAGTTGATATTTCTCTTGCCAAGCTTTGATTTCTAAGAAACGCACGGAGACGACAACGCGGCTATTTGATTACGCTCATTCACTTCACACACTCGTTAGTGCATAGTGATTTTAGAAGTTTAAATATAATTTTGTGCTATCATCTGGCATTCCTGTTATCCAGGAAACATGAAGAGTGATTGTGTCAGCCGATTTTTTAAAAATTATTATTATTCAGTGGAATTATTCGTTATTCGTTTTGAAGGCATTATCTTTGCCTTTCCGAATAAGGTATTAGGCTTCAGGTACATCCCTGGTAGTAACTTGGTGGGTTTGTGAATTTACTATATCATCAAAGTCTATTCAAAACTATACACTTTTAAATGTCCTTTTTTGCTGTTGTTGTTAGGAATGTCAGGATACATAGATGCATACAAATGGCATTACATTTTAAAAGCATAACAACTGAACATCTTTAAAATTTCAGTCAATAAAGCATTTTTAAACAATGGCACTATTGAATATGCACAATTTGAACTAAATGTTGTTGCAACCATTTATGAATGAATGAAAATGCATAGGCTATAATGCTGGTTACTTGCTTGTTTCTCTGAACGTTGGAAGGCCGCCAGAGACGGCCGCATCACATCGGGAATCTCATATTAATTCAGTCACATGTGACTTTGACCGATGACGTGTCAGAAGATATATCAGTTTTGACTAGGTCATGGTCGGTCTCTTCGGACTAAAGACCACGGTTACACAAGTAACCAGCATTTTATTTCACTGTTCCAGACTGCAAGAGATGGTCAGTACATGGTGGAAGATGAATACAGCCAAGTCACGAGGATAAGATAGCTGAAACATTATCTGTCATATGCGTAAAAACAGCGGAGCTTATCAAAGGAATAGGCGCCACATTAAGCCTATAAAACCTTGTGAATGTTCAAGGTGATGCACGTGTAGCTGCCGCACATACAGCGGGGAAAAACATTCCTAAAACATTCTGGGAATGTTACCAGGTGACAGGTTAGATGTTGATGTTTTACAGAAAATAATAAAGTTTGAAGTCACCGTTATGGAGGTGAGCATTTGGGGTCTTGATTCTTGACATTTCAACATTAGTTTTTCTCTGGCTGCTTTAACTGTGTTTCCAAAACATGCTTGTTACAGCAAAAAATGCAAGAGAAATTCTGATCAGATGAATTTGGTTCCCTTTCAGTCGGTCACGTTCGACGTACGTCAGTAGTGACCGACGAATTGGGATATCGCTAGAGAGCCCTATCAGCTTCGAGTGAACTACAACAGGCCAATGAAGTTGGCGTGCGATATTTGCATAATGCGCACCGCCCCCGCCAGGTGGTATAAATAGGGGAGCAGATGCAATCGCACTCTGTCTTTCGCTTCGGAGCCAACCTGTGTGTTCCTGCTGTTAGTCTGAGAGTGACTTCGCAAGCCTTTGAAGAGCTTTTGTTCTACAGTGCTGGCTTTATGGCACCTTACAGCGAGGCCGCGAGCTTCCCAGAGTGAGCTTCTCGAGCTGTTATACAGCTCTCAACTGCTGTTTTCACAGCATTATTTGCCCCGTTGGTTTGCGATTTGGGCCGGTTCCTCTGTGTGTGTGACTCAGGGAGTGAAAAGTGTACCTGCAGTCACATCGCGGCTGTTCCCTGTGTGCTTCGGCACAAAGAACAAGAGCTTCTAAAAGAGCTTCACAGACAGACACTGCGTCTTTTTCAAGACGTCATTCTGTCTGTGCGTTTCTGGAGGCGGTCGTTTCCTATCCTCACTGACGGCCACAATCACTTTCTCTCATGTCTGCTTAGCGTGCTGAGACTGTGTTTGTGGGTGGTTCATATTCTCTTGTAAAAAAAAAAAGAGAGCATGCCCACGTCGGCGCGTTGTTCGTCTTGCCTTTCTCGTAAGGGCTTGAGCGCTCAGCGCGCCGTGTGCCGTCGAGCTGCCGGCTGACAGCGCGCGTTGCCATGGCAACCCAGCGCGTTGTTCGGCGCTCTAGATGCGTGGTCGAGACTCGAGTGCCTCAAACGAGGTGGAGTCCCCTCACCTATTCCCCAATCTAGTTTCTCTTTCTGAATCAGAAAAGTACTACTTTTGGTGAATAAGCCAGGGTGACCAGAGGATCACAGTGGGGCATTACCTGCCGAGCCAATCTCCGTGGGCCCCCCACTCCTCTAGCGCATCGCAAACATGCTGTGACTGTGTTCGTGGGTGGTTTATGTTTGGTAAAAACATGGCCACGTCGGCGCTCAGCGCCGTGTGTCGTTCAGTTAGACGACCACGTTCACTCTCTCACATGGCTGGTAGCTTCTGGGTGGATTGCTGGTCCTTCTCATGGGGGACCTAGCATCTTAGTCAGGGCTCCAGCAGAGGATCAGATGTCGACTGCTACATTGGAGAGAGGGTTGTTGGGCTCTGGACATGAAGATGAGGCTGAGCGTCCCACGGTTGTGATGTGCTCATGCTGAATCAGATTCAGAGTTAACGACCATGCTTTCCCGGGCCCCTGGGGGCGTGGTGTGACGCGTACTCGCCTTGCCCCGCCCCCTGTCTTAGCCTGGACGTGCATGAAAAACTTGGCAGTTTAGAAGCCTTTCTTGGTGCCAAATATGGAACACCAAAAGGGTCATATCTGCATTAAGTTTTTTCTCTCTCACTACCCTCTGTGGTGGGGTGGCAGTGCTACGGGCACACCACCTCTGCCCTGCATGGGTCTTGGCCCCCGGCAAGTCTGTGGAAGGCCAAAGCACTCATTGCATATGGGTAGTTCTGAGTCGGGGTTGAGCTACGCTTGATGCAAGTCATAGCGCAGGCCCCTGGCCAGACAATGTCTACCATGGTGGTCCGGAAACACCCCTGGCTAGCCTTGCAGAGGTGTGTCATCGTCTAAGTACGCTTTCTCGATGCTCTCATCTCACAAGCTGGCCTAAAATCCAGCCCGCTCAGCCCGCAGCCAAGCCACTTGGCTAGCGAGAAGCGGTCCTGGAGAAACTGGTGACCTGGAGCTGAGGTAAACAGTTCTTCGGGAGACGATGCCCGCATCGCTCCCTCCCCGGAGGAGGGCCGGGTGGAGAATTTTGGTTTGTTCCGCCGCTGGCTCTCCGGAGACCAGCGGTGCCCACGGAGTAGAACTGTTTTCTGACCCTCCAGGTCCCAAGAGGGCGCGGCTGGCAGTGCGCGAGGCCCCACCTCGCCACTCTCAGCCCCCTCTCACTTCGCCAGCAGGTCCCAGTGTGTTGGTTGAGGCCGCCTCCCATGTGCCGTCTCCCATTCACACTGCCACCTTGCAGAGTCTGACCACACTACGGGCCGCTATGCCGTCCGAGTCGGGTCCAGCACTCTACCTCGCTGCCCCACGCCCGGTACGTCTGTGGTCCATTTGGTCCCGCTGGTTCGGTGTCTGGAAGCCTGGCTAGTGCTTTCCAGCCCGTCCCGCTGGCTCATTTGTACCATCAGACTCGGCTATGCGATTCAGTTCGCCCGGCGTCCCCCGGTGTTCAGGGGTGTCCATTACACTCGTGTGTCCCTGGACAATGCACCTGTTCTCTGGGCGGAGATTGCTGTCCTCCTGGCGAAGGATGCAGTCGAGCCGGTCCCTCCAGCCGATTTGAAGTCAGGGTTCTCCAGCCCCTACTTCATTGTACCCAAGAAGGGCGGTGGGCTACGGCCAATCCTGGATCTGCGTGTCCTGAATCGGTCCCTTCTCAGGCTGCCGTTCAAGATGCTTATGCAGAAGTGCATTTTCAAATGCATCCGTCCCCAGGATTGGTTTGCAGCGATCGACCTGAAGGACGCGTACTTTCATGTCTCGATTCTGCCTCGTCACAGACTCCTACGGTTTGCGTTCGAGGGTCGGGCATATCAGTACAAAGTCCTACCCTTCGGGCTGGCCCTGTCGCCCCGCGTCTTTACGAAGGTTGCGGAGGCGGCCATTGTTCCGCTCAAGGAACAGGGCGTTCGCATCTCAACTACCTCGACGACTGGCTCATCCTGGCCAGCTCGTGGGAGCAGTTGTGCGAACACAGGGACATGGTGTTAGCTCACCTCAGTCGGTTGGGTCTTCGGGTCAACTGGGACAAGAGCAAACTCTCCCCCGGGCAGAGGATCTCTTATCTCAGTAGGGAACTGGATTCGGTCGCCTGGACCGCGCGCCTCTCCGAGGAGCGCGTCCAGTCAGTGTTGACCTGCCTGAGTACGCTCAAGCGCAGGACGGCGGCCCCACTGAAACTCTTTCAGAGGCTCCTGGGGCATATGGCATCCGCAGCCGCAGTCATGCCGCTCGGATTGCTTCATATGAGGCCGCTTCAACACTGGCTCCGCGGCCGGGTCCCGAGGTGGGCGTGGCAGCGCGGTACGTTCCGTGTCCCCGTGACACCGAACTGCCGTCGCACCCTCACCAAGTGGTCAGACTCTTCGTTCCTGCGGGCTGGAGTTCCCCTCGAACAAGTGTCCAGGCATGCTGTGGTCCACACAGATGCCTCTGCCACGGTGTGGGGGGCCACGTACAACGGGCATGCAGCATCGGGTCTGTGGACGGGGCCCCAACTGCATTGGCATATCAATTGCCTCGAGTTGCTAGCAGTACGTCTTGCACTGGGCCGCTTCCAGGAGCTGTTGACAGACAAGCACGTACTGGTCCGCTCGGACAACACTGCGGCCGTTGCGTACATCAACCATCAGGGTGGTCTACGCTCCCGCCGTATGTCGCAACTCGCCCGCCATCTCTTGCTATGGAGTCAGAAGCATCTGAGGTCGCTTCGTGCCACTCACGCCCCAGGCGTGCTCAACCGTGCAGCCGACGAGCTCTCACGGCAGCCTCCGCTTCCGGGCGAATGGCGACTCCGACCCCAGGTGGTCCAGCTGATCTGGCAGCGCTTTGGCGAGGCACAGATAGATCTGTTCGCCTCCCGGAGACTGCCCACTGCCAGTTCTATTCCCTGACCGGCGGCACGCTCGGCATGGATGCCCTGGCAATCAGCTGGCCCCGGGGCCTACGCAAATATGCGTTTCCCCCAGTGAGCCTTCTCGCACAGCTCCTGTGCAAAGTCAGGGAGGACGAGGAGCAGGTCTTGTTAGTGGCTCCATACTGGCCCACTCGGACCTGGTTCTCGGACCTTACGCTCCTCGCGACAGCACCTCCCTGGCCCATTACTCTGAGGAAGGACCTCCTGACTCAGAGACGGGGCACCCTCTGGCACCCGCGTCCCCACCTGTGGAAACTCCATGTGCGATCCCTGGACGGGACGCGGAGGTTCTGAGTGATCTCCCGCAAGCGGTCGCAGACACCATCACTTCCGCTAGAGCTCCTTCTACGAGGAACCTCTATGCGCTGAAGTGGAACCTATTCGTCGAATGGTGTTCCTCTCAACCAGAGCGAGAGGACCCCCGATCATGTTCGGTCAGAACCGTGCTTTCCTTTCTGCAAGAGGGCCTGGAGCGAAGGCTGTCTCCCTCCACCCTCAAGGTGTATGTTGCCGCTGTCGCCGCACATCACTATGCAGTTGATGGTAAATCGCTAGGGAAGCACGATCTGATCGTCAGGTTCTTGAGGGGGGCGAGGAGACTAATCCTCCCTGGCCCCCCTCTGTACCCTCTTGGGATCTGACCCTGGTTCTTACATCTCTCCGGGGTCGTCCCTTCGAGCCTTTGCAATCAGTCGAGTTAAAAGTACTGTCCTAAAGACCGTCCTCCTGGTTGCATTGGCCTCGCTCAAGAGGGTAGGGGACCTGCACGCATTTTCGGTTGACGAATCGTGCCTGGAATTCGGGCCCGGTGACTCTCACGTTATCCTGAGACCCCGGCCTGGATATGTGCCCAAGGTTCCTACCACTCCCTTTCGAGATCAGGTAGTGAACCTGCAAGCGCTGCCTTCGGAGGAGGCAGACCCAGCCCTAGCTTTGCTCTCTCCCGTCCACGCTCTGCGCCTGTACGTGGACAGAACGCGAAGCTTTAGGACCTCAGATCAGCTCTTTGTCTGTTACGGAGGCCAGCAGAAGGGAAAGGCTGTCTCCAAGCAGAGGATGGCCCACTGGATAGTGGACGCCATCGCCCTGGCGTATGAGTCCCAGGGCGTGCCTTGCCCGCTCAGGTTGAGAGCCCACTACACCAGAGGAGTGGCCTCTTCCTGGGCGCTGGCGCACGGCTCCTCGCTGACAGATATCTGTAGAGCTGCGGGCTGGGCGACACCTAACACGTTCGCTAGATTCTATAGCCTTCGTGTAGAACCGGTATCTTCCCGTGTACTCGCTTCCACCAGCCGGTAGACGCGAAGAGCCCGTTCTAGTGTCGGCTTGCAATGCCACTCCCGCCCCCTGGGCCGGATACGTGCATCCTTTTTACTCCAGTCGAGTTCCCCGCTTGGCGAACCCTGTCGAGTTCCTCCGCCTCCCCCTTCGGCTCGGACATTGCGGAGTGTCTGATGCCAGGCCAAACCTCCGTCACCGACGTTGACGTTTGGCTGGGTTCCACATGTCGTGACCCCTCCACGTGAGCGGTCCCATGTGTGTATTTGTCCACGGTCAACTCCCTACGGCGAGCCCGTGTCTTTCCCTAGCAGAGCCAGCTCTGCTGTCACCTGTCAGATGAGTCTCCCCCCTACCCAGGTGGAGCCATCCCAGGGACTCCATATGCGTACTGCCCACGGCCAGTCCATATGTGTACTCTCCACGTAAATTCCTCCCCTACAGGTGGGTAGTGGTCTCCGCAGCGTCCCCTACGGGTTCGCTTCCCCAGTGTAGTCTAGTTTACTTAGTGGGTATATCGGAACAGCAGTAGACTCTCTCGGCGTAAGCTCGCCCCCTTCCCCGTCCCACTGGTGCGCCGGGTGGCTAGAGCTTGCGCTGGGCACTGGAAGGGGTTCATACTGTGGCGCTTTATTTGGGATCCCAATTCGTCGGTCACTACTGACGTACGTCGAACGTGACCGACTGAAAGGGAACGTCTCGGTTACGTATGTAACCCTCGTTCCCTGAAGGAGGGAACGGAGACGTACGTCCCGTCGCCACAGTTGCTGTACCCTCGCTGTAGTGCAGACTAGGTTGTCTCCTCAGCGAAAAACAGAGTGCGATTGCATCTGCTCCCCTATTTATACCACCTGGCGGGGGCGGTGCGCATTATGCAAATATCGCACGCCAACTTCATTGGCCTGTTGTAGTTCACTCGAAGCTGATAGGGCTCTCTAGCGATATCCCAATTCGTCGGTCACTACTGACGTACGTCTCCGTTCCCTCCTTCAGGGAACGAGGGTTACATACGTAACCGAGACGTTATTTAATAATGGTGATTCAATCATTATGGAGCATCCTGTTTCACTGATCATCTCCAGAGTCTAAACTCTGAGTGTGTTAACTGGTAGTTTTGTCTTTTTTATAACAGTCAAATGTTCAGATTTTAAAATTCATTATACAGTTTTGAGCAATCAGCAATGGAGACAATAAACAAAAATTCTTTTTTGTGACTTTAGTACCATGTTTTGTGATGTCTGCACTGTAAAAAAATTGCTGTAACAAAAAATGGCCAAATTTCAACAGTAACATGCTGTTTTTCATTAAAACAGTAATATACCTTAGAAAACAATGAATTGTGGGTAATATTTGATGTATTCGAGAAAGTAGCCTACAGCAATATACCGTGAATTAACAATGCTCAAAGTCGACACTCAGAGGCTGTGTTCCAAATCACACTCTATACCCTCATCCACTATTCCCTTAGTTTACTAATATAGTCCACTTGACAGAATGAATGAAAACACATGTGAATTCAGACAATGATGAACACCTGATGTCAACAAGCAGAATCACTGAAGGAAAGAGAAACAACAAGAACAGAAAAAGATGAAATCAACTGTAGATTAAAGAAGACATTAAGGTCTGGTTTTACAGACTGGGCTTAGACTAAACTAGGATTAGGCTTTAGTTCACTTAGAGCATTTAAGTAACTTTTATAAATGTGCCCTAGAAAAAAACATTACTGGTGTGTATCAAGAGACAAAACAATGACACTGATAAATTTTTAAATATGTCAGTTAAAGTTTCTTTCAGTTAAAACAGCTCAAACATGCATTTTAGTCTAGGACTAGCTTAAGCCTTGTCTGTGAAACCTGGGGGTAAATCTCTCAAGATCTGATTAAAAAACTCCACAAACAGCATTAACAGCTTCACTTATTACTAACCAGATTGACTTTATTTCTGTCACACATCTACAGAAGTTCATATTGAGAACTAACAGAGGTTTAGATGTTGTTTTATTGTTTTGTTTGACGTTACCATGCTGGAGATCAGTGTTTTTCTTTAGTTGGGCTCTTGACCCTTGATTTGTGAACATCAGTTTTTCTTTGGCTGTTATAACTGTGTTTTTAAAAACATTTGTTGTGGCAACAAAAGAAAGAAAGACAAGTTCAGTGAATCAAGCATTACATGATGATTATTATCATTTTTCTTTGGCTCATTTTTGTCTTAAATACACACAATCACAACAGCCAATGAACAATTTAAGTGAAACAGTCAAGGGTCAAGAGCCCAACTAAAGCAAACACTGACCTCCATCATGGTAACGTCAAATGAAACAACAAAACAACATCTGAAGCTCTGTTAATTCTCAGTAAGAACTTCTGTAGACATCAGACAGAAATAAAGTCAATCTGGTTAGTAATAAGTGAAGCGGTAATGCTGTTTTTTTTGTTTAATCCTCCTCTCCTGAGATCTTAAGAGATTTAATGTCTTTTATCTTCAGTTGATTCCATCTAAGGCTGTGGCTGCAGTATGTTAAAGTTATTGTGTTTCTGCTTGTCTTTTTTCTGTTCTTCTTGTTTCTTTTCCTTTAGTGATTCTGCTTGTTAACAGTAGGTGTTCATCACTAATTCTCAATTATCACTTAATTAATCACTTAATTATCTCATTAACTTTAACACTGCTTCAGTGTTACTCTAACACTCTGTAGTGTGGACACATTCAAGTGTTTATTTAAAACTGAAGAAACATAATTTAACAGTAATCAACTGTAAATTAATTTATGGCAACATACTGTAAAAAAAACAGAAATTTACTGGCAACCACAGCTGCCAGTAGATTACAGTAAAATCAAGGAAAAACAGTAATCTACTGTAAATTAATTTACGGCAACAAACTGTAGAAAAACAGCCATTTACTGCCAACCTTGCTGACAGTAGATTACCTTAAAATGAAAGGAAAAAAACAGTAATATTCTGTAAAACATAATTGTGTTTTTGTACAAGATGATATAGGAAAGATCTTTTAGTTTAATTGATTCATTTTGGGTGTTACCATTTTGCTGGAGATGATGACGATGAGCTGAGAAACACTGATGTTATGCTGCATGTTGCTTTAAAGGCAGTAACTGTGTAGTTGCTGATGCAGTGATAAGCTGTTTGCTAAGTACTTTAATACATATATGTGTGCTATTGCTAACTTAAACAAGCTGCAAAGATTTGAATTAAAGTCATGTTTTAAATTATTTCGCTATTATACATTAAGTGTTTGCAGTTAAGAAATATTCATTTTCAGTTGACTCAAATTAAATAAGTTCACAGTACTAACGCTGTAAAAAAAAGCTTTTAAACTGGAACTGTTTGAAGTGTAAGGAACCCCCCATCGGCCCAATGAACGGAATCTGATGGCCTGGGCGAAGGTTTAACGCGTGTATGTCTTTTCAGCGCCCCTGTGAAGTTCACTCAATTTTTAGAATTTAGTTTCAATTTTACTTTAACTGCTCGTTTAATCTGACTCCAATTACAAATGATTATTACTCTTAGATTGTGTTTCTAATAAGAAATTAATCATTGGTCATGTATTAATTTAGACATTTGATTATTCTGGGTATCCCATACTTTCAATTATTCGTTCATTACGGACCCATATCACTTAGAGTCACACGCCCCGGGTTTGTGCGGATCTCACAACACAAATTCGTCAGTTTCTGATTCTTAGTCAGAGGGTGCAGAGTTTGCAAATGCATTTGAGTCAAACTGCCACATGCTTGTTCATACAAAAACACAGTATTCTTAGTCACGATACTGCAACTTGCTAAGTCAATCCGAAGGTCTCACATGATGTGCAACATGCTCCTTTCATTGAGCCTTTAGTTTGAACCTATCCTGACGCAGATTTGCGGAAATATGGACTCCAATAATCTACTGGTTATAATGATTTCAGAAGAATCCAGAGTAAATCAAATATAACATTTAATTTGTCAGGTAAAAATGCATCATGCCAATTACATAGTTAGACAATTAGAAGCCAATTCAGAAATAATAAATGCATAACATCAATTGCTCAAAGATAACTCTAAGAGTAAGAAATGCACATACACACAGTGATGTGTGAATGTTTTCAGACATTCACCCATCTCTGCATGGGGGTTTCTGACTAGACTACAGAAGAGCCCACATGACTGCTTTGCACTTTCCCTTAAATACCCAGACCAGAACAAAAGGATTGTAAATTTTTACTACACCAACACCTGTTTTGGGGGGAGAGGAGTGGGTTTTCAGATATCTTGAAGAGACACCACCCAAGATTTGCATTACTGTAGATGTGTGAGGAGAGTTTTGGGCAAGGCGGTGTCCTATGCTATTTCTTTGAGATCTCTTCAGATGAGTTTTATTGCTTTGCTTTATTGCAGGGCGCTTGATCTCAGCTTTTGTCTTAGCAGGACAATCAAATCTTACAGAAGCAATCGGTTTCCCAAACTAAATGAGTTCATTTCCATGGTAGTATTACGGTAACATACTGTAAAAAAAAAAAAAAAAGAGAGAGAGAGAGAGAGAATGGTGGAATGGTAGAAACTAACCCTTTAACTTCGTCTTTTACCCTTAATAAAGTTTGTAAGCTTCAGCGTCTCTGTATGACCCTTCTTTTCAGACTTGCTTATAGTTTATTGAATTGTCCATTGAACACTTGCCTGCATTTGTCAATGATATGTATGAAATTTTCTGCCACTTTAAATATCTAACTTGTGCACACGTATAATGATAATACTTGCCATTGTGGCCTATACTGTTGTCTTTTTGTATCTTAGTACATTATGTACAACATATTTGTACATTATTTTGTGATTATATGGCATCATAAAGCTCCACTCTCACAACAGCCTTTTAACAATATTATTTTCTATCTGTGATTGTTGACAAAATGTTGCTCTTGTGCCAGCATTTTAAAAAAGCAAGACGTCTCACGCACATTGGACAGATGTATTGGACAAATGTATTGGACAGAGACACTCTAATTACAGAAATCCTTCTAATAAAGTGCATATAAACAACTGAAATGAAGAATTAAGAAGCTTTTTTTTGGATGCATTTGCTTGTGGGTGTCTGAAGGCAATGACTTTGATGAACATGTCAAACTTTTTTTGTTAGATATATCTGTTCACTGGCAGTTAACCACATCCTGTTTGTCTCTGCTACTAGTCACAATGGCCATTTATAACTACATATAGCATTTTACCATGATGAACCACTAATGGTAGATATGTGCTGTGGGAGGGGGGCTACAAACCACAGCAGTCCCACAGAGCTTTTGATCGTTTCAGAGAACAACGGATAGAAAGATCATCACACCATTCAGAATGCAAGTGGGGTTTATATCTGCTTGGTAGTCTTTAATATATTGCATGATGTTTGTTTAAAAGGGCATTAGTGTGGATTAATTAATTTTATCAACATTTAATTAGTTCTAATAAAAAAACAAACAAACATTTGTTGAATAATATGTTTTTTATTTTATTATACTAAATGTTTCACCAGTGCCTGATTTTTGGTGGTGAAATAGACATAAACAGTTTTTTTTATTTTTATAATACGTGAAGAAAGCATCTGCCACTATTATTCTGATACTTCAGTGTCTCTGTGTGAGATTAAACAGCTTCCTGTGAGAAACAACTGAGACACACAGTTGAGTTTTTCTCTTCTAATCTTAATTTCAGTGTGTGTATATATAGAAACACACTTTGATTTCAGTCTAAATGAGACACACCACAGACTTCTCTGTTGCGTTTTTATAAAGACATTAGAATGCATTTTGTCTGAGTCTCTGAGCGCCACCTGGAGGAAGATTTAGTTTCTCACTTCCAGGAAACAGTTGCTGTTACTATGGTAACTGAGGGTCAGTTCAGTGCACTGGCCTTCTAAACATGCTTCATCACAAATGTTAAAGGCTGTGGTGCTCATCGATACATTATTATTGTAATTTTCAATCAATAAAAGTTTGTTTTCTAGCAAAATGTTTTTTTGTTTTTTTTTTCCATGTCTGTTTAGTCAAAACAGTTATAAGTATATTGTCACAAGCTGATTTCATTCCTGCCTTTGTCAGTCAGTCAAAACTTAACATTTTGGCTCTGACTGAAATATGGGTCTTAGCAGAAACACAGCGATTCCTTCAGCTGAAATATTTTCATTGACAAAGCAAAAATAGACAAAGTAAAGGACGATATTGTGTGAAAAATATAAGAGATCGACACAATCAACCTGTAAAAGCAGTCACAATCGACCTGTTTGTCCACCATCAACAGCAGAGAAAGTGAAGGGAGATACATTTATTTTGCAAGCTTCTGAAAATACTTTGACAAATATAAACTTACTGGTAAATATTGAATTCTTTCACACTATAAGAGGAAAATAATACTTGTGAGGAATTAGTATTAGCTTATGATTTTATTCTTATGTGTTTAATTCATATCACATTACTTAAGGTCTTGTTGACATTTTCTGTCAGTGTTAGTGGTCAATCAGGGTATCTTCCGTTCATTTGTTTTTTGATCTAATATTGAAATCAGAAAAGTGAGAAACCGGTACTTTTTTTTCACTTTTCATTTTTAAAAAGAAAACGAAAAAACAAAAAAGTGGCTTGATTTTTCGTTTTTTCGTTCTGGGATTGGAAACGAATAATCAGCTTGAATATTCGATCTCTACATGTGGGCGGGAATGAAACGCCTCTTTCCGCTGATTGGTCAACCAGACATCAAACCATGTCGTCATCAGTTGTTCATCGGTTCCGCTCAACAGAATAAAAGTCCCTCACTCTACAGCTTCTACATTTCATCTCTTTCTCATCAAATAACCAGACTAGTGAATGGCCTGACACAAATCGTACTGGTGCAGAGTCAGGGCTTAATTCTGTGTAGACATAAATTCATCTACACGTGCAATATTAGTTTATCTTATAAATATTAATTTACTTTGCAGCTGCACACAACTACCCCCTAGCCTACAACTTTGGCACACTGTGTATGTTTTATTTAACTGACCAACTATAAAAATCTAGCGAAGCTGCTCGACGCACTGGGCAGCCAGAGCGAATGTACATTGCAGTAAAGCGCAGTATCGATTTAAAGGATTAGTCCACTTTCAAATAAACTTTTCCTGATAATTTACTCACCCCCATGTTATTCAAGATGTTTGTCTTTCTTTCTTCAGTCGAAAAGAAATGAAGGTTTTTGACGAAAACATTCCAGGATTATTCTTCTTATAGTGGACTTCAATGGTCTCCAAACGGTTGAAGGTCAAAATTACAGTTTCAGTGCAGCTTCAAAGAGCTTTAAACGATACCAGACGAAGAATAAGGGTCTTATCTAGCGAAACGATCGGTCATTTTCGGAAAAAAAAAAAAAAAAAAAAAAAAAAAAAAAATGTATAATAATAAAATAATAAATGTATATGCTTTATATTTAACAAATGTTCGCCTTCTAAGTGCTTCCGCCAAAACCGCATTTCCGTATTCTCCAAAAGTTTACACTGTATGTCCTACGCCTACTCTATTCAACTAACGGAAAAAATGTAACTGGCGCTGCGTTCGTTCCGCGTACAGCGTAAACTTTTTGGAGAATACGGAAATGCGGTTTTGGCGGAAGCACTAAGAAGGCGATAAGTGTATTACTGCCCTCCACAGGTCAAAGTTTGAACTAATTGTTATATACAGGTGCTGGTCATATAATTAGAATATCATCAAAAAGTTGATTTATTTCACTAATTCCATTCAAAAAGTGAAACTTGTATATTATATTCATTCATTACGCACAGACTGATATATTTCAAATGTTTATTTCTTTTAATTTTGATGATTATAACTGACAAACAAGGAAAATCCCAAATTCAGTATCTCAGAAAATTAGAATATTACTTAAGACCAATACAAAGAAAGGATTTTTAGAAATCTTGGCCAACTGAAAAGTATGAACATGAAAAGTATGAGCATGTACAGCACTAAATACTTAGTTGGAGCTCCTTTTGCCTGAATTACTGCAGCAATGCGGCGTGGCATGGAGTCGATCAGTCTGTGGCACTGCTCAGATGTTATAAGAGCCCTGCTCTGATAGTGGCCTTCAGGTCTTCTGCATAGTTGGGTCTGGCATATCGCATCTTCCTCTTCACAATACCCCATAGATTTTCTATGGGGTTGAGGTCAGGCGAGTTTGCTGGCCAATTAAGAACAGGGATAACATGGTCCTTAAACCAGGTACTGGTAGCTTTGGCACTGTGTGCAGGTGCCAAGTCCTGTTGGGAAATGAAATCTGCATCTCCATAAAGTTGGTCAGCAGCAGGAAGCATGAAGTGCTCTAAAACTTCCTGGTATATGGCTGCGTTGACCTTGGACCTCAGAAAACACAGTGGACCAACACCAGCAGATGACATGGCACCCCAAACCATCACTGACTGTGGAAACTTTACACTGGACCTCAAGCAACGTGGATTGTGTGCCTCTCCTCTCTTCCTCCAGAATCTGGGACCCTGATTTCCAAAGGAAATGCAAAATTTACTTTCATCAGAGAACATAACTTTGGACCACTCAGCAGCAGTCCAGTCCTTTTTGTCTTTAGCCCATGCGAGACGCTTCTGACGCTGTCTGTTGTTCAAGAGTGGCTTGACACAAGGAATGCGACAGCTGAAGCCCATGTCTTGCATACGTCTGTGTGTAGTGGTTCTTGAAGCACTGACTCCAGCTGCAGTCCACTCTTTGTGAATCTCCCCCACATTTTTGAATGGGTTTTGTTTCACAATCCTCTCTAGGGTGCGGTTATCCCTATTGCTTGTACGCTTTTTTCTACCACATCTTTTCCTTCCCTTCGCCTCTCTATTATTGTGCTTGGACACAGAGCTCTGTGAACAGCCAGCCTCTTTTGCAATGACCTTTTGTGTCTTGCCCTCCTTGTGCAAGGTGTCAGTGGTCGTCTTTTGGACAACTGTCAAGTCAGCAGTCTTCCCCATGATTGTGTAGCCTACAGAACTAGACCGAGAGACCATTTAAAGGCCTTTGCAGTTAATTAGCTGATTAGAGTGTGGCACCAGGTGTCTTCAATATTGAACCTTTTCACAATATTCTAATTTTCTGAGATACTGAATTTGGGATTTTCCTTAGTTGTCAGTTATAATCATAAAAATTAAAAGAAATAAACATTTGAAATATATCAGTCTGTGTGTAATGAATGAATATAATATACAAGTTTCACTTTTTGAATGGAATTAGTGAAATAAGTAAACTTTTTGATGATATTCTAATTATATGACCAGCACCTGTACTTGCACAAGCATGTTGTATATGACAATTTAGTTCAAACTTTGACCTGAGGAGGGCAGTAATACACTTAGCAGTGTCTACACTGCTGGAATTCTAATAGAGAAGAAAAAGAAGAGAGCTAGTTTAAGATGAGCATTTATGGTTAAAACGTATAAAAATTAAATTTTTTGTAGAAAATGAGTGATGGTTTCTCTAGATAAGACCCTTATTTCTCATCTGGGATCACGTAGAACGCTTTGAAGCTGCACTGAAACTGTAATTTTGACCTTCAACCGTTTGGAGACCATTGAAGTCCACTATATGGAGAAAAATCCTGGAATATTTTCATCAAAAACCTTAATTTCTTTTCGACTGAAGAAAGAAAGACATAAACATCTTGGATGACATGGGGATGAGTAAATTATCAGGAAATTTCAATTTTAAAGTGAACTAATCCTTTAATAATGCATTACTCATTTCTTCCTGTGTAGATATTCATTAATGAAAGATTTTTTTTAAAAGACCTATTACAGATTTTAATGATGTCTTACTCTTATCTGTTTGACCGAAAACAACGGTTCTTTCCACTGCTATGAGAAAAAAAGATCTTGGCACATTCATCGAATGCTTATTTAACATCTGATTGGCTGTCAATGTTTTTATCATTCATCAGCTGGAAAAAATCCTGAAAGTGATTCCAACGATATTGTTTCTCTGTGCTGTTATACAGAAGTTCTGGTGTGGACACTGCTATTCTTTTATATTCAGAATGATTTTTAGAGCTATATCCTTATCATTATAATTATCGTACTTGGTGTGAACGGGCCTTTAGCAAGGAAACAAGAAAGCTATTGAGGATTGCAATTAACAGAATAATAGCTTACCAATATTTCTGAACAGAGAGACCTCCCTCACTATATCTCTTAGTTCAAAAGAACTCCCAACATAACCATCCTGATAATGTCATTTATGTTGGCAAGTATTCATAAATATAGCTGCCTGCAAGCAATAATTTTTGGGGCTGAGAAAGTCAGAAACAAAGTGACAAGATAAGCAATCATGGCAGGAGCAACAGTAAAATAAAAGTAACAAACCATGGACAACCAGCGTAACACATATTTATCTAAAAATTAAACAATATACTTATGACGTGTACTTATTAAAATATATAAAATAATATGTGGTTATAATTTTTTTTATATAATATTTGAAATGATTTTCACTTCCTAACAAAAACTTTTTGCTGACAAATGGGTAAAACCTAGTAGTTTGAAGGATAGTGGCAAAGTATAAAGATTTACACTTACAATTATTATTTGAGGGCTGCAGTTGTAACGAAGGGTCGGCAGAGCGGGGATCCATTTGCAGCTTTATTAAGAATAGTATTTACACAGGTAGACAGGGGCAAAGGCAGGAACATAAACAAGGACAGGCAATGGTCGAGGCAGGCGGCAGACAAACAGTATCGGGTCACAGGCAGAGATCAGGGCAGGCGGCAAACAAACACAGTCCAGTACACAGGCAAGGTTCAGGGCAGGCAGCAGAGAATCACAAAGAATAAACAATCCGACGGAAACCAGGAAACAGTCCACAAGAAAACACTTAGTAATGATCACCAGGGCAAATCAAGACTTCACGGTGAGAGAGTGTGTGTGTGTGACTTAAATAGTCCAGGTAATGATCTGCAGGTGTGTGTGGCAATTGGTGATTGATGTGGAGTGTGCATGTGATTGGAAGGGAGGATTATGGGAGATGGAGTCCAGGAACCGACAGGAACAGCCGGTGATCGTGACAGCAGTGTGATTGTCATCAAATGATTCTTGTTTTAAATATGCCTGACAAGATTTTTTGGTATATAAATTATTGTTACACTGAATGACACTTTAGTAGGCATCTTCTGTAAAAAAAAAATGTATGATAGTCATCATTTTTTGCTCAGAAAAATATAAAGTTTAACAGGACACATTCTAATGTACGAGGGGGAATTTTTCTTTTTAAAGCTGTATTACACTTTTTTTGATGCTTGAAATGCTTGATGCTTTTCATCTTTGACCCAATCACACATGATATTTATTGCCAGTAAAACTAAGATGTCATTCTAATTTGACTTAAAGAATCAATGATCATTCTAATTAGACTTAAAATAATTAAAAGTAGTGTTGTAGTACTCAAGACCGGTCTTAAGACCATATTTTGAAGGTCTTGGTCTCGGCCACATTTGGTTGCTCAGACTAAAAGTACTCAGGATTTTCTTTCAAGACCGGTCAAGACCACAACTGCGGGGATATCGCTAAATTGCTGTTGCATTTTCTGATTTCTTTGTTAACATCATTAATTTGATTGGATGTAAAACTTCCTGCTTCAAATGCAATCAATAACTTATTTCTAATTTCATTTTTTTGGTTACTATTGTGCCGGGTAAAAATCAACAAGGGATTGTCAAGTCAAGTCACCTTTATTTATATAGTGCTTTTTACAATGCAGATTGTGTCAAAGCAGCTTTACAGTGATAAATGGCACAGCAGCTCTTAAAGAAAATGCTGTCAATGTAGGCAGATGCAAAGCACTGTTGAATATCAAATGTCAAATGTCAAGTGTCCCCAACTAAGCAAGCCAAAGGCGACAGCGGAAAGGAACCCAAACTCCAACAGGTGACATCAGGTGGCAAACAGGTGGCAAATAGGTGTTAAAATGGAGAAAAAAACCTTGGGAGAAACCAGGCTTAGTCGGGGGGCCAGTTCTCCTCTGGCAAACAGTGCTTTGTTACGATTTAGGTAGCTATCATAAGCCCGATAGGATCGCAACATTCAAAGTATTTATTCCAGTTCAATCCATCGTATTCATCACGCCGGTATGGATAGTTTGTTGAGGAACTGTGCCGCTGGCTGTCGTGTCGATGAGGCCTTCACAATGGATGATCTAGTTGACTCAATCTCTGCTGACACTTCAGGGGAGCGTTGTGGTCATGTCAAGGCGTAGGTCCTCAATCTCACCTGGATACGGCCTGGATCCGGTTGACTATGGTAAACCTCGGGATAAACAGAAAGACTAATATTAGCGTAGATGCCATTCTTCTTCTGATGTGATGAGTACATCTGGTGTTATAGGAAGTGTTCCCGGTTCCGGCTGACCTAATTTATGCAGCCTAATAATCCTTTAACGGATTTGAAAAAATAAATTGATAATGTGTTATGTGTATGCCAGGTAAAGAGATGCGTTTTTAGTCTAGATTTAAACTGACAGAGTGTGTCTGCTTCCCGAACAATGCTAGGAAGATTGTTCCAAAGTTTAGGTGCCAAATAGGAGAAGGATCTACCACCTGCAGTTGATTTTGATATTCTAGGTATTATCAGCTGGCCTGAATTCTGAGATCGCAATAGACGTGAAGGACTATAATGCATTAAGATCTCGCTCAGGTACTGGGGAGCTAAACCATTTAGTGCTTTGTAAGTAATTAGCAAGATTTTAAAATCTATACGATGTTTAACAGGAAGCCAATGCAGTGTTGACAGAACTGGGCTAATATGGTCATACTTCCTAGTTGTAGTAAGAACTCTAGCTGCTGCATTTTGTACGAGCTGTAGTTTGTTTAACAGGCGAGCAGAACAACCACCCAGTAGAGCATTACAGTAATCTAGCCTTGAGGTCATGAACGCATGAACTAACTGTTCTGCATTTGTCATTGAGTGCATATGTCGTAGTTTAGATATATTTTTAAGATGGAAGAATGCGGTTTTACAGATGCTAGAAACATGGCTTTCAAATGAAAGATTGGTATCAAAGAGCAGACCCAGGTTCCTAACTGACGACAAAGACTTAACAGAGCAGCCATCAAGTGTTAGACAGTATTCTAGGTTATTACTTGAAGAAGTTTTTGGTCCAAAAATTAGAATCTCTGTTTTTTCTGAATTTAGTAGTAGGAAATTACTGGTCATCCAATTTTTTATATCAGCTATGCATTCCGTTATTTTTGTGAATTGGTAAGTTTCGTCAGGGCGCGAAGAAATATAGAGCTGAGTATCATCAGCGTAACAGTAAAAACTAACGCTGTGCTTCCTAATGATATCTCCCAAAGGTAGCATGTACAGAGTGAACAGCAACGGTCCTAGTACTGAGCCTTGCGGTACTCCATATTGAACTTGTGATCGATATGACATCTCTTCGTTTACTACTACAAACTGATAACGGTCAGATAAGTATGATTTAAACCATGACAGTGATCAATAGTGTCAAATGCAGCACTAAGATCCAGTAACACTAATAGAGAGATACAACCACGATCTGATGATAAGAGCAAATCATTAGCAACTCTAATGAGAGCAGTCTCAGTACTATGGTACGGTCTAAATCCTGACTGGAAATCCTCACAGATACTATTTCTTTCTAAAAAGGAACATAGTTGTGATGATACTGCCTTTTCTAGTATTTTTGACAGAAAAGTGAGATTTGAGATCGGCCTGTAATTGACTAATTCTCTAGGATCAAGTTGTGTTTTTTTAATAAGAGGTTTAATAATAGCCAGCTCAAAAGTTTTCGGTACGTATCCTAGTGATAAAGATGAATTAACGATATTAAAAAGAGGATCTATGATCTCTGGAAGCATCTCTTTCAATAGCATAGTCGGTATAGGGCCTAACATACATGTTGTTGATTTTGATGATTTAACAAATTTAGACAATTCTTCCTCTCCTAAAGCAGTAAATTAATTGAATTTTTCCTCAGGGACACTACAATGCACTGTCTGACGCGATACTGTAGTAGATGGTTGCATGGTTATAATTTTCTCTCTAATATTGTCAATCTTGCAAGTAAAGAAGTTCATAAAGTCATTACTGCTGTGCTCTTTGGAAACATCAGAAGTTGAAGCTTTATTTCTTGTTAATTTAGCCATTAAATAAATACCTAGGGTTGTGCTTATTTTCTTCTAAATGTTTTGAAAAATAGGCAGATCTAGCAGTTTTTAAGGCCTTTCTATACTCAATCATCCTTTCTCTCCACGAAATGCGAAAAACTTCTAGTTTTGTTTTCTTCCAGCTGCGCTCCATTTTTCTGGCTGCTACCTTTAGGGCCTGAGTGTGCTCATTGTACCACGGCATGGGATTAATTTCCTTAATCTTTTTTAAACGCAAAGGAGCAACTGAGTCTAATGTGCTGGAAAAGACAGAGGCAATAGTTTCTGTTGCAACATCGAGGTCTTCTAAGCTATCTGGTATGCTAAGGCGATGAAACTGATCAGGAAGATTATTTATAAAGCGATCTTTAGTGGTAGAAGTGATGGTTCTACCATATTTATGGCAGGGAGGCAGTTTAGCAGCCTTGACTAAATGTAGTATACACGAGACTAGATAATGATCTGAGATGCCGTCGCTCTGCTGCAGAATTTCAACGGCATCAATATCGATTCCATGTGACAATATTAGATCTAAAGTATGATTACGACAATGAGTGGGTCCTGACACGTATTGTCTAACTCCAATAGAATTTAGAATGTCTGTAAATGCCAATCCTAAAGCGTCTTTTTCATTATCTACATGGATATTAAAATCACCAACAACAAGGACTTTATCTGCAGCTAGTACTAACTCCGATAGAAAATCAGCAAATTCTTTGATAAAATCTGTATGGTGTCCTGGTGGCCTGTATACAGTAGCCAGCACAAATGTCAACTTACATAATGTTACATAAAGTACCATCACTTCGAAGGAATTATATTTGAAAGATTTTTGACTAATACTGTAAATATTACTATAAATTACAGCAACACCTCCCCCTTTGCCTTTCTGACGAGGATTGTGTCGAAAATAATAACCTTGAGGGCTAGACTCATTTAAAGTAATGTAATCGTCTGATTTTAGCCAAGTTTCTGTCAAACACAGCAAATCCAGATTACTGTCTGTGATAATATCATTTTCAATAAGTGCTTTTGAAGAAAGGGATCTAATATTTAGCAACCCAAGCTTTATCATTTGTTTATCAGTATTATCTCTACTTTTTATTTGTTGAACATCAATTAAATTTTTACCATTAAATAGGTTTGGAAGTTTTTTGTTTTTACTAATTCGGGGTGCAGACACAGTCTCTGTGTGATAATATCTAGGTGTAAGAGTTTCTATGTGTTGGGAATTATCTGACTTCTGTAACGTGAGGCAGCTAGCAGACGGTCGGTTTAGCCAGTATGTCTGCTTCCTGACCTGGACCCCAGTTTGTCATGTTTCAGTTCTAAGACTATGTGCCATATTACTAGAGAGAAGAGCAGCACCATCCCAGGAGGGATGAATACCATCTCTTTTCAACAGGTCAGGTCTGCCCCAAAAACTTTTCCAATTGTCTATGAAACCTATATTATTGTGCGGACACCACTTAGACAGCCAGCCATTGAGTGATGATAATCTGCTAACTATCTCATCACTCCGACGAACAGGAAGGGGACCAGAGCAGATTACTTTCCCTGACATTGTACTTGTGAGTTCACACACCTCTTTAATGTTAATTTTAGTGATCTCCGACTGGCGAAGTGGAACATCATTAGTGCCGACATAAATAATGATTTTAGAGTATTTACGATTAGCATTAGCCAGCACTTTTAAATTTGCTTTGATGTCAGATGCTCTGGCAAACATGTGACTATGGTGGCTGGTGTCTCTATTTTCACGTTCCGTGTAATAGAATCGCCAATAACTAGGGCACTTTCAACAGGATTCTCAGTGGGTGTATCACTGAGTGGGGAGAACCTGTTTGATGTTCTTATTGGAATGGAAGAGTGGTGTTTTCCGCGGCTAGGCCGCCTCATCGTTACCCAAGTGCCCTGCTGCGCGGGCTCTACAGCTGGAACTGAACATTGTACAGAGTTCACTAAGCTAGTCGCATCCAAAACAGTATCCGAAGCCCTTACATTCTTACTATCCTCAATTAAAGTTTGGATGCGTGTCTCTAATTCTGAGATTTTCTCTGTCAGCCTGACTATTTCCCTACATTTATGACATGTAAATCCCTCGTCGCTGACAGAGAAAGCTATACTGAACATGTGGCAAACAGAACACGATATAACACTAGGAGAGGATGACATGACTCATCGTGTTTGTAGACTGATCCGACTTACCACAGCTGTTTGATGAACGCATTGAAAAGAAAATGAGCGCGCGAGAGACTGATGACAAGTTAACAAGCTAGCGAGATGCAAACGCGTTGTAATAGCGATTTAGATTCAAAGATTAAAAGCTAGCGACGTCAGATTAATGTGGTAGGCAATATTATATATAAGGTAATGATAATATAAGCAGCAATGAATGAAAGTAAGAGATTCAAAACAAAGCTATACGGAGTTACAGACTCAAACCACTCTGAGCAGCGAGGCAGACAGGAGCCAAAAATGTGATTGTGTCAAAAATGTCACCAAATTTAATACAAATGGCCACAAAATTCAAGATATGTTTGCAAAAAATTGTAAATTGTACTTGTATTGTATTGTATTGTAATTAAATTGTAATTCCACTTGTAAACTGAAAAAAAAAATGTACTTGTATAAGATCTTGATATTTATATTATAACATATGATATAATTAGCAGAATATTACAAGAAAGAGGGCTGTTTTCACAAATATGAGCACAACTGCAAACGTGATATTGATTTTTTTATACCAACTGTTCAAAAAACAAACTTTTATTTTTAAAACATTAATCTCAACATTATATATGCATTTGTAATTGTACCAGTTCAGATGCAACTTCTGTTCCACCTCTGCAGAGTAAAGATGAATTTTGTTGTTAGTGATTTCAATTAATTGGTAACAGCTCTATAGAGTGTCTTACTATTCTAATTGTAATTATTGATTAAAAATAAAGGCATTTTTCAGGCAGTAAATGTGGATTTTTCAGATGAATTTGAGGAGTGCTATAGTCTGGTTTTGGTCTTGATACACACTGGTCTTGGTCTCGGTTTAGGTGGTCTTGACTACAACACTAATTAAAAGTATTTTGCTGTTGGAGAGTGTTGTGATATAAACTACAGCAGTGCTCAGTGCATTAAATCATTAACCAGATTAACTAAGATCAAAATGAATTAAACTCATATTGCCAAAAATGACTAAAATTACTTTAGCAAATAATCAATTTTCTTGTCCTTAATAATCAATATAATGCAGGGGAAACTGTAATATGAGCTGCACCAGTGCTAAACTGCTCAATGCATAATATAGCCTAATTAACAACACAAACAAGTATAAATCAAACTCACAAAGACTGTCAACATTTTTTTTCCATGCATCATTTTATTGTATTCATGTATGTGGTTACAGTCAAATCATATTAAACAGTGAAATCACTCCAGAACCCTGTCCTGTCTTGAGATGGTGACATGAGCTCCACTAACAGGCTTCACTCCTATTGGCTGTTGCTCTAGAAAATTGCTGCGCATTTGCATAAAGTTCAACTTTTGTGAACTCATGTTGCTTGACGCCTACATTAGGTTTTTTTTTTTTTTTCTACATTTCTCTTTCTACCTCATAATTTTCTTTGGCTTTTGTCCTAGACACTCATTGATACACACTGTTAATATATAATTAGTTACTTTGAACATAAAAATGAAAATTTGTGAGCAACAACTAAAATAAAAGATCATGAAATACACACACACACACACACACACACAAAAACAGCAAGAAAGGCTTGTGTTAGACCAAATCAAGTTAAACTCTTTGTTGTACTTCCACAAGCTACAAAACAGAACAGATGATAAAGAACAGAAATATAACGATGGACATAAATGACAGGATAAGATGCAATACATTGTTCTCCCAGAATATTCTCAAATACAATCACTATTTATTGACTGATGCATAAATTTGATACTTTTAACTTGTCATTTATTTGTTTATTATGGTTCCATTTAACTAAAAATATATTTTAATTGTCTGATTGACACACAACTGATTAATTCAAATCTGATATTTCAATCATAACCAATCATGTCCAATCATATTGAATAACCCTGATGTATATGAGTATATGATTGCTGTTTAGATGTCATTTTTTTAGATGTTCAGATATTTGGAGACTATTAGCAACAGATAGCTAGAGCCTAAACAAAGTAGAAACCCAGAGCATCAATTTCACTTCCACTTCTCCCCATAAAGCCATAACACTTTCCAGACTTCACATCAACACTCACAGGTTCACCCAGTTGATTACACTTAACAGAAAATGGCTTTTTTGCAACTACAAATTCCAAACCCGCACATCTGTTATTTTGACTATTTGGCCACAGTTTTGCAGCTTCAATTTTATCATTTTCATTAAGTTCAAGTGTATGTTTATTAGATCCTGGTACATTACCAACTGTCATCGCCTGGCCAGTGTTGAAAGTCACCTCGATTGTGTTCAGTGTCATCTAAAAGGTACAAATGTATTTTATGTGAATCAAGCAAGTAAATTAAAATAATGTGATTCAAATATCAGGAATATGAGTTTAAATTGAATGAAAATAATCTTCACACACCTTGCTGCAAGTAATGCTGATCTTCTTAATGCTGCTGGAAAAGCTCTTAAAGGAGAATGGAGCACCTCCTTTCCCACCCACAGTCACATCTTGTGCTGAGAAAAGAATTAAGAGAAAAAAATTGCGGTAACACTTTAGAATAATGGTCCGTCATTAATAAGTAACTATGCAGGAAGTAATGCAGGACAAATGAGTGGTACTATATTAACACTTCAGCTATTACTATTAACTAATAAACAAGCTTAACTAATCAATAAGTAATATCAAATTTAGGACTAAGATAGTTCCTTATTAGGTAATCAATAATTACTGAATAAGACTGGCATCATTAAGAACTAATATGTAACTATGACAAATTATAAAGAATTAATAATTAATTACTAATCACAACATTAACGTGTCTAAGATGTGAGCAACTGTCTTTTTTTACTCTCAATGTGGTCATAAAATGCATCACTATTTACTGTATGAACTACTAGTGATCGGGACCATTATTTTAAAGTGAAAAACATCTTTTTCACTTTAAAATAATAGTTCAGATCACTAGTAGCCCTTAAAGAGTGACTAGGTACTTGAGTAATTAGTGATGCATTTTATGACCATTTTCTGAGTAAAAAAAGACAATCTTCAAGAACGAATAGTGATCTGGACCATTATTTTAAAGTGAAAAAGATCGCTCCAGATCACTAGTAGTTACTGCATAGTGACTAGATAACACTTGAGTAATTAGTGATGCATTTTATGACTATATTCAGAGTAAAAATTATGACTGATTATGTCTCAGACACAGATAATGTTCTTTATAATTTGTCAGTTAAGTTAGTTAATAATAAGGCTAATCTCATTGAGTAATTCTTGATTACCTAATAAGAAACTCCTAAATTTGATATTACTTACTGATATAGTTAAGCTTGTTTCTATATTAGTTAATAGTAGTAGCTGAAGTGTTAATGTAGTACTACTCATTAGTCCTACATTACTAACTACATAGTTACTTATTAATGACGGACCATTATTCTAAAGTGTTACCAAAATTGCTACAAATTACTACATTCACACAGGTGGTCAGTCCTGTTTTAGAGTGGTAAATAGGGTAAAAATTCACAAAGTTCTGTTAATAATGAGAGTGACAACAGAATTTAGTAACTGAACTGACTCACAAATTCATTTTCAGTAAACCTGCACTGTTTTGAACAGAACTACACTGGACAACTGTAGTTGTCTGGCAAGTCGAACAACAGGACAGCCTTTATATTTGTCAGGGGGGCTGACGGGGGGTAGGCTGACTGGGTGTTAAAGATTTCCATCAAATAGTTTCAAGTTCCATGTCGCTTGCAACAACCAACACGTCCCAGCATAAACGCTCTACATAAATTATTTGTTATTAAAGCGTCTACGTTCACAAACCACCATTAATTTTAACAGAAAAGCAAGCATACTGTATGCATGATTTGGCATGGCAGTCAATACAAATAATAAATAACAATTGTCTTAAAGGATTAGTCCACTTTCAAATAAAATGTTCCTGATAATAGGTTTTTGATGAAAACATTCCAGGATTATTCTCCTTATAGTGGACTTCAATGGCCTCCAGACGGTTGAAGGTCAAAATTACAGTTTCAATGCAGCTTGAAAGGGCTTTAAACAATACCAGACGAGGAATAAGGGTCTTATCCAGCTAAACGATCAGTCATTTTCGAAAAAAACGTAAATGTATATGCTTTATATAAACAAATTATCGCCTTCCAAGTGCTTCCGCCAAAACCGCATTTCTGTATTCTTCAAAAAGTTTACACTGTATGTCCTACGCCTTTCCTATTCTACTTACGGAACGAAAACAGCGTCAGTTACATTTTTTCCGTAAGTAGAATAGGGAAGGTGTAGGACATACAGCATAAACTTTTTGAAGAATATGTTAAGCGGAAGCACTTACAAAGGTGATAATTTGTTTATATAAAGCATATACATTTACATTTTTTTTCATAAATGACCAATCGTTTCTCTAGATAAGACACTTATTCTTCGTCTGGTATCGTTTAAAGCCCTTTGAAGCTGCACTGAAACTGTAATTTTGACCTTCAACCATCTGGAGGCCATTGAAGTCCACTATAAGGAGAATAATACTGGAATGTTTTCATCAAAAACCTTCATTTCTTTTCCACTGAAGAAAGAAAGACATGAACATCTTGGATGACATGGGGGTGAGTAAAGTATCAGGAAAATTTTATTTGAAAGTGAACTAATCCTTAACTGAACTAATGCAGCAGAATCCTGCATTTGGACCAGACCCAATTCCAGAATGAAATCACAGAGGGTGCTTTATGGTTTATCACTGTCTGTCATCGCAATTTTGAGAGTGAATCCCACATTTATACACAAATGGGCCTTAAAACAAAAGTTTTATTCAAATTCTGAATATACTATATATATATATATATATATATATATTACAGTTTTTCTCAATTGCTAAAACACAATTTCTGAAACCTTGCTCCATTTTCTGATACCATTAAACACAAAACCTCAACTTCAAGCACTATTTACAAAACCTCTGACTCCTCTTGCAAAATGAAACCTTCACCTCAAAACAGTTTTACCTGTGTTCAAAATCAAGCACTGCTCTTAAATCATAAACAAAGTGATCAAAATGATATACACTATCAAGCAGTCAGTAAACAATACACCTAAAAAACAGAAAACACATTGTTCAAAACATATAATTCTCAGGGAGAAGTACATTTTTAATCTCAAAAGAAATGTAATATTCCTCATCCTCCTCCTCTTTCTTTCCCTCTTCCTCCTCTTCCTTTTTCTTGCCCTCATCACATACGCATTTGTCCTCATCCTCTCACATTGTTTCTTCTATCCATTCTCAGACTTACTCCTTCCCACCTTTACAGTTTATTACAATCGCTAGGACACATTTCTCAATACTTAGGTCACTTTTTCAAAACTCTTCACACAGTTCTCCTAACCAACTTCATCTTGGCACAGAGGTTAACTTCACATTCAAAATGCACTAAATCTACCAAAACACTTCATACATGTCTGAAATCAACTCATTCTTCCAGAACACTAGCAAAGGTTTTCACTGAGCAAACACACTTTGTCACTCATAAAACATCGACCTAAAAACACTAACATCAGTTAGTATTATACAATGTTTTCTTTTTTAAAATGTCTTTACAAAGCAAGAATGGCACTCTCTACTGCTTATAATTCACTGCAGTTTATGTTACTTGGTCCATGTTTACATTACAGAACAAAATTATATTGAAAAAGTTTCCCCTTTTGAATTGATGGTAATGAAATTGAAAGACTAATGCTTGTGTAGGTGTTCAGTTTCATCTAATTGTTTTGATAGTATTTAATTTTCTAGGTTCAGAATATATTTCATAACTATATTACTGTAGGAATGTAGCAAATTTCTGTCTTATTCAGTTTTGTATTATGTTATTGTTTTGAACTTAAGTTTAACAGTTTTGAAAACAGTATGTAAGCATGTGCAAATTGGCCTGTACATACAAAGAGTTTTGGCAGTTGTTGTGTCTGAGTGAGAAAAGAATTCATGAAATTTGAGAGAAGTAGTCATTAAATGCATTTTGTGCCAAAGCAATGATAATTGATCCTTAGTTTAGCCCACATGGACTTCTGTTGTGCTCACTGTGTGAAAAGTTTTGCAAAAGTGACCTAAGTATTGAGAAATGTGTCCTAGCGTCTGTAACAACCTGTTTGCTCTCTGAACTGGCTTATATTGTTTGTGTCACATAATTTGAAAAAGGTTACATCAATTTTGAGTGGTTGTGTTCAATCAATGACATGTGTTCTCTATTTGTATTTGATTACCAGTATGGATGACATGTGCATTAGAGTGCAGAATGTGTTTAGAGTTTTGCTGAGAAATCTAAGTGAGATCTGCAAATTGTGTTTTACCATGTGAAATGGTTTAAGGTATTGACAACAGACTGCACAATTAGCTAAATGAGGTCAGGCAACTGAGAACTTTGTTCAGCCAATGGGTTTTAGTGTTTTAGCAATTGAGAAAAACTGTAATTACAGCGTGCGGAGCGCACTCCCTTTATAAATACTAAAAAAAGACCCCCAGGTATTTGAAACAACCAGAAGCAATCTTTAAGGGTAAATGTGATCATGGAAGTTTTTTAAGCTTCAGAGTTAACAAAAAACAACAACAAGGACTACAAGGAGCAGGACTGAAAAGGAACTTCTGGCATTTCTAGCACAGAGCGGCCCACCACATCTGGTCCGTAACAAACCACACCACAACATCAACTCATTGCTGAGCATCACAGGGCTCATCCAGGGTGTTTCCCTTCCTTTGGCCTGAGATGCTGGGATAAGCTCCAGCCATCCCATGACCCTACAGATGTTACGCGGTATAAAAAAATGGATGAGTGGATGGGTGGATGACACTGACCTAACCACAATATAAAGCACACTAGAGTGAAATCAACAAGTTTTACCATGTTCAAGTCAGAGGATGATAACTCTCCCACTTTGAGAACTACGATGAGTGAAATTACTGAAAGACTACCATGAAAGCCAGGTCACATTCACAATATGCACATATTCACTCTTTATCATTTGCTTGATTTGACGAAAACTGACACATTATTGTTTCAATGTCTTTGTTTGTCATATTCGCAATTAGGATTTACATTAGGAATTTTCTGACGAATAACGTAAATGACATTCAAATCAGTGAAATTTGCCAGTGGTGAGCAGTTTGCATATCTACATATTACTGTAGGTTGTTTAACATTTTTTTCTTTTTTATCATAAAACAGTTGGCCAGTCCCTGTATTCATTCATATAGTAGCAGCTGGAATACTGTATATAAGCCGCGGTGTGAATGGGACAGTTTGAGAGTCACTCCTGTCCTGTTATTAAATACAGTTGTCAAACCCAAACATTGACTGTGTGAATGTAGCCAATGAAAATAGATTATTAATGAATATGTGCAGATGACACTTACCTGCAGACGATATGGAGCGGACAGTATCACTGGCTTCACTCACTCCCACTTTATCCACTGTCCTGTAGCGGATCAAATACTGCTTTCCGGATTCCAATCCAGTCAGAGTAAAGTCTTCATCAGCTGTGTTTATGAAAAGCCATTGTTCCTTCTCCTCAGCACCAGAATCTGCTTTTACCTCCTTGTACTCTACTCTGTACTGCACTGTTACTCCACTCGGAGACTTCTGCAGTATCAGGGACACAGTTTGGTCCTGGACGTCCTTCACTATCGGTGGGGGCGGCTTTGACACAGGCTGGAACTGTTTGTCTGTCAGATTCCCTTTTTCGTACAAATAGATTGAGGAGCCTGGATTGGAGGGATCAGAGACAGCAGAAATAATGAAGTGGATTCTCTTTTTATCTTTATTGGCTTCTAAAAAACCTCTGAAGAGAGATAAGTTCTCTCTCATCTTTTCTATTACATCAGGATCATTAAACCATTTTCCGACAGATGCATTTTTGTTTCCAACTAACTTTTTAAACTTATCAGATTTCAGGAACTCATTTAGGGTTGAAAGATATGGGTCTTTATACTTCAGAGATGTGAAGGTCAAGCACAACACAACATCAATATCAGGATCAAGGAGAATGGTGTTCAGATCATCAAAGTTTTCAATTTTGATCTGCTCCAGCTTCCTGGTGTGAGTGCGCAAGAGGTCAAGTTCAGACTTTGCATCATGTAACCACTGGTTAAGCTTGTCAGCATTAAAAGGGGAGCTGTAGTGGATCTTCAGGATATCTCCCAGTTTCTCCTCCTTCTCTCCTCCTCCTCGAATAGCAGGCAAGACCCTGGCCACTGCCTTCTGAAACACTGTCTTGTAAATGCTAAATGAGTCCTGAAATGAGTGCAGCCTCTCTTGAATGTCACTGAAAAAATTTACCTCTGTTCTTCTGGACAGGTCGTTGCATGTCCTCTCTACCTTTCCCAGCTCCTCCATTATATCTGCAGTGTTGGAAACCAGACGTGTGCTGATTTCTCTCTCTAACTGAGCGGCTTTTTTGTCCAATAAATAAAGAGGATATAGCCAGACTTTTATTGGAACTGCATTCTTTGGATTCTCCTTCAGCAGAGTGGGGAGCTGCTTGTACAAATCCAGGGCCTCCATGTATGTGGTGGGGTTCTGCTCAAGATGAAAGTCACCATGAAATGTGCAGTTGATATTCTCAGCGGTTTTCTTTTCACCATCTGTCATTGCTACAGATCCTTCTCCCTCAATAGAAAATTCAGGAATCTTCTTGACCATGACATTCAGTTTTCCCTCAGTCTCCTGCTTGCTTTCACCTTCTGAAGACATCATATCAAACACCATGAAGGCCTGAGCTCCGTACAGAACAGCCGTGACCACATGAGTTGCAGTTTTCTGGTCAAACACCTGGGGGTAGGTGATCTTGCCCAGTTGGGTCATAGTGAGCTGTTCGAATCTGGAAGTATCACTATAATACATTGTAACTCGGGACTGTTTGTTTGAGGATTTGGTGTCTTGCAGGTATTTGGCAGATCCTCCTACCTCCACCAGCCCCCCCAGAAAGCTGGCCTTCAGGGAAGCACTTATATCCAGGAGACTGGATTTACTAGAGAGAGAATCAGAGCTACTGAACTTCAAATCTGTCATGAGTTGCGGACGACTGTCCAAATCTTCACTCAATGATTTCTTATCCCACAGAGTAACACCTGAAATGAGAAGAGGCTTTAACAGTTGTGTATGAAAGGGATGTAGTGTTGAAGTAAATGTGCAGGTCTTATATCTATAATACAGTTTTACTGATTTAATAGTTTTGTTAGGGATAGGGTTGGCCTGTATGTGTTTGTGGGGCCCTAGGTGTATTTGTGAGGCCCGGATTGGCTAATCAGGAGCACTGATAGCAACGAGAATTCCCAGTGGGCCTGTCTGTTTTTTTTTTGGCCGCGAGGGTCGGTGTTGTCATGGCACTGTGTTGAAATATGATCTAGAATATGTCAACGCATATTAAACCAGTCAGTGGCAGATTTAGGCATGGGCGACATGGGCAACGACCCCTTGCCGGGGGTGGCCCGGGGCACCTGCACAAGAAATAACCCACCCAGTGGGTAAATTAACCTGGTTGGGAGGGACTCAGAATGTGTGCCCAGAGAAGACAACGCACTCAAAAGTAGGCCATACAACAAGAAAGGATGAGGTGGCGTCTGTAGGGAGAGCGGGAGGGGAGCGGGACAAGTTCTAAATCAACACTAAATTATAGTAAGACAAAAGGTCTAAACCACTGGAGGCCATTTTTAGGTAAATAAATAAAAAGGAAGAGGGGAAACATGCAAAAGATAAAGACATAGATGCAGCTATTACTAATATCGTAATAATAGTACACAAATAATAAAATATAGGGCCTATCACAAATGTTTTTGCTTGCTATGCCATTACACATTGGGCAACAATATTCATTTTTCTGTCCAATTTGCTTACATAACCAGACAGTAAAATGTGATTTTGTAACAATGTAACTTTTTTGTAATAATGTAACAAACAGTTTTTAGGGATTTTTTGCTATTTATTTGCCTCAATTTGGAACAATTTAAGTATATACATTTATATAAAATAGCAAAAGTTTAGGTTAAATCCACTTTAAAGAAGATCTGCATTTCTCAATTTAATTTACGGCCCAAAAAAAATGGGCCTGGGTTTAGTGGACGATTGCTGCCATCTACTAGAAAGCAAGCACTTGAAAAAAAATTTAAATAACATACATTTTTAACTACATACTATATCATATATATATATATATATATATATATATATATATATATATATATATATATTAATGTTATAATTTTTTGTACTATTCTTAATTTTTGTTTATTTATTTATTGGGGGTGGGGGTGGGGTGGGGTGGGGTGGGGGGTAGAGAACAGTACAGTCGTGAATTAAAGTGGGCCGGTCTAAGGCATGAAACTCCAGGGCTAAAAATTAGTCCACTCCGGCCCTACCCTGCAACCAATTTCATTGGCTGAGGTTACAGTGATGGGTAGGTTTAGGGATCAGTGCTTGGTGTAGGCAATCATCATTACTGTGATTGACATGGCCAATGAAATCTTTAGAATTGGCTTCAGGGCGGGATTAATTAAAACAAGCCTCATAATGGCATTTGATGCACTCGATGCATTTGCTCGAGAAAGAAGACTGAATTTTTGGCCTTTTTATGCCTTTATATTGGTGAGACAGGAAACAACAGGGCAGAAAGAGAGAGAAAGAGGGGAACAGGATCAGCATAGGCTATTGCTCTGGCAATGTGCGCCTCTAATCCTGCCACTTAAGTAATTTAGCAATTGGGTGAAAAAAGGGAACAAAAAACATAAAAAAAAGTGTACAGCACCTGGAATGAAGGAATCCTTGCGGCAGTCATACAGCATACCAGGAAACAGAGGTCTTCCTAGGGCTACAACTTCAAATGGCTCTGATTCCATGGCTATAATAAATAAAAGAAATAGGTAAAAAAAAAAAAAGATAATATTTATAAATTGTCACCTTTATTATTCTAAAATTCTTAAGGCAACTTTTTAATTTAAATTTAAGTCAGGTAACTGGTAACAGGTTAGATACACATAAAATGTTGGACTTTTATGAATTAACTTTCATTTTTTTTAAAGATACCATTTAACTGTATTCATTGTATTAGTTCTCACAAAATTTTTAAATCCCTTATATGTATATATGTATATGTGATCTAATTCAGTTTTTTTTAAAATATCCAAGGTAACACACTAGAATAGCCTACTGTTCCTTCTAGGGATGTTCACAATTCTCAATATAATATTAAACCGTTTCAATACGTTTCAATATGCAGTTGTGAATTGCATTTTTTCGGTTTCGCGTTTAAATAATTTATGTGCATTTTATTTTCTCTCCAAATTGGCTCTGAGTCTACGTGCTGACATGAGTAAATATCCAATCAAGTTAGGGGGTTTAGCCACGCTTGCAATGCTGGTGTAAGATTTCACACTTTAGCATCCAAATAATTAGTAATTCCTTTAGAACGATGTAGGAACACATGAGTCAATACTATCCAAAACCTTACAAAAACCTCAAAAGCTTGCAATGACTTCGGTCATTATTTACCATGCTTGAAATTTACCATGAGTGATCCAAATAATTAGTAATTCCTTCTGAAGGATTTGGTAATACTTCAGTCTTTACTAGTGGGTTACCATGATCTTCACTTTAGAATTAATTAATTATACATTATGCATTATTCACATTAACTATGAACCTGTATATAGAGGTTGTTAGTCCTCTGGGAGGTGTGAAAATAGTTATTGATTAGCTAATAGTGAACTACCACATTTAACTAGGCACTATTACTTACTAATTCATTAATCAGAGTTTCTTGTTAGTTAATAGTAATTAATAGAATATTAATAGTGCATTACTCATACCTGGAGTTTCTGTGTGTCTTCGGTATGTAAAGAGATGTTGTCTTCTGAAGCCCACTGGGTTTCTGTAGTTATATTTATACTCCCATTATTTATGTAATGTTTAACTGAAGGAAAAAAATTCCACAGAAATTCAATAGAAATATGATATCGTCCATTTTCATGAAATCTGGGGTGTGTTTCGCAAAAGCATTGTTAGCCTGGGGTGTGTTTCCCAAAGGCATCGTTAGCCTGGGGTGTGTTTCCCAAAAGTATTGTTAGCCAACTATTTCGAAACATTTAACCCTCGGGCAGGGGCAGATCTATTACTTATATCTATTATATCATGCATATAGTTGTGTTAATAATGTCCTATGTGAAAATGTTCTGCATTTATTTTTCCCAGTTTTTTTTTTTTTTTTCCCCCATGAAAATGGTAACACTTTACATTAAGGTTCCCTTTGTAAAGGATTTATAAAGGTATTTGTTAATGAATAATACGTCATTTACAAATGCATTATAAATTTAATAAGTTATAACTGCATGAATAAAAAGGGCGACTTTAACGCAATACCTGCCAAATTTTGAGTTGTTTTTAACTCACGTGTTATAAATGCTTAATACATGTATTTATTAACACTTATTTAACTCAAAACCAGATTCCTGGATAATTTCATCCACAGCAGTGTATAAAAACTGATTTCTTCTTTTTTTTTTTTTAAGATGAAATTCCAACTTTATTTTTGAAAATAATAACGTGATGAGATATTAATAATGAAAAATTTAATTCCAGTATTAGTTAACTGTGAACCTTAATGTAGGGGGGACACTTGTGAACCATTTATTAATGAGTTATAAACATTAATAACCTGTGAAACTGAACCTTAATGTAAAGTGAACACATGTGAACCATTTATTAATGAGTTATAAACATTAATAACCTGTGAAACTGAACCTTAATGTAAAGTGGAAACCTGTGAACCATTTATTAATGAGTTATAAACATAACCCAGCCTCGTGGGTTATGGACTTACTTTCTGCCTGGATACGACCACAGATGTCATCCATGAGTTCCTTGTCTGCCCCGAAACGACCACGGAGGTCGTCCCTGAGTTTCCTGTCTTGACCTCTGAATGGCATCTATGCTAATATTAGTCTTTCTGTTTATCCCGAGGTTTACCGTAGTCAACCGGATCCGGGCCATATCCAGGTGAGACAGAGGACCGGCGCCTTGACACGACCACAACGCAGCCCTGAAGTATCAGCAGAGATTGAGTCAACTAGATCATCCACTGTGAAGGCCTCATCGACACGACAGCCAGTGACACAGTTCCACAACAAACCGTCCATACCGGCGTGATGAATACGATCCTCAACTGGATTGAACTGGAATAAATTCTTTGAATGTTGCAATCCCATCGGACTTATGATAGCTACCTAAATCATAACAAAGCACTGTTCACCAGAGGAGAACTGGCCCCCCGACTAAGCCTGGTTTCTCCCAAGGTTTTTTTTCTCCATTTTAACACCTATTTGCCACCTGTTTGCCACCTGATGTCACCTGATGGAGTTTGGGTTCCTTGCCGCTGGGACATTTGACTTGACATTTGATATTCAACAGTGCTTTGGTCTGCCTGCATTGACACCATTTTCTTTAATAGCTGCTGTGCAGCCACAATTATATACCAGTTATCAATGTAAAGCTGCTTTGACACAATCTGCATTGTAAAAGCGCTATATAAATAAAGGTGACTTGACTTGACTCTGCCTGTGTTTTGGATTACTCTTTTGCCTTGCCCTCTTGTATCTGTTTGCTGGTGTTTGACCCTCTGCCTGTACGACTACGCTCTTCCTGTTTTATTAAAGCCTGTATTTGGATCTCCAACTCTGTTGTCCTGCTCCCATCTGTTACTGTATTATTTTATTAACAGTTTAGTAAATCATTAAATCAATGACCAAATGCACCGTTACAGAACATTAGCATATTAATATGCATTTAATAATTATTTTTGATATCATGATAAAGGCCACTGTAACTTGAATATTTGGCTTTGGCCATCCGCACCTGCGCGGGAGCACATGTCACCAGGAAAAAAATATCATCTTCTGTGTGTGCTTTAATAAATACATGATTCATGTGTGTTCACTTTACATTAAAGTTCATTTTCACAGGTTATTAATGTTTACAACTCATTAATAAATGGTTCACATATGTTCACTTTACGATAAGGCTCACTTTCACAGGTTATTAATGTTTATAACTCATTAATAAATGGTTCACAACTGTTCACTTTACATTAAGGTTCATTTTCACAGGTTATTAATGTTTATAACTCATTAATAAATGGTTCACATATGTTCACTTTACATTAAGGTTCACTTTCACAGGTTATTAATGTTAATAACTCATGAATAAATGGTTCACATGTGTTCACTTTACGATAAGGCTCACTTTCACAGGTTATTAATGTTTATAACTCATGAATAAATGGTTCACATGTGTTCACTTTACGATAAGGCTCACTTTCACAGGTTATTAATGTTTATAACTCATTAATAAATGGTTCACATGTGTTCACTTTACGATAAGGCTCACTTTCACAGGTTATTAATGTTTATAACTCATTAATAAATGGTTCACAACTGTTCACTTTACATTAAGGTTCACTTTCACAGGTTATTAATGTTTATAACTCATTAATAAATGGTTCACAACTGTTCACTTTACATTAAGGTTCATTTTCACAGATTATTAATGTTTATAACTCATTAATAAATGGTTCACATATGTTCACTTTACATTAAGGTTCACTTTCACAGGTTATTAATGTCTATAACTCATGAATAAATGGTTCACATGTGTTCACTTTACATTAAGGTTCACTTTCACAAGTTATTAATGTTTATAACTCATGAATAAATGGTTCACATGTGTTCACTTTACGGTAAGGTTCACTTTCACAGGTTATTAATGTCTATAAATCATTAATAAATGGTTCACGTGTGTTCACTTTACATTAAGGTTCATTTTCACAGGTTATTAATGTTAATAACTCATGAATAAATGGTTCACATATGTTCACTTTACATTAAGGTTCACTTTCACAGGTTATTAATGTTTATAACTTATTAATAAATGGTTCACATATGTTCACTTTACGTTAAGGTTCACTTTCACAGGTTATTAATGTTAATAACTCATGAATAAATGGTTCACATGTGTTCACTTTACGTTAAGGTTCACTTTCACAGGTTATTAATGTTTATAACTTATTAATAAATGGTTCACATATGTTCACTTTAAAGTTCATTTTCACAGGTTATTAATGTTTATAACTCATTAATAAATGGTTCACATATGTTCACTTTACATTAAAGATGCCCTCTCTGGTCCTGATCTCCTGAGCCCAGTTGCTCAAAAAGTTTAATCTGGATTTTTTTGCTGGTTTTTCAAAGATCCAGACATACATTTATCAGATGACCATATCTGGATTACTAGTGCTCTGTGGAGCCCCTAAAGTAAAGGGACACATCTTTTATTATTGTGCCAATGTAGTTTAGTAAAATTACTTTAAATTAAATATAATATCCTTTTTTTCTTTTGAGCGAAGATTTCAAGATTTGATCCAATGTGATAGCCGAAATCCGTTTAGATTACTTTAGCACAACTGGGCACTGGGTGTTTGTAATATATCAGCAGATCTCAGTGTGTCTGAAGACTTTGAGTTTGTATTTGCTCCAGCCTGTTTAACCCTCATGTGGCCTTTAGGGCCTTCGGACCCCATTTGATGTTTCCCGCATTAAAAAAAAAATGTTGCCTTCATCTCACTGGCATGAGATTTTGTGACTTTTTACATTATCTATCTATACACACAAAACACTAGTAATGTAAAATGTGGTAATTGGTAATGTGGTATATATAAAAAAGTCACACGCAGGGTCCTCTACATCGAAAATAAACGAGAAAGGTGATTTTTTTTTCCCCCTCTTTTTTTCAATAAAATCAGTAAATCCGGCATTACTTTGAACATTTTCACACAGGAATGAAGACCTGCAATAATACGTGCATGAGATCACAAAAATTATGTTTTTTTTTTGTTGTTGTTTTTTTTTGTCAAGAGTGGACATTAATCCTGTTATGAGCATAATCACAGAGGGTTTTTTTCACACATCCTACCTGACTGAAAGAGCTCATTATTATTATTATTATTAAACATTATTCCTTCAAAAAAACAAACATGTACATACATGTTGCTCACATATTATTGTAGCCTAGTTCGTGCTGAATACTATGGAAGCCCGTTTCCGCCACAATTGAGTAAAAAAATATAATTCTGTAAGTCATAATAATGAGAAACTTTCTCATAATTATGACTTAGTATCTCATTATATTGAGAAACTTTCTCGTAATAATGACTTAGTTTCTCATAATAATGAGAAACTTTCTCGTAATAATGACTATCATTCAAACAGATAGAGGAATGATAGGACAGCACACACCTACATATCCAAGTCTGTTAAAGAACGCTTCACCTGGAAAGCTGTCTGTTGCATACATTCTAATGAGTCATAAACATCTTAAAAGGTGTTTTCTGTAGGAATATCACTGGAATGAAGGTTTATGACTGGGCAAGTGCTTTAGGACCCGGTTTATATTAGAAAAGCTTTCCAGCGCCTTGTCTAGGCAAACCTGCACATCAAATAGCCTAGACTCATCCGCGAAATACGTGTTAACATTAACACATAAACCAAGACGTTGCACTTAAACTTAACGAATACATGTCATATTCCTTCGTCAATCTGATAGTTTTGTAAGCCGTCGCGTTCATGCAACAGTTTCCACCGTTCCACGGAAACCACTTTGCGTTCCACCTTCTCGTGCGCGTGGAAAAGTATTGAAGATATATTGATCATTTATAATAACTGATGTTATTTAATGATACTATAGATAGACTGCACTTTGTAGACTACTTTAACGAAAACAACTGTTTTGCATAACGTGCCATGTTTGCTGTTCTCGCATTTACGAGACTTTGACCAGCGGATGTCGCTAGCGTGCCACGCCCTTCTGCTCCGCTGCTCTGCGCATGCGTAGAAGTTTCTCATTATTATGAGAAACTAAGTCATTATTATAAGAAAGTTTCTCATTATTATGAGATACTAAGTCATAATTACGAGAAAGTTTCTCATTATTATGAAACTGGAGTGAGATTAAACAACAGAGCTAGAATCAAATTTATTTATTTATTTTTTTAAATCAGGTGACATTTACAGAAGCACAAGAAAAAGACACGCAGAATACCTTCAGACATGCCATTTTATTTTCGTTTTTGGACCAGTGGGTGGTTCTATTTCATAGTTTCAGACCGCCACAGATGATTAAACATAGTGAAAAAGGGTCATGCGCATTGCGTATGATACAAGAATCACGCATTGATTCAGTCACACATGACCTTGATCAATGACAGACCGGAGTCAATATAAGCCTCCATTTAGGGGAGAACCGGGATGTCATGTGTCTTTAGCTATGTTTACATCCACCTATTTTTATGTGCATTTTGGGATATCGCATAAAAAACGCTGGATGGACTCAACAAGATGCGCACAAATTCTAAAAATGCGCATAAAAAACGTATGCGCTCAACTGAGTCGGACAATTTTTTTATGCGATACAAACCTTCAATGGAAACAGTTTTACCAAATTAATTCCTTGAGGCGAATCAAAAAAGACATGAGACTTTGCGATGGGATGACAAAACTGAGCCCACCAGTGGACCAATCTCGTTGCACAGCATCTGAAATAGAGATGGGCATATTGATATGAAGTATCGATATATCGATACTGACGTTGAGTATCAAAAGGGACCATTTTGGATCAAGTCATGCAGTCAATATCATGTGACAGGATGTGACATCATTAAGACACCAGCAAAGGACCACATGGTCGTAAAGCAAAGTAACTAACTCTCTTTTAACTATTTAAAAAATTAATGTTTTCACTTGCTCATACGCATGTCCCGAAACTTCAGGTCATTCAGTACAACCGCTATAAAACATGGAAAATGTAATATATTTTAAAAACTTGTACTAAATATAAAATGTTTGATTGTCCTTTTACTGGCTAGCTAGCAAGCTAACTAGCTAACTAGATATCAGTCTGTTAGCATTGTTTGACAGTATTGTCATTCGGTATAACCAAATGTGTCATTCGGTAAAACCGAAATTTTGGTTAAACCGAATGACAATTTTGGTGACCAAATTAGTCAATCTTGTTAAAAAAAAAAAAAAAAAAAAAGACAAAAAGCAGTCAACTGATGCCACAATCTCATTGTTAACACTTACAATTTCAAAATTAATTATATCACCATTATGTTTTTTTACTTTTAAAAACCTTATTCGTCAATGACCCATTCATTGTTGCATTTCTACAGCATTCCATGGATGTAGAAATACAAAGAGTGGTGGATTATAACAAACAGAACAGAAATAAATGGTCTAATTACTCCATCAACAGCTGTATTTGACACTACCTTGGCATTACTCACTAGTTTTTGTAAGTTATATATACACACCATATATATATATATATATATATATATATATATATATACACACACACACACACACCAATGAGCCATTACATTATGACCACCCCCCAGCGTGCAAAGCAACTGAATGGTGTCACAGGTGCAGTTCACAGAGCAGTATATACAGGTGCTGGTCATATAATTAGAATATCATCAAAAAGTTGATTTATTTCACTAATTCCATTCAAAAAGTGAAACTTGTATATTATATTCATTCATTACACACAGACTGATATATTTCAAATGTTTATTTCTTTTAATTTTGATGATTATAACTGACAACTAAGGAAAATCCCAAATTCAGTATCTCAGAAAATTAGAATATTGTGAAAAGGTTCAATATTGAAGACACCTGGTGCCACACTCTAATCAGCTAATTAACTCAAAACACCTGCAAAGGCCTTTAAATGGTCTCTCAGTCTAGTTCTGTAGGCTACACAATCATGGGGAAGACTGCTGACTTGACAGTTGTCCAAAAGATGACCATTGACACCTTGCACAAGGAGGGCAAACACAAAAGGTCATTGCAAAAGAGGCTGGCTGTTCACAGAGCTCTGTGTCCAAGCACATTAATAGAGAGGCGAAGGGAAGGAAAAGATGTGGTAGAAAAAAGTGTACAAGCAATAGGGATAACCGCACCCTGGAGAGGATTGTGAAACAAAACCCATTCAAAAATGTGGGGGAGATTCACAAAGAGTGGACTGCAGCTGGAGTCAGTGCTTCAAGAACCACTACGCACAGACGTATGCAAGACATGGGTTTCAGCTGTCGCATTCCTTGTGTCAAGCCACTCTTGAACAACAGACAGCGTCAGAAGCGTCTCACCTAGGCTAAAGACAAAAAGGACTGGACTGCTGCTGAGTGGTTATGTTCTCTGATGAAAGTAAATTTTGCATTTCCTTTGGAAATCAGGGTCCCAGAGTCTGGAGGAAGAGAGGAGAGGCACACAATCCATGTTGCTTGAGGTCCAATGTAAAGTTTCCACAGTCAGTGATGGTTTGGGGTGCCATGTCATCTGCTGGTGTTGGTCCACTGTGTTTTCTGAGGTCCAAGGTCAACGCAGCCGTATACCAGGAAGTTTTAGAGCACTTCATGCTTCCTGCTGCTGACCAACTTTATGGAGATGCAGATTTCATTTTCCAACAGGACTTGGCACCTGCACACAGTGCCAAAGCTACCAGTACCTGGTTTAAGGACCATGGTATCCCTGTTCTTAATTGGCCAGCAAACTCGCCTGACCTTAACCCCATAGAAAATCTATGGGGTATTGTGAAGAGGAAGATGCGATATGCCAGACCCAACAATGCAGAAGAGCTGAAGGCCACTATCAGAGCAACCTGGGCTCTTATAACACCTGAGCAGTGCCACAGACTGATCGACTCCATGCCACGCCGCATTGCTGCAGTAATTCAGGCAAAAGGAGCCCCAACTAAGTATTGAGTGCTGTACATGCTCATACTTTTCATGTTCATACTTTTCAGTTGGCCAAGATTTCTAAAAATCCTTTCTTTGAATTGGTCTTAAGTAATATTCTAATTTTCTGAGATACTGAATTTGGGATTTTCCTTAGTTGTCAGTTATAATCATCAAAATTAAAAGAAATAAACATTTGAAATATATCAGTCTGTGTGTAATGAATGAATATAATATACAAGTTTCACTTTTTGAATGGAATTAGTGAAATAAATCAACTTTTTGATGATATTCTAATTATATGACCAGCACCTGTATACCACCTGAGTGTTCGGTGGCAGAGCATGTCCGTTCATTAATATTTGTTTTTAGAAAAGTCAGCTGGGTTATTGTTATTGAATACAAAGTGTGCAATTTTTAGTATTTGGATTAAACCAAAGGTATTACGGAGCATATACCATTACCTGTAAAATATATATTCATGGTATTTTGCTTGTGTGTTTTGAAGACACGTACTTTTAACTGTCACACCCTTACAGTTGTGTTTATCCTTAGTTTTGTTTTCATGGAATTTCAGTTTGTTTTCATCAGTCACATGTTCCTTGGAGTTTCCCGCCACTCATCCATTTCCATGGACACCAACCATTCATCACAGTGAAAGAGTGAAATCCCTTGGTTTATGGAATGTCACAATCATTTAAGAAAACACCTTAATTTCTGATCCCCATGTAAACATACCACACACAAAAGTCACAAAAAGCACAAAAACGATAGAAATTAACAATCCTTTATTACAGATTATTTTAGTTTATAATTGTCAGACATTTATTTAGGTCAAATATGTGCAAAGGTTTAGTATGGTCGCACAGAACGTCAGATCTCAGCCTAAAACTCTCTGCCTGTCCGTTAGTAAACCTGTGACCTGAAAAATAGAGGGTTCCTCTAAAATATAGTAAAAAGCAGTATTTAGAGTGATTAGAGATGATGACGGATGTCTTGCAGTTATCCTACTAGTGCACTTGATGATAAGGGGAGTCACTATTTTGGGGATGACAGACTGTTTCAGTAACTGCGACCGAACAACGTGTAGAACTCCGCAGGCTCTTTGCCGCTGACGCACATCTGACCGGCCTGCAGGGTCTTCAAGGGCTTGAAGGGGATACACAGACTCTTGGCTCCCATTGAAGGTGCACCAGGCTCCAGGTCTTGATCCCTGAAGACACAGGAAAAAGTGTATGTGTTAAGAGAAACCATATCTAGCTTATCTTTCCTCTTCAAATTGATATAAATATATTCTAGTGTTCAAGACCAGAGGTTTTAAAACAGGGATTCCTGGGGTCCATGACATTAACACATTAGCCAAGCACCAAATTAGAGTAAAAATTGCCGTTGGCGAGTATATGAAACTGTGTCAATCGCCAGTTGGCCGGTAACATTTTTACTAATTCTAACAATACAATGTTGTGAGAACATGAGCGTGAACAAACATGAACGGACACTCGCCCAGAAAGCCGCGCCTCAGATAGCGCGCGAATACTAAATTGAGCTCTCATTCATGTCTTTCTTCTTGCGCTTAAAAAATTCACGCAAATTTTATAAAAAAAAAAAAAAAAAAAATTAAAAAATGCCTGTGCTGAGCAAGTAAACATAGTCGGTTATGTCTTACATGAACGTAAACAGTTGAAAAAGAAAACGTGTACAAAATGTATTATTATATTGGATCCAAAGTGACAGCAGCCTAATATACCTGCTGCTGTCTGTGTTTTTAATGTTAAAAACACTAACACTCAGGATTAATCTAGGTTCAATTTACACAGTGAAGACTATGTTATTTTACATTTGATTAGCCTACTTTATTCAATTGTGAATTTTCACTAGTATCTAAAATTTTGGTGTCATAGCTGCCTGTTCTGCAAATCGACGTGGCCAGTAAATGTTCTTAAGTCACCGGCCATTGGCAGGTGTGGCAAAAAGTTAGTTTTAGGCCCTGCATGTATATGTGTGTGTATTTTTTTGGGTTAATGTATTAACATATGTATCAATTTTGAACACTATTACAGAATTTGATATTACAGTTTCCTATAATTTAGTTTGACAGTCATAGACTCTAAGAAAAACAAAAACAATAACAGTGTATAAAAAAAAGCTGTCAACTTCCAATATTTGAATTAGTTTTGCCTTTAGTAGTAAACTTAAAATATTAAAAATAATAAAAAATAAATAATTTTGCTTTTTAAGACCTGCACAAATAAAATTAATGCCATATGGGTGAGGAAGAGAAAGATCTATGGTAACATTAAACCATAAAATATCTGTAAAAGCTATGATTAAAAAAAAAAAAAAAAAAATTCGAATAGCCTAATACAATGAAATCTTTTGCCTAATAAACAGCCTAATAAAATGTTAACATATCCAATTTCATATATCCCGGTTTAAAGGCTGAAATAACACACACACACACACACACACACACACACACACACACACACAGGCTAAATGAAAATGCAGTTTTTAAATTTGATGCAGTCAGGCCATTTGCATAAACTAGTATTACTATGACCAACTAGCAATGAATCTTACTTTTTGGTATCAAAAATTAGACCAATGTACGTTTTTATGTATCTGAATTAAAGTTATGAACAGTCTTACAGAAAAAAAATTGGATGACTAGCAGTTTATGCAACCAGCCCCTGAATTTAAGACTTTTTAAAGGACCCTGTGTCTCTATATCACACTTAACATTTTTGGTTCTTTATACATTAAAATATATAGCTGCGTTTATATTGTAGGAAAAGAATTCCATTGCAGATGATTATCATTTTGGTTTTTTTTTTTGGCATTTAAATGTTTTAAAAAAAGAATGTAGTACGTAACTAAATCCTGGTTACCAAGGAAAAACTACCCAAAACCATCAACTAGTCTCTTACTTGGCTGTTGTCTTCTTAATCCAGTCCTCACACTCAATGCCTCCACAGAAGGGAATCTGCACAATCTGTAAGAAATCACATAAATTAGGCATATTTTTTAGGCAAATTAGGCAATGGTTTTGCATAAATAGTATCCAAAGAGCTTTAGATCCCTACAGTTTACTTACCCTTCCCTGGTCCAGATCTTTCTGGAATTGTTCCATCGTATCGGCCACAACCATGTGTTTGTTCAAATCATCAGAGGCCCTGTGACAAGTTGAAAATAGTATATCATTCTGCCTCTGAAGGAAATGGCAGATCAAAATGTAGTGATACTAGGTGAAGAACTAAAAAGCAGAGTTTGTACCGTTTAAAGAGATTGTTCTGGATCTCTTCCAGAAGGGTTGAGATTCTCTTCTCGGCATCAGCCTCTGGCACGATAACCTTCTGTCCCGTGTCTCTTCTTACTGCTACAAACTGGCCCTGTTTTAAGTCCTTTGGCCCAACCTCCAACCTTATGGGCACACCCTGCATTCAGAAACAGGATGTCAGCCATAATCGAGATAAAACAATTATTGTGCCTCAATCTGTTCCATCCCTTTAAAGCGGTGGCTTTCGCCCCATCAAAGGGGTGTCACGGTACCAAAATTCCAGTAGCTGGTACCAATACCAGTAAAATTTCACGTTCTTTGTACCAATTTTGGTATCATAACAAAAACTGCTGGAACTATTTTACTAGTTCAGTTAACCATTTGTAAATAAAAATAAATTAAATGAGATTATTTATGATGATAATTATAAGTCATTGAACAAAAGTTTGTTCAGGTCCAAAGAGCATTCCCTTGATAATCACTGAGGCTGTCAATCATTTAGGCTACATTAATTGCTTGCGAAAACCCCCGCTATAATCAAAAAAGCCATCTACACAATCTCTTATTTACATCCACTTTGTTGATAATAATGAAAGGATTTGTGAGTGTGCAGAATGCTAAAGCATGCGGTAAAACGAAAACTCTGGTGTTTTGAGCGGTGTTGTGTGGACTCTGACTAACTTACACACCTATGAGAAATGCTAGAAACGCAGAAATGGTCAATATCAATTTGTCAATTTTTTTTAAGTTTTAGTACCGACTTGCTACCAAAGTACTGGTGCTTTTGACAACCCTAGCCCCTCCATAAAAGCCCAAATGTAACATCCAAATCATGTAATGTGACTGTCGTAAAATACTGTCTACTGCAGGACATGTTTGATATTAAAAAGACTTATTACAAGCGTATTAAGCTGTGAAAGACTGAACAAGTGAAGTATACTTTGGTACTGCCACCATGTTTGTTTACGCCACGGTTCAGAGAATAGATCTGTCGGATTTACAACACGTCAATTCATCCATTTCTTGCAAAATACACGGATGGATGTAAGGGTCCGGTGAATTGGGACAAGAACAGAGTAAACTTTATAGTTGCTTGCCTTACTCACAGTATGTAATGTATCTGATATAAATATAACACGTCATCTAATTATAATGGAAAGGATTATTATTGCAGCTTCCTTAGACATCAGTGTATATTTTACAAACTCTAAATGTATTGTTAGTAGTACTTATGTATATTTAAACATCTGAAACCTAAAATGTTCGCCCGTGCCCGAAGGGGGGTGGGTCGTTCGATTACTCGAATACCAAAACAATCCTTAGTGACAGCTTTTTATTTGTCCAATTATTTGTAATTTTCTTTTTTGGTTTTATTGTATTACTGATTGTTTACTGCAGCCTAGTATTAATTTCTAGCTGTGGTATCGAAATTGGTATCAAGAATTGTGAAACTTCACTGGTATCCAAAATTTTGATATCATAGCAACCTTATTTCCAGCAAATTATATTTGATATATATCAGGGGTGGCGAGCGCTGGCTCTGGAGAGCCACAGTCCTGCCAGAGTTTTGCTTCAACCCTAATTAAACACACCTGAATATGCTAATCAAGGTCTGAGGGGATACTAGAAAGGCAAGTTTTTATCAGGGTTGGAGCTGAACTATGCAGGACTGTGGCTCTCCAGGACCGGAGTTTGCCACCCGATATATATCAGCGAAAAACAACAACAACAAAAAACCTAGATTATATAAAGATAATAAAAGATTTAGGTCATATCACCCACTCCTAATCATCATAATCATGATTACAATACTGACCAAAATCATCACAATTATGATTTTTGCCTTAATCAAGCAGCTCTAATTGGTGTGATTCTGCTGAGATGGAGAACCTCCATACCTTCAGCTCCCAATGATTGAACTTCCAGCCAGGTGAGTAGTTATCACGCAGGTCGGCCTTGACTCTGATATCGGCCTCCTGTAGTCTGGAAAGATACTTGGAGCACTGGGCCAACAGAAGGTCTTTCTCTGCTTCTGGTAGAGTGGCTGTGATGCCACAAGGAATGATGACAACCTGCAAATCAGAGTGTAAGTTTGCATACAATGCTATGATCCATTATAACCAAGAAGAAATTATGGATCTCCAGCACACCTGTAGACATGCTACCCTGGGTGGCAGCACCAGACCCATGTTGTCTCCATGAACCATCGTCAGGACTCCGATGGTCCGAGTGGTGATTCCCCACGAGTTCTGGTAGGCCAGCTGCTTCTCGCCTGGTTTCTTAGGGTCCTCAAAAATGATCTCAAACATCCTGGAGAAGTTCTGGCCCAGGTGATGGGATGTGGCACCCTGAGAGCGATAAGGACGAGTTTTAGATCTTACTGCAGCACATTGATACCAGCTACAATACTTCTTTTACACACCCTACAGGTACATTTTTACATTTTCTGAATGTTAGGGTGCAGCAGGTTTTCTCCAGGGCATCGCTAAGGTGTTCTGAGTGTTTTTAACATGTTGCACATCCCTAACCCAAAATATAACCAGTAGTAATAGCGATTCTTGCCTTAGTAAGCACTACTACTAAACAATAGAGTTCGGGGGGAAAAACGATTCTTGAGACAAACGACTTTTTAAATTGTCAAAATGAAAAACATTGATTTTTAAATATGTCCGACTTCCACAGTTTTCCACTGCACTTTTCCATTGTTTTTTTTTTTTTGCATTAATATGCACTAGTTGGACATCTTTGAACACTGTGTTTGTGTCTTGAGTGGTTTGCAGCATCTCACGCATGTGTTTTTAAGATGCCACTGGAAAATATAATTAATATATAGGCTAATATAGTGCATATATTTAGCGAAAGAGCGAACTAACAAGCTGTGAACACTGAATGGCTTTTCTGAGGTAAGTGTAATGCTATGTGACATTGTTTACAAGCCGTTTTATTGACGTCTTTCTGTGGTTGAAACACTGATTGAGCAATTACACGATATATGTTTCAGTTGTGCTGTATCTTTTAACACAGCTTCAGATCATTCTATAACTAGTAGTGAAGAGGAAGGGATGATCGCATTCATTCGCTTTAACTGCCGCTTGAACTGAGGTGCCTATACAGCGATCTGTTATGCCGCATCAAAAAGGCATTTATTGTTTGAATTTCATGATAAAATGGACAGAACTTGAAAGATGACACTTTGTTTCTTATCGAAAGTAACAAAGCACATAGCTTATTGTGATTACCGGTGGTTAATGCTGGTGAAAAGTGGTTAGGCTACAATGCATTACCGCATGCGCCCCCTTCTGGACTGGAGTGTGGATAGCCTATGACTGACTGTATTCGTTGTCTGACAGTATGCACCGAACCGTGACAGTTCAAGATAAATACATGTACTGTTACACCCCTAGCAAGCTGTTTCGAACTCCCAGAACAAACTGTTTTAGCCTGATTTTGTTTGAAATGATGTCACACTAGTTTGTTCTTTAGTTTCACTTGAAATTTTTAAGGGCCTTGAGGTCTTGCAAACCAAAGGCTTACCTGAATTGCTCTGCCACTTGCTGAGATGTAAGCCTCCACAGTGGTTGTGTAGTCTCCTCCTGCAAACTTCTCCTTCTCTGTTTTCCTGCCCTTGACCACAGGGATGGCCATCAGCTCCTCGTACACCCGAGCATATAAGTCCAGAATCTGCAACACCTGCACACATGATGGTTAAAAGAGTGTGAGGGTCAGAAACATGGTACAATAATTTCAGGATCAGCATGTAAATATTAAGAGTTGTGAGTGAGGTGTGACTGATCACATCCAACCAACCTCTACTTCAGCTTCCTCTTTGGTGGCAAATGCTGTGTGTCCCTCCTGCCACAGAAACTCTCTGGTCCTCAGGAAGGGCTGGGGGTGTTTAAACTCCCAACGCTGAGAACAGCAAGAAAGTGAATGAATACACAGGCCTTTAATTTAGATGTGTTTGTACAACTGTGTACAACTGAGGCTGAAACTGACCACGACATTGCACCACTGGTTGAGTTTGATTGGCAGGTCTCTGTGTGACTGGACCCACTTGGCATAGGCAGGATACATCACTGCATCAATGCAAGAAGAATTTATTAAAATCATAATAAAAACATGAGAATCCAGTCCATTTCAGGTACAGCTGCAGTTGCTCACCTGTCTCACTAGTGGGACGCACAGCGATGGGCTCCGCCAGCTCTGTCTTTCCTGATCTTGTCACCCAAGCAACCTAAAGACATTTGCAGATAAAAAGCACAAATCTTTGAGTGGCTGTTCATACCATATGTATACCTTATCCACACACCGATAAGCCCCAAATATGATCCACCATAATATGATCTTGTTCCAATCATCCATTACTATAATATAAAAAATATGCACTTATTTTAATCAAAAACATCATTTAAAAGAAGTTGGATTTAAATAGGCAAATGTTTAAGAGTCTATGGATGGATCATTATTACAGTGACTATTGTGTTTCTAGCATGTTTTATGTTTGGCAACAGTTCAACTAACCCTAATTGATGGAGTGTGTAGCTTTTCATTTCTTAAACAACCATGTAGGAAGACACATCACAGCCATATTCCAGGATGACAATGTCAAGATTCATCACGCTAAAATTGTGAAAGATTGATTGGGAGGAAGCATGAAAAACCATTTTTCAAACACGAATTGGCACCTCTGAGTCCAGACCTTAAATTCATTCAAAGTCTTTGGGATGTGCTGGAGGAGACTTTACAGAGTGCTCAACTCTTGCATTGTCAATACAAGATCTTGTCCTAAAATTGGTCACTCTCCATCAATTAGGGTTAGAATAACTTTTGCCAAACATATACCATGCTAAAAACATAATAATCACTACAATAATGATCCAATCACAGACTCTTAAGCATATGCCTTTTTAAATCTAAAACTTTTTTTTTTTTTTTGGCCAGGCAGTGTATTTTAAAATGTAATTTCCTAATTTTCAGCAGCCATTACTCCAGTTTTCAGTATCCTTCAAAAATCATTCTGATAAAATTATCAAGTAAAGTTTCAATGCTGAAAACAGTTGTGCTGCTTAACATTTTTGTGGAAAAAGTGATACATAAACATTTTAAATGTCTTTACTGTAACTAATTTACTCACCCCCATGTCATCCAAGATGTTTATGTCTTTCTTTCTTCAGTCAAAAAGAAATTAAGGTTTTTGAGGAAAACATTCCAGGATTTTTCTCCATATAGTGGACTTTAACAGGGACCAAATGTCAGTTTCAGTGCAGCTTCAAAGGGCTCTACATGATCCCACCCAAGAAATAAGGGCCTTATCTAGTGAAACGATTAGTCATTTTCTAAAAAAAAAATTACAAAAAAAAAAAAAAAAACATACTTTTTAACCACAAATGCTTGTCTGAAACGGTCATGTTGGAAAGCCCACGCGTGACGTAGGCAGAAGTACCGCGGTAGGGCAAAAAACTTATTTTCTCGTCCAACTTCAAAATTGTCAGACGTTGTTTTACCTTTTTTTTAAAGCCAGTTTGACTTAGTCTTTGCAAACACTTTGCTCAGTGTGTAAACACTTGCTCAGTACTTCCGCCTATATCACGCTTGACCTTTCCAATGTGATTACGTAATGCGTGGCGCATCGCAGAGCAGTGCAAGATGAGCATTTGAGGTTAAAAAGTATATAAATTATTTTTTTTCTAGATAAGACTCTTATTCCTCGTCTGGGATCGTGTAGAGCTCTTTGAAGCTGCACTGAAACTGACATTTGGACCTTCAACCCGTTGGTAACTGTTGAAGTCCACTATATGGAGAAAAATCCTGGAATGTTTTCCTCAAAAACCCTAATTTCTTTTCGACTGAAGAAAGAAAGACAAAAATCTTGGATGACATGGGGGTGAGTAAATTATCAGGAAGTTTTAATTCTGAAGTGAACTAATCCTTTAATGCATCCTTGCTGAATAAAAGTATTAATTTCTTTAAAAACTTCTATTCTTTCATTCTTTCCAACTCATCACCTCTGGTGCAAAATCTGCAATGTGGGTTTTCTCCTTCTCAAGGGCAGCCTGAGAGACAAACATGGGGAAGTAGCAGTTCTCAACACCCAGCTTCTTTATCTCCCGGTCAAAGAATTCTTTGATGGCATCCCAGATAGCATACGACCAGGGCCTCAACACATAACAACCACTGACATCGTAGTACTCGATCATCTCTGCTTTAGTGATGACCTGAAACCAGCAAAGACGAAGATTTTTTAAACAGCTGACCAAAAAGTACTTTGTAAATATAGCTCTTCAACAGTTTACAAAATCATATAAGCACAGTGTACCTGTGAGTACCAATCAGCCAAGTTTTCCTCTTTCTTTGCCTCCAGTCCCAGCCTACATTTGAGAAACACAAAATAAGTGAGTGAATCTATAAATTCTTCTTGCAAATGCAACATTTCCTTAATACATAACTGAATATCCTTTAGTGAAGTGTCCATGTACACAGCTTACAGTCTGAAAAAGACATTCAGACAAGAGAGGCTGCATTCTGGGTTTAGTTTTGGAGGACAAAACCAGTTGAGACAGTACTAAATCAACTGCAAAACTTTCTCAAGCCTCCGTTTAAGTAGTTATCCATGTCTCAAGGAAACAAATAAAGGGCATTTGACACTGTATGGGTTACTTTGCGATTTTGCCTCTCACCGTGTCTGTTTCTTTGGCCCTTGGCCATCTCCTGCTCCAGCTGCTCCAGAGTCTTGACCTTGTTGAGGTTTCTCTCCTCCCTTTTGCTGCTTACGTCCTCCTCCCTGCTTTTCAGATTTGTTCTCCCTCTCCTTGCGGCTCTTGTCTTCTCCCCCCGTGTTCCCTGTGCCTCCTGGGGTAGTCACAGGCTTGTACTCCTCCCCAGTGAGGGCTTTATACTGACCCTTCAGCTCAAGCAGAGTCTTCACTGCTTTATCAACTTGATCCTAAAAAATAAATTAGAATATCATGAGCGCTAAAATAAAAATGTAATATTTGATAATGTTTGCAAACAAATTCAAACAAACCTTAGGAGCTTTCTCTGCTTTGAGCCGTCTCACTTGCTCACCCTGCTGGGCTATGTCTGAAAACAGTGCTTGAGCCTGAGGGGAGGAGCTGGATTGAGGTGGGGCGGGACTAGACTGTGCAGGGGCGGGGCCAGAGGAAGGAGACATGCCTGGTTTGTATTCCTGACCAGTTTGCTGCTTGTACTCAGCTTTAAGACTCAGCAACTGCTTCACGGCAGCATCTACCTGATCCTGTAAAAATATGAAGAAATGTTGAATACTACTTAGAATCATTTAAAAATTAGATATTTTAAAGGGTTAGTTTATGAAAATTGTCATTAATTACTCACCCTCATGTCGTTCCAAACCCATAAGACTTTCATTGATCTTCAGAATGCAAATTAAGATCTTTTTGATGAAATCTGAGCGCTTTCTGTCCCTCCTACTTAATTGAAACTTTGACTCTTCAAAAAGAAGAGACTCAATCGCTTTTTATAATGAACAGACTAAATTTAGGCTTTTGCTCACATATAAAAATTGATCAACGTGCTGCGTAACACGAGAATGAACCTCATTGGTTCTTGCGAAAGCTCAAACGTGCTGTGTAGCACGAGAATGAACCTCACTGGTTTTTGCACGTCAAGCAAACATGCTTGAGTTTCCATTTACCATGATGTGTGAGTTGATGAATGTTTACATGTGAATAAAAACCTACATTAAATCTGTTCATTATATATATAAAAAAAAAAAAAAAAAATTCGAGTCTCTTTAGAAAATTTGGACTAAACCACTCAATTCATATGGATTAGTTTTACAATCTCTTTATGAACTTTTTGAAGCGTCAAAGAGGTAGTTGTGTAGCTGTCTATGGAAGGACAGAAAGCTCTCAGATTTCACCAAAAAGATCCTCATTTGTGTTCCGAAGATGAACGAAAGTCTTATGGGTTTGGACGTCATGAGGGTGAGTAATTAATGACAGAATTCTCATTTTTGGGTGAAATAACCCTTAAAAAACTATGACCAAAACTGAGAGAAGTCAAAAACCTTGGGTGCCTTGTCTGTTTTCAATTTCCTCACAAGGTCTCCTTGTTGAGTGACTCGATCGTAAATGGACTTAGGAGAGCTGTCAGAGGAGACAGACGCTGAAACCGTGGTGGCGGCAGGCTGAGCTGGAGCTGGAGTTGATGGAGAGCTACCAGCAGGGGGAACTCCAGGTTTGTATTCCTGTCCCGTCACCTGCTTATATTCTGCCTTCAGAGCCAAAAGCTGCTTCACTGCTGCATCAACCTGGTCCTGAGGAGAAAAACAAAAAACAAAAAAAAAAAAAACACACAAGTAAACCAACAAGTAAATACCAACAAATAAATTACAAATTACACACGTTTCCTGAAAAAAAAAAAAAGATTGTGTGTATATATATATATATTAAATAAACATATATCTATTTTATTTATATTATAAACATGCATATATAAATATACAATACAAGTTATTTATATATAATAATTATATATAATATAAAGCTATTATTTGCAATATATATATATATATTTTTGTAATAATGACTAGCTACAGATGCATATCTGCAACAGATATTGAGTACTATAAAACAAAAATAGGTTAGGATAATATATTATATATTAATCTGGGGCAATATATATATAATATATATATATATATATATATTATATATATATATATATATATATATATATATATATATATATATATATATATATATATATATATATAGTTTAGGGTGGCCCCTGTGAAAAAAGGAATTAAAAATTTCATCATAATCTAAGGCAAGATGTAACTATAGTCTCACTTTTGGTGCTTTCTCTGCTTTCAGCTTTCTGACCATCTCCCCCTGTTCAGACACAAGCCCATATATGGCAGCAGGGGAGAAGTCACATGAAGGGGCGGACTGTGGGGGAGATGCTGTGGGAGGAGCCATGCCTGGTTTGTAGTCCTGACCAGTGAGCTGTTTGAACTCAGCTTTGAGAGCCAAGAGCTGTTTTACTGCAGCATCTACTTGCTCCTGTAAAATGAAGATGTGGTCAACAATGAAACTCAAAAAACAACCAAAAGCACCCTAAATGAAGCAGACCCTTAAAAGTGACTGAATGGCAGGCAGCTCACTGAATTATGCAACAGCGACTGAAACAGACCTTGGGTGCTTTTTCAGCCTTCAGTTTTCTGACCACTTCGCCTTGTTCAGCAACACGAGTGAACGGACAACCGGTGGAGGCAGGGCTTGAACTTCCTACTGCAGGAGTGGGGGCAGAGCTCTTCTGTGCTGGGGCGGAAGTAGGTGGAGCCATGCCAGGTTTGTACTCCTGTCCAGTCAGTTGTTTAAACTCTGACTTCAAAGCCAAGAGCTGCTTTACAGTGGCATCCACTTGCTCTTTAGGCGCCTTGTCTGTCTTGAGTTGCCTGACCAGGTCTCCCTGAGCCACAATGCTGGAGTATAGGGAGGAAACGTCTCCTGATGCTGATGGCGCAGGGCTGGAGACAGGAGCCAGCTTGGCTTTGCTCGGAGGAGCAGACTCAGCCTTCACCTGAAGGAAGAACAATATGACAAGTGATCATTTTCTTCAATGTTTGAAAACAGACTTGTTCGGAGAACAAATGGATGGATCCAATTCTGTGCTCACAGGTTTAGCAGCTGTCTGGCTCTTGCTCTTCTCCTTGGAGCCAGCAGTGGGCATCTCTTTCGTGTGTCCGTCTGGGATATAGAGCAGGACACAGGGACTCTCCTTGCAGCTGTGGGGACTAAATCAATAATCAAACGATGTACAGAATTACAAACGGAGCATAAAAACAGAAAAAAAAAATATTTAAAGTCCCCCTGTAGTGAAAATCAAGTTTTTAATGTTGTTTATATGTCTGTGTGGTGTTTTTAATGGCAAGTCAACACCATTGCTGGGTATTTTCTCTTTAGAACAGCAGTGATTTAAAGACAGTTTCAAAAACGTGGTTTGAAATCGCTGGTGTTTCTGACATCACAAACTACCTTGTAACCAATTACGTCAATGTGCGGGCAGGCTTTAGCATATCATTAACTATGGTCGCTCTAAAGCAGGTGAGTCTCAAATGAAGCCAGGTTATCCTGGTATATTTTTATATCGATATGAAAAATCGGGTAGATTTAGCAATATAGCGGGTGAATTATGTATATGATGTATGCTACGATGTTATGATGAACTATATGCCTTTCTCCACTGACGTTGTGTTGTTTAAAGCATTTGTAAGGATGCCAATTTTTAGAAGGCAGCTGTCTGTGACTCTGAGATGGAGAACGGGAACATGGTTTGTAACTTTAGCAACACATTATAAGCTGTTTGATAACGTTGTCAAGCAAAAGGCTAATCATATTACTGTTACGTGTCCGATGTTGTAAAAAGCGACATTGTGCAGCGTTTACCTCAGTAAGTTGACCGAGTGGATCTCTGAGCTCATGCGAATAAGTGGAGGCGGGGCTAATTAGCATATTCATAGATCCACATATACTAAATGAAGCAAGGGTGTAGAGTTATGTTCAAGCTATTTTAAGGCATGAATATTTTTTTCCACAGGAAAAAAACATTTAAATATGTAATTTTGGTGATCAAAGATGAGTTTTAAGGGATACAATTATTGACTACAGGTGGACTTTAAATGTTACAACAGATTTATAAGAATGTGTTAAACAGATTAGAGGTGACACCTGATTGGCTCATAAGGCTGATCACAGATATAGAAACCCCGTCTCTGCAGCTGTATGATGTCACCTTTCTTCAAGTCCTTCAAGCAAGGGTCTCCAATCATCTTCTCCTCTATCTGGAAACAAAATTATTGTTAACACACTTCAGCATTTAAACTATATAAACTACTGTTAAAACATTACTGTTTGGGTCATTTTTCTAAGAATTTAATGCTTTTATTCAGCAAGGAAACAATAAATTGATCAAAAGTGTCAGTAAAGGTATTAATGCTACAAAAATAGTATTTCATATAAATACTGTTCTTTTAAACTCTATTCAAAGAATCCTGAAAAAAACAACAACTACAAAACTATAAAAGCAGCTTTTTTTTGCTCAACATTGATAAATGTTTCTTGAGCAGCAAATCAGCATATTAGAATGATTTCTGAAGGATCATGTGACACTGAAGACTGGAGTAATGATGCTGAATATTCAGCTTTGATCACATGAATAAACAGCTCCTCTCTATTTTATTTAAAAATGCTACTTTAAATTGTAATAATATGACATAACATTTGAGACTTGAGTACCACACCTTGCTGTTCTTGTTGATGTAATCCTTGAAATCATCATCCTTGCCCAAGACTGGTTTGGTTATGAGGTGCTGGTAGTTGATGCACACAGCGGGCAGGAGGGGGGCACGGCTGGATTCAGCGAGCCAGGTGATCTTGGTGGTCTTTTTATAATCAGTGTTCTCCAGGTTCAGACGACCATCTAGAGATGAGATCGCTCCACTGCTGTCCCTGCAGGCACCAAGACAGAAGACATCAGCAGCACATCTACATGTAAATGCACATGTATAGGGCTGAGAAAGAATATTATAGACCTGTGTAACATTGCTTACATACCTGTAGTTCTACATAACATTGAAATACTAAACCAAAATATTAAGCCTTTAAAATATAAATTAAGCTCTCAAGTGCACACATAAAACTTGCTGCAGCTCACCGGCAAAAGTAGTGATTATGACTGTTTCAACAACAACAACAAAATGAAAATTACCCCATGATTTACTCACCCTCAAACCATCCTAGGTGAATATGACTATCTTCTTTCAGACGAACACAATCGGAGTTATATTAAAAAAAATATTCCAAGCTTTATAATTGTATTGAATGGGGGGCCTGTTTTGAAGCCCCAAAAAAATGCATCCATCCATCATAAATATAATCCATACGGCTCCAGTGGGTTAATAAAGGCCTTCTGAAGTGAAGCGATGGGTTTTTGTAAGAAAAATATCCATATTTACAACTTTATATATTCAAATAACTAGCTTCAGCCAGAGGACCGCACGAATACCGCACAAGTCGACTTGCGCCAAATGAGTAACCCCTGACATGATGTATGACGCAGGATGCAGGAGTAGCATAAGCTTAGACGCCTCAAGCTCCTCTTCTCTTGTATCAAAATCCTCTGACATTTTAGACTTCTAATTCATGACCGGTGTTTTGTTTTGCTCTTATTCTCTGAGCTTCTGATAAAGTTTTAAATACGGATATTTTTTTACAAAAACACATCGCTTTGCTTCTAAAGGCCTTTACTAACCCCCTGGAGCCGTATGGATTACTTTTATAACAGAGGGATGCATTTTTTTGAGGCTTCAAAACATAATCGCACCCCCCGTTCACTACCATTATAAAGCTTGGAAGAGCCAGGATATTTTTAAATACATCTCCAATTGTGTTCGTCTGAAAGAAGATGAGTGTGAGTAAATCATGGGATAATATTCGTTTTTGGGTGAACTGTCCCTTTAATAAACTAGTGTTTTCTGGTTTAGTGTCAGCTGCAAAAATGAATCTCAATATAGTGGACACGCCTACAGAGAGACATGCACGTTAAGTTAAAAACGTCAAGGTACTAATTTAGCTTCCACTCCACACACTTGGATCTGCGCCTAATAATAGAGCACATTTATCTAGGTTAAGAGAGTGAGCGGCCATGTAAAGTGGCTAATGTTAGGCTACTACTTACATCATTTCAAATGATAAGTCATGTCTGAGGTCGATGAATAGGCAAACGTTTAGATTTCCTGTCTGACATAATTACCACATGGACCAGTTGTGTTAATGATCTGTCCGTCATGCACTGAAGTTTTTCTTTCTGCGACTGACTGATTAAAATTTGGTCAACTAAGCCTTTTCTCATCGAATATTAAGGGGGCAGCCCTAGAAATATTTTATTCAGCCATGACATCAAATTGATCAAAAATGACAGTAAAGACATTTATAATGTTAAAAAAAAAACTATTTCAAATGAATGCTGTTCTTTTGAACTTTCTATTTATCAAAGAATCCTGAAAAAAAAAAAAAAAAAAAATCACGGTTTCCACAAAAATATTAAGCAACACAACGGTTTTCAATGCTGATAGTGAAAAGAAACATTTCTTAAGGGATCAAATCGGCATATTAGAATGATTTCTGAAGGATCATGTGACATTGAAGACTGGCGTAATGCCTGCTGAAAATTTAGCTTTGCCATCAGAATAATAAATAACATTTTAAAATGTATTAAATCTGAAAACAGATATTTTAAATTGTAACAGAGCACGCAAAGGGGTCTTGTATTTTTAAAGTTTTACCTGTGGATTTTTGTGATGATGATGTTTCCCCAGTTGATGAAGGTCACGGTCTCGCCCTCTGTGAATGTTTCTGCATCAGCACCCTCGATAAAGACCTTTGGCCCATACCACACCTGCTTCATTCCCACATCTGCATTCTGAAAATCCCCACAAAATAGGATGCGACTCAAATCACAAGGCCTAATTTATATACCCGTCTCTCTTTATTCAGTATATTACCTACCTACATATGAACTGAACTACTGACAAGTTCTTTAGGGGTGTGTGCATGCAGATTTTATTACCTTAGGATGCTTGGCAACCTCTTTCATCTCCTCCTTGGCTTCAGAAATGAAGACTGGCACAACCTGCGAGCTTAGTAGGGCAGTGTATCTTGGGGCTATTGGGTCAATGACCTATACAGGGAGGGCGAGAGAGAGGGGAACAAATGATTCTTTAGATAAGAATCCACATAAAACCACCAAAGCTTCTTTGCTCTCACATTGCTGTGAATGGTGGACAGATCAACTGATGAAACAGGGTGAGCAAACACAGGTAGAGAAGAGTGATATGAAGAGCAGGGGAAGCCAAACATAATTACTGCCCAAAACTGCTTGGAGCCATTATTTTGGTAGGTTTACAACATAAACAGTAAGTATTAATGTTATCTGACTGGGAAATGAGGGAGCTGACAACCGTTATCAGGTTTTCAGAGAGAAATCAAGAGCAAAACGTTTGAAATGTGTCACTGGGGAGCGCTAAAGCTGAATAAGCTTGACTGAACACCATGAATTGCTCTAATGTATTTTCACTTTAAAATATAGAATCTGCCAGAAGCTGTATGAGGGGTGGAAATGAGCGATAAACACAGATAGAAGCTGCAAATGAGAGGAAGTCAGAAGGAAAAAAAAGAGCAAGATTGCAGACCAGGGTTGTCCAAATACCAATTATTTCAGTAGGCGATACAATACCACTGAAATTTTACAATTCTTAAGCACAGCAAATACTAACATACTATTAAATAGTGGTTGACCGATATATCGGCAAGGCAGATATATATCTGCAGATATTTGTTTTTTTCCTCCCATGTAATGATTCAAGTAGTCAGAAGAAAAAAGAAAAAGAGAGAAGATTTGAATTTTCATATTCATGTTAACATCATAATAGACAGATTGTAAGGTCAAACTTTTATGTTAAAAGCAGCCAGGAAATTGCAAAATATTTTGTGTTTCACAGAAATTAAGAAAATCATAAGGTTTGGAACGACTAAATGATGAGGGATTTTTCATTTTTGAGTGAAGAATCCATCTGCCAGATGAATAATTTGGACTTTTGTGAAAGCCGTAGATCAGGAAATAGAAAGTTATAGGGAAAGAAAGAGCAGACAATACAGGGGCAGGGGAAACACGAGGCAGAGGAACAAGAGGAAGGAGGAAGAGGAGTACCTTTTTACAGCTAACTGGCAGCTTGTAAACAGAAGAGTGAGATGCAATTTAATGTAGAACTGGGGACACAGAGCTCAGAGACAGACAGAACGGGAAGTGTTTCAATGTGATATGAAATCACAAGCATTACCGCTCCTGTGCCAACTTAAATCAGGGCACTCTGACCAGAAGTTGACCCACCAGAGGCAATGGCTAAAATTTCTCTGAACAAATTAAGAGGTTTTATAATTCCTTGCTACAAAAACAACATTCCTGCTCTTAGACAAATTAGTACCAAGAGTTGATGATGTAAAAGGGTTAGTTTACCCAAAAATGAAAACTGTCATCATTTTCTCACCCTCATGTCATTCCAAACCTGTATGACTTTTGTTCATCTTTGAAATAATGAAACCTGATTTCTTTAACTCCACTGAAAGCTCCTCCAAAACTTTAAAAGCTTCATAAAGACATTGTCAAAGAGGTCCATTTGAATCGAGCGGTTTAATCTGACAAGTTCACTTTATAAGATGTAAAGATCCAAATTAGGCTTTACATATGAACATTGATCAAAGCACATAGTGCTTCTTTTTTTTTTAGACCACTGCCCAATGTAAGGTTTGTGTTACAGCTGCCCTAAACTAACAGAATTGATGATTACCAAAATCAATTTTTTATGTTTCTGTAATGGTTAATCCACGAGTATGTGTAACTCTTCAGTCACAGTAGTGTTTCTAATGCTAAAATATAATTATTGTTTGAATTTAATGGATTGAAAGATAGATTGCAACGAAAGTTTCATCAGAAGCAAGTCTTTGGGAACAACTAAAAACTATTTGGAAGTCAATAACAACAGAGACTGTGGAAAAAGTACATAAAAAAAAAACAAACAATGCCAGCAAGAACACAAGCTCTTATCAAGACCAAAGGAGACCATACAAAATAAAAAATAAACAATCTACGTTTTTTGGTTATTATGTGTGAATAAAGACTATTTGGTTGTTTCAGTTTGTTATTTGCCTAATAAATGACAGTAAAATTTTTAGTTTTAAACGAGTTTGACAGATTCCTAAAATATTTGTTTTCTCTCTTTATTATGAAAGGTGGTCTAATAAATTTGTTAAGCACTGTATATAGATAGAGCACATCATACATGGTCAACGGAAGCTCACCCGTACTTGCAAGAACATATGAGGTTTGCATGTGTCACATGTCAAGCATGCATGTTTGAGCTTCTGTACATCATTTTTGTATGTGCTGTGATCAATATTTATATGTAATTACAAACCGTTCAATTTATAATGGATTACTTTTAACAACGTCTTTATGAAATCTTTTAAAGGTCAAAGGTTTTGTTGGAATGAACTTTCAATGGAGTAAAAGAAATCTCTCAGGTATCATTAAAAATATCTTAAAGGATTAGTTCACTTAAGAATTAAAATTTCCTGATAATTTACTAACCCCTGTGTCATCTAAGATGTTTATGTCTTTCTTTCTTCAGTCAAAAAGAAATTAAGGTTTTTGAGGAAAACATTCCAGGATTTTTCTCCATATAGTGGACTTCACTGGGGTTCAACGGGTTGAAGGTCCAAATGTCAGTTTCAGTGCAGCTTCAAAGAGCTCTACATGATCCCAGACGAGGAATAAGGTCTTATCTAGAGAAACGATCAGCCATTTTCAAAAAAAATTAAAATGTATATACTTTTTAACCACAAATGTTCGTCTTGCAACTAGCTCTGCAATGCGCCACGCATCACAATGGAAACGTTGGAAAGGTCACGCGTGATGTAGGTGGAAGTACCGAGCAAGTGTTTGCAAAGCGAACATGCAAAGACTAGTCAAACGCCCTTTACAAAAAAAAAAAAAAAAAAAAAAAAAAAAAGGTAAAACAACGATTTTGAAGTTGGGCGATTTTGAAGTTGGAAGAGACAATGAGATCGGTACTTCCTCCTACGTCACGTGTGACCTTTCCAACATGATTACGTAATGCTTGGCGCATCGCAGAGCAGTGCAAGATGAGCATTTGTGTTTAAAAAGTATATAAATATTTATTTAAAGAAAATGAGAAAATGACCAATTGTTTCGCTAGATAAGACCCTTATTCCTCATCTGGGATCATGTAGAGCTCTCTAAAGCTGCAATTTGGACCTTCAACCTGTTGGTAACTGTTGAAGTCCACTATATGGAGAAAAATCCTGGAATGTTTTCCTCAAAAACCTTAATTTCTTTTTGACTGAAGAAAGAAAGACATACACATCTTGAATGACATGGGGGTGAGTAAATTATGAGGAAATTTTTATTCTGAAGTGAACTAATCCTTCAATTAGTATTTCCAAGATGAACTTTGGAAGGACATGAGGGCTAGTAATTGATGACAGAACTTTCATTTTTGAGTGAACTAGCCCTTTAAATCAATAATTGACCCAAAAATGAACACAAATGTAAATGATGACAATTTGCATTTTTGGGTGAAGTATTCCATTTAAGAAATGGGTGAAAAAAATGAATGGTACCAAACCAAGAAAAGAAGAGACAACTAAAGTTTGCAGCTAATGAGCAGTGTGTTAAAGAGCTCAGGTCATGCTTGATGCAGGAAATGAGGTCTAGATAACGTGTCAGACGCAGAATTACAAATGTGTGCAGCTTTTGAAAGATGGTGGCTATAAGACATGAAAGCACAATTAAAAGCAACACAGAACAAGTGGCTCCTGTTTTAATTATTACTACTTAATTAATATTAAGAAATTACTCTCAATTACTCTGACTTTAATAAACAACAAGTAAATGCAAGTGCTTTTAACTTAGTCACAGAGAATGAGAAAGAGTGGGAGGGAGGGTGACGTGCAAATGTAAAGGCCGAGTGAAGCACTAAATGTAAATGGCATACTGAGGGGCTAGAGAGATTAGAGGCTAAAGTGTTGAAAATTAGTTTCAAATTAAAGTTTTGCTTGACAGAATATTGCTGAAAGAATGCAGAGATGTTAGCCAGCTATTCAGGGTATTTATACTAGTGAATGAGTGGGATGACAAGGACCAGACTGGAGAACAGGTGCAGCCATGATGGACCCTGGATGTGGTTTTAATATTTACCTTCTTGTTGAAAGCCCAGATCTTGTCCCACTCCATATTGACTACAGATCTCGAGCCTCCCTGTAACACAGTGGAATGGACAGAAAAGAAAAATGTGAATCAGATTGGTAAAAGAATTAAATCTGAAGTGTAAAGACTGCAGAGGTGGGGGAAAAAAACTAACTATAATTTATATATCAAAAAAGAAAAGGTTTAATAGCTATAAAAGCTAATAAAAAAAAAAAAATAAAAAAAAACTGTTTATGGACCAATAGCTATGTTTCCATCAAAGGTGCGAATTTAACTTGTGCGCAAATTTGGAATATCACATAAAACATTTGCTAATAAAGCACGGTTTCCATCCAGTGAGTCGAAGAGAACAAAATCGTCACTTCCTGATAAACTAGCGCTAAATATCACTAGGAAAAATGGAAGTAGCTGCAGTAGAAGCCACTGAATATAATAATTTCGTATATAATATATATTACGAAACTCAAACGCTGTAATGTTACCTTGCACTCAGATGCCTGGTGTTTGGCGCTTCTGGGAGGAAATTATACCGAACCACTTTAACAACAAAATTTGCTCAGGCATTACAGAATGACCGAAACAGCATTTCAGATGCTGTGCAACGAGATCAGTCAGCTGGTTGGTCCAGTTACGCCGTCCCATCGCAAAGTCACGTCTTTTTTTATGCGAATCAAGGAATTTATTCTGTACAAGTGTTTCCATCGTAGTTTATGCACATGTTTATCCGCCTCAGTTGAGATCCTAAGTTTATGCCCATTTTTAGAATTTATGCGCATCTTGCCATTTCTATCCAGCGTTTTTATGCGATTTCCCAAAATGCGCATAAAAATAGGTTGATGGAAACATAGCTACTGATGTCTTTTATAAATTTGCTGTCTGCGCCATTTTATAAAGTGTGCAATTTACAGAGATTTTACCACTGCCACAGCAAAAAACAGCCACTGCTGTGGTAAAATCATTGTTACAACTTTTGTATTCTTGCCCAAAAGTCATTGCAAGAAATACACATACCTGAGCTGCAATGAATTGTTTGAGTCCCTCCACAGTCATTCCTCTACGTAGCACACCTCTGACTGTGGGAAAACGCGGGTCATCCCTGCAGGAAGAAAAGATGGGGAGAGCAAGAAAAACATTTTACCGTGCAATCCAAAAGAGCTCTTTTCTATAAAGTGAAGACAGTGAGGGCTCTCATGATACTCACCAGCCATCCACATAGCCCTGGTCGACAAACCAGGTGAGCTTCCTCTTGGAGAGCACAGTGTTGTTAAGATTGAGTCGGGCGTACTCCCAGATGTACGGTTTACGCAGACCAATAGCATTTATTACCCAGTAGTACTGCTCGTCTCTGTCATGGTACTCAGTGGTACGCAAGGCATGAGTCACCCCCTCAACACTGTCCACAATGGGGCATGCAAAATCGTATGTGGGGTACACTCTGGATGGAAAAGAAAGTACAAGAGGAACATCAATGAGGGCCATCATTTGGCCATATTCGGTAGCATGTATAACACAGTGTCAAACTCCTTAATGAAAACTATAATGACAACCTATTTTCCCATGACTAGGACACAGATGACACCAACATCCCTAAACACTTACTGTGATTATATCAATACTCAGTATTGTTGAAGAAAATGTCCTAATCCTTTAAATGTCCTAACTGAATTAAGGCCTAATCCTGACTTAATCTAAGCTATGTCTGTGAAACCAGACCTAAGTCAACTAAAACATGACAAAAAACAGGATTGGTTGACTAAAATGATTAAAAAAAAAAAAATAAAATAAAAAAAGGACATTTGACAAGACTAAGACTAAATAAAAAATAGCTAGTATGCTGGTAACACTAGTATGTCGTTCACTCACTTGTAAGTGTTGCCGGTGCGAGGATGAGCAGCGTTCTTGCAGCGGTACAGTGTGGGGTCACGCATGCAGCCATTGTTGGAGCTCATGTCAATCTTCGCTCTCATGCAACAGGTCTGGCCAAACTCTGTGCCTTTCTTCATCTCCTCCCACATCTGCATGTTCTTCTCCACAGCTGATGAGAGACGGACAACATGTTCAGTATAAAACCTCAAATTACAATTCTTGTGATGAAGACAAATAATAAGACAAGTACTGGTAATGCTCACAGTTGTTACGGTTGTGAGACTCGACCCTTTGCTCCCTTTCTTGTTTCATGACATCTGGAGGAGTGTCGTCTATGTAGGCCTTGCCCTCCTGTAGAAGTTTCTCCCCCATGCGCAGGATAGCGGGAAAGTGATCGCTTGTGTAGGTGAACTGGTCTGGTTTGATCTGTAGCATGGCCACGTCCTCCAAGATGACCTGTAGCAAAAGGTGTTAGCTTAGCCAAGGGTAATTATTACAGATAATTATTTGGAAGTTGCATGTTTTAGATGTTTTGCCAAAGATGCAGGTACAGTTTAAATACTGTGTTAATTAGTGTGAGGAAACCCCTTTCTTTTATTTTTTTGTGGTAAAAGAGTATAAATGGGCTATTTATAGAGAATATGGGCAATAATTGTGTATGAAAGCAGGCAAAATACCTTCTCGAAGTCCTCTTTCTCCTTCTCAGGGTTGGTGTCATCAAAACGCATGATGAGCTTGCCCCTGAAATTGACCTGGTAGTGCTGGTTCAGGAGAGCTGCCTTGGCATGACCAATGTGCAGGTATCTGAGATGGAAACATAAATTAGAGACACACTAATTCACACTATCTTTCAAAAGTTTGGAGTAAGTTTAAAAAAAAAAAAAAAAAAAAAAAAAAGTAATTAAAGGGGACATATGATGAAATCAGGTCCCCAGTGCATCTACCAACATCTACCAAAAAAAAAAAAAAAAAAAAAAACGTAAAAAAGGACAACTCAGTAACTTTGTTTGGCTGCCGCTTAATCTACACGTTTCCACACACGGCGCCGCCATTTTGTTTTCGCATGAGACAACGGTCTACCAGTTCTAAGGCAATGGCAAAAGTTCGAGCAAAGCATACTAACTGTTCTGTCATTGGCTGCACAGACGAGCACAGAACACTATTTAGAGTCTCGTTAGCTTGGATAGCCTGCAAGTTGACCCTGGCAAGCTCGATTGCTAAAAAAGGAGCGTTTCTGCCCGAGCGATATTTTGGAAAAAACATTAGGCCATTCACAGCATTTGATAGCAATCATAAATGTTATCTTGGTGTGTATGGCTCTGTTTGGCAAACAGGTACACTATGTATAGTGGGCGTCCATACAGGTTTTGCACAAAAGATTAACATGACAGCACATGCTAGTCGATGAGTTGAATCAACTCCACAGCAACTACTTAAATTTATCCACTAACCATTCAGAAACGTCCAGTTGCATTCTAAAAGTTGTACTGACAATCTTCATTTTGGCTGCGTGAGATTCTCCAGCTTTGTTGTTGTTAAGCAACCGAAGCGTGAGCTGTTGGTTAGTTGGTTAGCCCCCCAGCAGTCAAAACAAGTTTAATGTATAAGTTTCTCCTTACAGTAAATATAAACATTGCTAAGACCGGAAGAGTATGAACGCAAGTAAACATGCACACACTCGAATTGCCAAACCTCACAGGCGCCATCTTGTGCACCTAGCCCATAAATGCAGCCTTGTGACCAAAAGAGACTTCTTTATAAAAAAAAATCTTGCTGACCCCAAACTTCTGAGCATATGTATATATTGTGAAAGACTTTGATTGTATAGACATTAACACTACTTACCCACTAGCCTCAGGGGGAAACCGCACAATTACTTTGCCCATCTCAGCACCAGGGAGCTCCACAAACTTTCCTAGATCCTGCTTTTTTTCCTTCTCCACAGGCTAAAAACATAGTTTGGAACTTTAAAAGGAATCACTGTAGGAGATGCATTGCATGTTTGTGGTTTAAAGTTACTACAAATCCTGCAAATTAACAACATTAACATTTAAAGGTATGATCCATGTTCAAAGCCAATTTTAGCTGTAAACTTAAAACTGGCTTGTTTCAAACTTTTTTTTTCCCCAAAAGGACAGACACAACAGCAATAGAAAATTTCTGTCAGAAGGCCAACAAAATAATAAACTCACAGTGGCTTTACTGGGGGCGATCTTGCTGGCCCATTTACTGCCCACAGAACTGAACGGCACCTGAGAGCTCAGGAACGAAAACCAGCGGCACAGATGCGGGTAGGAGCTTGGCTTGGCCTGTGACTCGCCATTTCCTTTTGAGAATTATTGCAAATGTTAAGATGTCTTGATTTGGCATATATATGAGTCAAAATCTGCTAAGGGGTAATAATGAAAAAACAGTTTTAAACAGATTTCTCACTATTATTTACAACAGGAGCTGCATTTTTCATGGGTTTAAATAAAAGATTTTTGTTATAAGTGACAATAAAAACAACTTTGTGCATCAAAACCACTCTTTTCCCGGTAAAAAATTAACTTGATTTTCAAGTGTCAATGAATTTGTGACAGCTGAATGCAACATTTTTGACAAGCCAAACATGTCAGTCTCTGAGTAACATGCAATTTATTTAAGTCACAAAATAAACTTCATTCAATAAAATAAGTATAAGAATAACGAACTACGCAAAAACATCTCCAGCATGTTTTATAATTACCTAAAAATCAAACACAGCTCACCCCTTATGCACATTATCATGTCCGTCAAAAACTTAGGCAGAATATTATTGAAATATTAGAACTAAAAACATTGATTACTTCACTGAATACTTGCCGGCTAATAATTATTACCGTACCATCCATCCTTTTTCATATCCACATCTTTGAATATCACAACATTTATGTCTGTCAAAAAAATAACATGCACAATATACTGTAGTATTTACAAGAAGAAGAGGTCCAGTGAGTACATGCATTTCCTGGAAAACCCACACTACCGGATATTTGGACTATGTTGACGCTTTCCGAAAAGAGGTGAAAATGGCGGCCTGAGCATCTTCAACATGCTGTCTGTCACGCTGCTGTGATGATAACGTATGTAATACATAACGTACGTGAGTATAAATTTGTTCTTCACTCGTTGTAATTGAATTGGAATGATCAGGGAACTGAGTGAAATACTTCACACTGCATGCCAAAGAAAATAAACGCCTATCCAATTGAAAACCTTCACCGGGTTAGTGAAGGTTTTCTGTAATTTGACTCTCATATGCTGATGTAATATATTATAAACTTGACAGGTGATTTTTCTAAAATGTAGTTTGATCTCTATCGTCTCAGTGGTTTAAAAGATTAAAGGATTAGTTCACTTCAGAATTAAAATTCCCTGATAATTTACTCACCCCCATGTCATCCAAGATGTCCATGACTTTCTTTCTTCAGTCAAAAAGAAATCAAGGTTTTTGAGGAAAACATTCAAGGATTTTTCTCCATATAGTGGACCTTTCTCCACGCATGACCTTTCCAACGTGATTACGTAATGCGTGGCGCATCACAGAGCTAGTGCAAGATGAGCATTTGTGTTTTTTTTTTTTTTGAAAATGCCTGATCGTTTCACTAGATAAGACCCTTATTCCTCATCTGGGATCATGTAGAGCCCTTTGAAGCTGCACTGAAACTGCAATTTGGACCTTCAACCTGTTGAACTCCAGTGAAGTCCACTATATGGAGAAAAATCCTGGAATGTTTTCCTCAGAAACCTTAATTTCTTTTCGACTGAACAAAGAAAGACATAAACATCTTGGATGACATGGGGGTGAGTAAATTATCAGGAAATTTTAATTCTGAAGTCAACTAATCCTTTAAGGCAATTATTAAACTTTGATCAAGTGTTGTTTAATTTTCAATGAAATGTAATTTACATGATTTGCTACATTTAATTACCCCATAGCAGATTTGGATTCATATATATATATATATATATATATATATTCAAATTTGTCTCATAGCCAAATGACTGACCTTTGAGAGCAGCCCAGATGCAGAGGTCAGCTAGTGTCACACTGTGACCCACCAGGAAGGTTCTCAGTGCCAGAGCTTTATCCAGATCTGTCAAAGCAGAAGACAGATCTGACTGACCACAGAGACGACGGGCACTGAACTCCAGCCAGTGATCAACCTTCAAAAGACAGAACATAATCAACAACATTGTTAACCGATTAAATAATTGTAATTTGCTATAGAGAGTCAGTGGAATGTAGTAATCTAAATGATTCCCAAACCTAACCTCAGTTTGCTCCATCATGTTGGAACCATACAGTCCCAACGCCGGAGCCACTCGGGCAAGATAACGCGTGATGGAGTTCACATCACTGAACTGCACCTGACTGAAGGAGACACACCGAATGAGAGAAATGGGAAATGAAACAGAATGATGCATATAAATGACAAAACAAGAAAAACTGTGTATGTGTATCCTCCTAATTTGTTGATAAATATCTATAATTATTATATTATAGATAAGACATGCTCTTCTACTCTTAAACAGGCCATATACTCACTCAGAGACATGGAGCATGGTGTCTTTGCCCTCCTCCACAGAGAGATTGACGCTGCCCTTCACATGTTCAGCAGTCAACAGTGCCCCTACAGGCAGAGAGGTGAATTACAGAGAAAACAGACTATGTAAATCTAATACTGTAGCTGCTATATGCAAAGCCATTCAAACACAAATCCAAGCTCAAAATGGCATGTTCCTGCATTATAAAAAATTAACATAACTTCCTGGTTTATACTTCATTGTTGCCCTCCTTTTACGTACATTACCTAATACATTGAAAAATTAAATTGATGCAAAAAATACTCCTTAAACTGAACTGTCACAATAATAATAATTTGCACATTTTCTTTAATCATGAAAGGTTGATCGAGCAGAAAACAAAAAAGCCCAACCTCAAATGTAACAGAAACAGGTGTGCTTTCATTATAAGGCTGGGTTACATAATGATATGTCAAGGCCTCAAAACAAAAAAACAAACAAACCAAACTGGTCCATCTAGATTCTGTGCTTGTTAAACACTTAGCAAATCATTTTTGTGATTCATCTAGTTCAGTTCCTCTGAATAATCCTTTATGAACAACCTGTATTATTCTGATCCTGTATCGCAAACAGTAGAGCATGGTGCTAGGCTAGCAACACCAAGGTCATGGGTTTGATTCTCAGAGAATGCATGAACTGATAAATATGAATATCTCAAAAGCAACGCTAGCTATAATGTACATTTGAAAAAGCAACACGCTTTAAACATCTTTCCAGACACGAGAAGCATTTATTAACATCTTGTCCAACAAAAGACAACATTTAATAACATGTTTTTACTCCATAACAACAGTTGAGCATCCTTCTGTGAGATGATGTTTCTTCTTACACAGAATAAGGCAGTCATGTGTTTATTAGTCATGTTTAATCAATCAAAGCGTTTCAATCTTCTGTTTATTTAGCTACAGCGATAGTATAATGCCCTTAGGGATTTCCTGGAATGACATGCGTTATCTACTTCTATGGCAGGACATATTTGGAGTTTCTGCACGAGAGCGCCCTCTGGCTTTCAGATGGAGAAGCATTTACTACTGATCACAGAGCCGTACAGCTCTGACAAGCTGTGCATAAAATAATCACAGCCTTTGCCAAATCGTGTGCGGTTTAATGCGGTTAAATCATGCAGCCCTAAAGTGAAGTATTTACGAGTGAGTCATTGAATCATTTTTTTTTTTTTTTTACAAAAAAAACAAAAAACAAAAAAACAATCGTGATTCTCAATTTATTTAGTAAAGTTTTGTTTTCAGGGATGACATGGAGGTCTTTCTGTAGGAATGCCATGACAAAATATCCATTTATTTAAATGTGAGCTTAATTGTACTGTTTTTGTTTTATTTTATTATGTCAATATCTTATTGGTTTTCAAATGAACATTCCACATTTCAAGACTTGGTATTAAATGTTTATTTTGAATTTGATATGATTAAATACAATATATTTATACTCTGTATCTTTAAGTGCTACGTGTAACAATATGAACTTGAAGGAAATAATGTTATCACACAATACAGTCAAATGGGACACATTTTACAACAGGGCTACATTAGTTAAATGTACTGGATAAAACTAATATCAATAAGCACTGTTTATAGCATTTATTCATATAAAATTCTCACTAGAATTTTAAAATTAAACTTTTTAAAAGCTGAAACTAGATACTGCAGCTAGATACTATTACCTCAACACATATCTGCATGAATATCATGCAAGCATTTGGCATGTATGTTAGTTCTCTGAATTTCATTCATGATGAAAATCAGGTATGACAATTAAGGTGTAACCAAAATTTACTGCACTTACACTGCATTAAACCAGTCACACCCATTTTGGTTTTGGTTTATCGCATTTTCCACTGATTCTGCAAAGATTTTATTAAGCAAGGCCACTTCATTTCTAATTTCTAATTTTACTCCAACGCCATTAAAAAGATTACACCCTAATACACATATGAAAACAAAGATTTATAACAGAAAGAGTCTGATAATCCTGCTGCCCAAGACAGGCGTGGAGTAAACAGATTCAGACAGCTCTTTCAAATGACTTGCATCAGCCGGTGACACAGCTTCTCCAGCACTGGATGGCGCACTTCAATTCATTAGGCAAACAATAAATATCATTCAGCAGCTACAACAACATTTTTACATCTTAAATATATGGTAGAACGTCTCTAAAAATCAAGGAAACCTTCGTTTTGCCCTGTATATGACTGCAAAACCCACAAAACTCCCTCTTACCTTCATAATAATGAAAACATGCAAAATTTTTACTTCTGAAACACTTTTAGGGAAGCAGTGCCAAACTAGCAATACTGTAAATGATCTTGCTTTGAATCTATTAAAATTTAAAAGCGGTGAAAGACAAGAAAAGCCCTATGAACATTGTGAACGGCAGACAGATAATTTTAGATTATGCCACGACGGCACGAGGATATTCTGCGTGTCAGTCTATTGAGCCGATGCGCGAGATCATCTGCAAAATGCAATGTAGCTTGTAATATATGCAAAACATCGCATGTGTACTTACCTAGAGGTGGGTTGCTACTGTTTATAGTCAAGTTTAGTGCCATGTCGTTGCTCCCGGTCTTCTCGTAGTGGCCCTGTCACACTTCCAGCATCAAACTACTTCACGAGCCGCAAAGCTGCTCAGCGCCGCCTGCTGTAAGAGCGCAGCAGTAGAATGGCACGGGTAACACTAGACCCCGAAACAATGGTTCCGGTGTTGTGCCCAATTTCGACTCGCTGCCAAATTATTACCCCCCTCGTTGAAGTCGCTACCTGATTGCCTAATCCTAACCCAACCCCTAATCCTAACCCCTCTCCCCCACATCTAATCCTAAACCTACCAATACTAGGGGGTTAATAATCTGACAGGGGTCAGAATTCGGCACAACACATAGTCCGGTCATTTTAGTTTGCTATGTTCCCCCTCGTGTTATTGTGTGCCCCATATTTCTTTTGAGAATTGTAAAATAGGTCATATTTAATCTTAAAAATGATAGAAAAAAGTCACAATTGTGAGGTTTACAGTCTTACAAATCTGCAATTATGAGAATGTGTGTGTGATACATTTCAAAAGAGACATGTAAATCACTATGCTTCCTAAAGATGGCGGTACAAGCCTTGAAAATGCATCGACATATTTTAGCTCGGTGTCTGTAAACTGAAAGTAGGCATTTATATTTTAATGGGAAGATGTTTTGGAATGAATATTTTTGCTTGTAGGTCTTGATGAATTTGTGTAGCCTAATTCTATTACACTATTCTAGAGTTCAGTGCAGTGTCACATAGGCTGTCAATTGATTTTTCACAAAAATCTTGCAGAATTTCACTTTCACTTTTTAGGGACTGGCTTAATGCAGCTTTACATTCACTTCTGTAAAATAACATTAATTATTCTAGTTTTCTCCAACTAGAAGTTTTCTACATTATATTTTGAATCTCACACTGTTTCAGTGAAAAAGTCTAGTTGGTATTCTGAAACTATGTTTTATTGCTTTTATCATTTAAATAATTGTTATAATTGTAAAATATGTGATAAAATGTATTATATCTATAATAATTAATAAATATTAACATGGCAGCAAATCAATGCATTTAAGCATGTAGACATGGTCAAGACGATCGGCTGAAATTCAAACTTAAGTGACTTTGAACGTGGAATGGTTGTTGATGCCAGACGGGCTGGTCTGAGTATTTCAGAAACTGCGGATCTACTGGGATTTTCAGAGACAACCATCTCTAGGGTTTATAGAGAATGGTTTGAAAAAAGAGAAAATGTGGGCAAAAATGCCTTGTTGATGCCAGAGGTCAGAGGAGAATGGCCAGACTGGTTCGAGTTGATAGAAAGGCAACAGTAATTCATAACTGAGGTCTGCAGAAGAGCATCTCTGAACGCACAACACAACCAACCTTGAAGCAGATGGGCTACAGCAGCAGAAGACACACCGGTGACATTCCTGTTAGCTGAGACCACGATTCACACAAGACAAAACTGGACAATAGAAGATTGGAAAAATTTTGCCTGGTCTGATGAATCTCAATTTCTGCTGCAACATTTAGATGGTAGGGTTAGAATTTGACATAAACAATAGGGCTGGGACAATACATCGATGCATTGTGAATCGAGAAATGATTTTGGATTGATTCTGATATTTTCCGTATGTATCGCGATTCTCTTTCGAATCGATTCTGAGCTTAGTTTTCAACAGCAGATGGCACTGTGTGTTTTAGAAACAGCTGTACTCTGCTTCCTTCGAATTCCTTACACACACACCACTTGAACCTTCTATAAAATAATCATTCATAAAGTTCGAAAAGGTTGAAGCAAATTACAAGGGTGTTTGCAGTGGGCTGTTTACATTAATCTCGCGTCAGAAAAGCATTCTGAAGTGCAAATACATTCTCAGACTCAGCCGAATGCATGAGTGCTCTTCTTCGTGAGCATTTGAGCATGCGGTTAAAAAATAGCCTAGAGCGCCATCTGCTGTTAAAAACTAAGATCAGAATCGATTTGTGACGTATTTGGAAGAGGAACTCTAGTGTCTGACACTGGAGAGTGCAGTCTTTAGCCTCCTTATTAGAGCGCCCAACTCTAATAATGTGGATGAACCTGGGTTCAAGTCCCGCTTAAGCCCTGGGTATACTTTGTTTTTTTAAGTGTTCGCTAATGAACGCGCACAGTCGAACGCATAGCCTTGCAAAGCATACTTCATTCAACTCGTACGCATACACAGGCGTTCGACGCTTGCGCAGTTTTGAGCAATCTCTCGCCACGAGTAACAACCCATGTAAACATCTTTGTATTTTTTCATGCTAGATTTGTACAAATGAGGGTACTTTCTAACCTTTTTGCACAATCTCTCATCTACGTAGGCCTCCATTGTCGCTGTAGCTTGCATGCGTTCCGTTCTCTTCTGTTTATGCAGTTTTATTTTTTCTGCCTTAGCACCACCAGAGCACAGTTGCCACCTTGTGGATAAACAAAGTACTGCAAAAACAATTAAATGTGCATGTGCGACCTGTGCATAAAGTACGGTTACAAAAATCCTGTGATGCTCGTACAGTACGTGCGTACTCTTCTGATGATGAAATTCGCATCACATGCACTGTACGCTGACCCTCGTGTACCTGTAAAAAGTGAACTATACTTTGGGCTTTAGAGCGGGTGGTTTGAACAGGAGGGTTTACATTGGTGCCGTGACCCGGATGGGAGTGAGGTTTAGGGGGGTGAGTGTAACTATTGTAAGCCAGCAAGAGCTGTGCGTGTAAACCTCCCCTGAACTCAAGAGGTGCTCTAGCGACCGACACTGGAGACTTTATCCTTCTTGTTAGAGTGCCCGACTCCCATGCAGATGGACCAGGGTTACAAATCATGGGTTACAAAATCATGGATCCATCCTGTATCATCAGTTCAGGCTTCTTCTGCTGGTGTGAAGGATATTTTCTTGGGCACACTTTCCTCTAAATACCAACTGAGGTCCGTTAAACGCCACAGCCAACCTGAGTATTGTTGCTGTCCATGTCCAGCCCTTCATGACCACAGTGAACCCATTTTCTGATGGCTACTTCAAGCAGGATAATGCACCATGTCACAAAGCTCAAATCATCTCATGCTGGTTTCTTGAACATGACAATTAGTTCACTAAACTCTAATGGCCTCCACAATTACCAGATCTCAATCCAGCTCAGCTTTGGGATGTGGAGGAATGGGAGATTCCCATCATGGATGTGCAGCCGACAAATCTGCAGCAACTGTGGGATTCTGCCATGTCAATATGGACCTAAATCTCTGAGGAAAGTTTCTAACACCTTGTTGAATCTATTCCATGAAGAATTAAGGCAGTTCTGAAGGCAAAAGGGGGTTCAGCTGATACCATAACTACCTGATTTGTTTTCATCCGTGGTCATTAATCTACCTGACAGTGCAATAACTCCTCAGACCAGCTCTCATACTTCTCCCGTCCATCATGACAGAGTGTTTATGTGCTAAATTGTGGTTATTTTCCCAAGGTTTTTTTTTTTGTTAAGATTAATGAGATAAAGACATAAAGTGCTCTTTATGCGAGTGAGTAAGTCAGTTCCATCAATGAAAGTGTCTCCTCTCCTACGCGTACTTCATTAGAGCCCATCCAGGACATGCTCTACTCCCACCTTCAAAGCTCTAACAGGTTGGAAGCACATTTGCATTCACCCCTAATGAGATTCTAGCAGTGAGATGCTGCATCAGATTTATTTTTTTTCAAAAGCCAGAGACATTAAAAACCCAATAATGCCTGATGCCACAGCAGGTAGGCTACACCACAGACTGATGAAATATGGAAATGTGACTTGTTTGTTCAGTCAGGTCTGCAGTCTCAGCTGACATTTTCACACATAAAGCCAGTGTAAGCTTATTAATCTCCTGGACGATTCCATATGTGAAATCACAGAAGCGGTAGAGAGAGAAAAATCTCCTCTGAATTTATGCAAGGACTGCTGTGTAATAAACGCAAGACTAATAGCATCTTATTTACGGACATTGACAACAAATCTACTTTTTGTACCTGAAGAAGACATGGATGATACACTATATTGCCAAAAGTATTGGGACACCCCTCCAAATCCTTGAATTCAGGTGTTCCAATCACTTCCATGGCCACAGGTGTATAAAATCAAGCACCTAGGCATGCAGACTGCTTCTACAAACATTTGTGAAAGAATGGGTCGCTCTCAGGAGCTCAGTGAATTCAAGCGCGGTACCGTGATAGGTTGCCACCTGTGCAATAAGTCCATTTGTGAAATTTCCTCACTACTAAATATTCCACGGTCAACTGTTAGTGGTATTATAACAAAGTGGAAGCAATTGGGAATAACAGCAACTCAGCCACAAAGTGGTAGGCCACGTAAAATCACAGAGCGGGGTCAGCGCATGCTGAGGCGCACAGTGTGCAGATGTCTGCAGAGTCAATAGCTACAGACCTCCTAACTTCATGTGGCCTTCAGATTAGCTCAAGAACAGTGCATAGAGAGCTTCATGGAATGTGTTTCCATGGCCGAGCAGCTGCATCCAAGCCTTACATCACAGAGTGCAATGCAAAGCGTCGGATGCAGTGGTGTAAAGCACGACAACACTGGACTCTAGAGCAGTGGAGACATGTTCTCTGGAGTGACGAATCATGCTTCTCTGTCTGGCAATCCGATGGACGAGTCTGGGTTTGGCGGTTGCCAAGAGTAACGGTACTTGCCTGACTGCATTGTGCCAAGAGTAAAGTTTGGTGGAGGGGGGATTATGGTGTGGGGTTGTTTTTCAGGGGTTGGGCTTGGCCCCTTAGTTCCAGTGAAAGGAACTCTTAATGCTTCAGCATACCAAGACATTTTGGACAATTTCATGCTCACAACTTTGTGGGAACAGTTTGGGGATGGCCCCTTCCTGTTCCAACATGACTGCGCACCAGTGCACAAAGCAAGATCCATAAAGACATGGATGAGCGAGTTTGGTGTGGGGGGACTTGACTGGCCTGCACAGAGTCCTGACCTCAACCCGACAGAACACCTTTGGGATGAATTAGAGCGGAGAGGCCTTCTCGCCAACATCACTGCCTGACCTCACAAATGCGCTTCTAGAAGAATGGTCAAAAATTCCCATAAACTCACTCCTAAACCTTGTGGAAAGCCTTCCCAGAAAAGTTGAAGCTGTTATATCTGCAAAGGGTGGGCCAACTCAATATTAAACCCTATGGATTAAGATTGGGATGTCATTAAAGTTCACGTAAAGGCAGGTGTCCCAAAACTTTTGGCAATATAGTCTATATAACTATGATCTGTCTATAAATTTGGTTTGATGTTAGTTCCTTTTTTATTTAACCCAAGAAACATTAATTAGCCCATAAGTTGTCTCTAAACGATGCTCTTATACACACAGAAGCAAGATGACGAATGCTGTTAACTTATAGGCTATAGGCCTTTTCTGCATGGCAAATACTATATTCACAAACAAAAAAAAAATTTCTTCCTTGAAGTCCCTAGGTAGTCAATTATTTTATCCCTTAAATATCATCTTTGATGAGCAAAATGACATATTTAAATGTTTTTTTCCTGTGAAAAAAAAAAAAAAAAAATTATTCATGCCTTAAAATAACTTGAATGTAACTCTACACCCTTCATTTAGTATACACAGGTCTATGAATATGCTAATTAGCCCCGCCTCCACTCACTCGCACAAGCTTAGAGATCCACTCGGTCAACTTACCAAGGTAAATGCTGCACAATCAACATTTTTTTACAATGTTGGACACATAACTATGGTAATTAATATGATTAGCCTTTTGCTTGATACTTTATCAAACAGCTAATACTATGTTTTGCTAATGTTACACAAACCATGTTCCCGTTCGCGAGTCAGACAGCTGTCTTCTAAAAATCAGGATCCTTAGAAATGCTTTGCACACCTTAGAACGTTATTAAGGCATATTCATCATAATTGTAATATACATCATAAACCCGCTATATTGCTAAAGCTACCTGATTATTCATATCAACAGAAAAACCGGGATACCGGGATACCGGGATAACCTTCTCTTTGAGACTCGGTCATAGTTAATGATATGCTGAAGCAAGTTGATGTGATTGGCTACAAGGTTGCTTGTCTTTAGATCACTGTGATGTTGACTTATGAATTTGCACATGGTTTTTCTTAAAGCATATTAAAACACAACATAGACATACTATAAACAACATTAAAAAAAAAGAAATAAAAACCTTGATTTTCACTACAGGGGGACTTAAGAGAATATAAAAAAATAATAAAATGACAGCAGCGTCTTAGAAGTAAGACAGAAAAAGAAATAGTGTGAGGAGTTACTTTCTTCCTTTTCCCCCTTAACTACATTGCAAACTTGACAATATCTTCATTAGACCTTATATCAAGTATGTAATTACCGAAGAAGTGAAGAGCCTTTTGAAAGATCAATCTTGGCGCCGTAATTGTCTTGTCATCTCATTCAGATGGGAGGTCCGTGTGAGAGGAGAGAGAAATTGCTTTGTCAGCTACACTTTGTCATTTTCTCATCTGGTAATAATAGAGTCACTCGAAGACATTAATGCACTTGTTCACTTTTTTTTTTTTTTTTTTAAGAAAGATTGAGCACAAGGTTTCAGCTGTGTAATAGAAATACTCCTGAAATACGTGGCCAGCAGATGGCGGTGTGTGACTTTTGGTTGTACGGCTGTTGGCTTTTCCGCACTGGAACAGCACTTGAAGGAATAAAAAACTTTCTGCATTTTTAGATTTTCAAAACACTTACATGTAATTTAGTATGAATTATAAGATGTTTTCCTCATGGGGACCAAAAAAATGTCTCCACAAGGTCAAAAATGACTGGTATTACTCTCATTGTGGGGACATTTGTTCCCCATAACATAGTGAATACGAGGTAGGCCTACACACACAAATACAGTATGTTGAGTTTTCATGTTTTATGGGGACATTCCATAGACATATAATGATTTTTATACAAACTGCAGGCTAGATTATATCCCCTAACCCTAAACCTACCCATTACAGAAAACTTTCTGCTTTTTTACATTGTCAAAAAACATCACAGATATATGATGTATAAGCAATTTTGGATATTGCCATCTTTGTGAGGATATTTTGTCCCCATAACATAGGATTTAGCAGGACCACACACACAAAACAAGTAAAATATTACACCTAAAAACATCACTAATTGGCCTAAACCCTAAAAACCTATTTTGTGCTCTTCTTTAAAGCTTTCATCAGTCTGAGTGGCAGTAATTCCATTTTCAAGCACAGTAAAATAGACTTTACAGGTTACACTACCTTTATTTGGCTGGGACACAGATTTAAAACTTAAATTCTGTCTGACTGCAAGGTGTTAGAGAGCAGCACTGAGTTTTCGTACAGTCGCCTACAGCAGGGTTTAACACAAAAATGCAGCCCCAGCACTGGCAATATCACATGAGCCCTGGATTTCAGAAGTCAGCTTCTTAAAAAATCTCTCCACTTTTCTCGGTACAGAGAGAGACATTTTCCTGTTCACTGGGGTTATACCTGTTGTTTAATGAGGAGATTGAAATTTAAAATCATGATATTACATTTCAGTATTCTTTCAGGGGCTAGATTTGGCTGGCTAGTGTGGACCAGTTAGCCTGTGCAGATAAATAAACCATTATTGGTACAAAAGAATCCACTGATGGGCATGTATTCTGGAAAAAAAAAAAAAAAAAGAAAAATCCCAATTATTATAATATAAAATATTTTACCAGTGCCTGACTGTTTCTTGGAAGGCTTTTAAAAGTGAAAATGGACTTATTGAAAATATGAAATATTTTTCATATCACAGCTCAGAATAGTTGGTATTTAATTCAATCAGCTTTGACATGATGTCATTGTTGTAGTATAGTGATTAGTCACATGGCATTTACACCTCCAGGGGCTGTATTACAGAAAGAAAATATCATAATGGTTTAGTAATCTTAATCTTAGTAATCTTTAATCTTAATTAAAGAATTAAGATAGGAAATTTGTAAGCCAGAGGTGATTCTCTCAAAAAAAATCATTGATTTTGAGTCATGTCGGAAAGATTGTATTTACAAGTTGAACTCACATGACACCACAATGTTGTAATTATGAGTGGGAAACTCTAAACTCTTTTTCTAAGCCCAGAGTTTCCGAGTTGGGGGCATATTACTAAAAGAAAATACGAGGGACACAATAGATGCAACAACATCTGTCAGCGTCCATCGGAAAATGTGTTGAATTTAAAGAAATTAAAGCTAAGCTGCATGTACAACACCTTCGTACATTGAATAAAAACATAAAAAAGCAAAACCACACCTGAGGCACATTATTTATTCATTATTTTGTAGATGTAGAGCTAAAAGATTTTGTTTGTTTTGTACATTACCACCTTGCTCTGACTAAAGTTATACTTGAACACACATGATTTCGTAATTACAACTTCCCAACTTGTAAAAATAAAAATCCCAGGATTACTTGAATGCACCTTGAGTGCCTAAGAGCAAAGAAGTATGCAGGTTGTATACTTATGTGAGGTTGTGCCAGCCAAGCAACTGTCATTGAGATGAATGGGTGATGAATGCAAACTGATAGCTTTTTTTCACATAAGCCTACTGTATTAGACCTCCACAGTCTGTGTACATCATATTGTGTTGGCAACTGCTAACTCAGTAGAGTTTAGGAGTGTTTTTGTAATTTTTGCATTCCAGTGTATAATGTTTTTTCTCTGTTTTCTATGTAAATATGCACTTGACAGCCATGTTAGATTTTTGTGTTTGCGCCTGCTGTCTTTTGTAGAGTCTCACGCATGACACAGTGTTCTTAAAATGTGAGGCTCAAGTTAAAAGAAGTTCAACTTAAACACATTATAGAGTATAGAGTGTCTATTTACACTAACTTCACCCACCAATGTCTGGTTGGGCCACATGAGATTAAAAAAGATGCACATCACTCAACATCTGTAGTGGCGTAGTCCGTAGGGAAAATGGTGTGTCAAAGTAGCTTTTGACAAACTAGTTCTTCTCCAGCCCTGTTTCCACCTGGTATTAAGATGCGTTTTGGTCATTCGGATCACAAGTAGAAGACGCTAAATACAAGTGTAAACGGGGTGTAAAACTTTTTAAGCTTGTCCACTTTCGACCACTTCCAGTTGTAGTCGAAAACGCATTCACTAATGTTCAGCCACAAAAGACCGCCTACTCTCCACCAACACGAAAACATTATGGGAAGCGCGCTAGCCAGACGGTATTTAAACTTTGTCGGCTGAAGACCCAAGTTTGGTTCGAAGATGAAAAATGTACTAAGCACAATATTCTTTTGACCATTCCTGATTTCTAACACTCACTCACAGCGTTCGGCCAGTCTTGTGGCTGTCAGAGAAGAAACAAAAGCTGCTCCTCTCCGTGTGTTTTTCAGTCATCTCTGGGCGCATTCATATGTAAATTGCGCAAGCTTATTTTGTCCATTAGATCGAAAGATCTGAAAAAACCCTTAGATTTACCTGCCCATAGACCCTTCCCTTGAAGAAATCAGGACAGAAGTGTTTGAAAGTGGACAAAAGAGACGGATTAAAACACCAGGTGTAAACGGAAATGTGTCTCCTTCGTCTACTTGTGATCCGATCGACTAAAACACATCTTAATACCAGGTGGAAACAGGGCCTCCTTTTTCTCATCACATATCAGATCGGAAAGGCATTTATTTTCAATAAAAATTAAGAAAATATTCGAAAAGTGGAAACTAAGTGCCTAACTAGTGTTTAATAATAAAGTATTTATCGGGCAGGGTTAGGGGTAGGTGTAGGGAGGGCTTTTTTGTCTCAATAATGCAGCATCCATTTAATAATTTAATCATTTACACTCTATGTTGTTATTGCATCCTGCTAATGTACAACAATATCTGTTGCTACTTCTAAGAATAAATTGCGTCTAACAACTATTTCCACTTTTTGCAAAGAATTGCTACTTTTATATAGGCTAGTGTAAATAGAATATATCGCTATTTTCACTTAGTGTAAATAGCATCTATTGCAAAGAAATTTTTGTACTTTGTACGTGCAGGTCGCACAATTTTTTTTTTGCAGTAATTAGTTTATCCACAAGGTGGCAACCATGCCCTGTGAGCATCAATTCACAAGGTAGTCAAAGAAAAACTGCATAAACAGAACAGACTGGAGCTCATGCAAGCTACAGCGATGATAGAGGCCTACATAGATGAGATGTTGTGCAAAGAAGTTAGAAATTACCTTCGTTTGTACAAATCTAGCATGAAAGAATACAAAGATATTTACATGGGTATTTACATGGTGAGAGATTGCTCAAAACTGCGCATGCGTCGAACGCCTGTGTATGCGCACGAGTCAAATGAAGTGTGCTTTGCAAGGCTGCGCATTCAAGTATACATTGGGCTTTAGTCTGTATGCGTATTGATGTGCTGTAGGTAGTGTAAAATGGTCCATGGGTTTTCAATTGCAAAATTTACAGATAGACCAAAGATTTACACATTTTAAATTAAGAAAAAATTACCAATGAAATCTCTTACACCTCTATTGTGCCAGTAGTAAGATTAAGTATTAGATTAGATTTTTTTCTTAAATTAGCCGCTCGTACTTTTCTCATGAGAAAAAGACTTACCTTTAGAGTTCCAGAGATAGTCAATATTGTCTCACACTGTGCTCAGATATGAAGATACTGCTGTCGTGCGTCAGATATTTTAAAATGAACACAAATGTTTCTCATCAGAATCCTCTGATGCTTAATCAGCTCTATAGTCTTTACTGTGTCAACAAATGTCTCATTTGAGTCTATTTTAATTTCTCCAAAGGCTTTTACGAGAAACATCACAAAGTCGATACTTAAAAGAAACATAATTGGAAATGTATTAATTCTCCTACATAAGAGCTACATAAAAGCGATGTCTTAAGAAATACAGTTTTCCTCTGGGTGGTTCAGAATTAGTCAGAGCTGAAGCTCCCCAGGCAGAGAACTGTGCTGTTGTCCATAAAACATTTTCTTGTTTCCATTACTGTTATTTAAAGAAGATGTATGATGAATTTACCAACAAAGTTTTTCAAATTCCTTAATGTATTTTTATTTCTACAAATATTCAAACCACAGGCTGAGCTGCTCCAGAAGATCTGTTTTCAGTGAGCTCTTTTTTTTTTTTTTTTTTTTGCTGCCATTAGCCTCAAAAGATGTTTTTTAACAATTCCAACTTTTCAAAAATCTGTATATGCAAGATGGATCTGTGTCACTTTGACTGTCTGTATGTTGAGTATGAAAAATACAACTCAATTAAAGTGCCTGTCACCTTTGTTTGTGCAACTGTTCAGACGGCACGGTGCATATTATGTCTCAAGTATTTTTAAGATTATGTGATCTGTATATGTCTGTGATGTTCACGCATCCATAAATATGAACAGCTCTCCAGGGTCTCATTTAAAATGTTCCGAGATGTTATACTGCTGTATAAGTCATTAAATGACTTGGCTGTTGGCACGCATAATTCCCCCATTAATGGTATTTGGGTGTATATTTCTCCAGTAGGATAACAGCAGACATGCAGCCGCGTGTTCATCAGTGACTCTGCAGCAATAATTTGCAATTTTCTTCTTCCGCTGTCTTACTTTATCTTCATCATGCACCAAAAGGGTAAAAGGACGTGGGAAACATCCACAGAGAAAAATGAAGCAGCTTATGTTTGCAAAATTCATTTAAATCAAAGCCGGATACAAGAGCTGTTCTGAACCTAGACTTTCTGCTGCTTTTAAAGTTTGTTGGTATGCTGCTTAATGAGAATATCACAATGATTCTTGATATATTTTGAAAATAGCAACATTTCAACTTTTAATGGATTACTAAATTAATTTTAATGCACACTAAATTAATGGATCACAACATAAATACAGAATGCATTTTAATTTCTTTCGCATTACGTCATCATTTTCATAAGTTCACATTTTTGTAGTTTACATGGAGGTGATAACATTATCATTTTAAAAAACTAGCACTTTAAAACCCGTTTTCAAAAGTTTGCATTTTTCAGGCCCCCAAAACACAGTTGTTGTGTAAATTAATTGCCAAAATGCATTAAAAGTTTTCTGTTTTCAGTTGTAAATGGTGTCGTGTAAATGGCCCCTAAATGGTGGTTTTTAGGTACTTTCTCTCATTTTAAGTAGGATCTATTTGTAACTATTAAAGATGTGGTTGATTATAATTTCACTTTTTTAACTTTAGATAGTGTGTAATGTTGCTGTTTGAGCATAAAATCTGCAAAGTAACAAGTTATCCACTAACCATTCAGAAACGTCCAGTTTCATTCTAAAAGTTGTAACTTCTTCCTGAGTCTCTCCATCAGTGTCGACTCCGGTTTGAACAATGTAAGGCTAAACACCGTTACTGACAATCCTCATTTTGTCTGCGTGAGATTCTCCAGCTTTGTTGTTGTTGAGCAACAGAAGCATGAGCTGTTAAAGCTCCGCCCTCTTCTGGAAAGGGGGGCGGGGCAGCAGCTCATTTGCATTTAAAGGGACACACACAGAAATGGTGTGTTTTTGCTCACACCCAAATAGGGGCAGATTTGACAAGCTATAATAAATGATCTGTGGGGTATTTTGAGCTGAAACTTCACAGACACATTCTGGGGACACCAGAGACTTATATTACATCTGGTAAAAGGGGCATTATAGGTCCCCTTTAATTAGCAGCTGTATTTATGCATCAGAATATGCAAAATATCATTATTTTGTCATTGCTATCAGATTTTCTCTAAAGTAGATGGAGCAATTTTGAAATCATCCTGTATTCCAAATTCAAATTTAATTATCAAGGATTAAAAGTTAGATTTGTCAATATTTATTGTAAGTATATTTGACGCTACTGTTCTATTTCTGATGATGTTAACACATTATGAGAACAGGTAATGGAAGAAGCAGAAGACAGGAGCCTTTGTCGAATGTTTTAAATAACAGTTCTAACCAAATAGATAAATATATTACCTTTATCTTTTACCTTACTTCCTTTAGATTTCATATTATCTATTCTCTTATCTACCATACATTCAGCTAATTGTCATTTAAACATATGCTGTTAATCCAATGAAAATGACAGTGTACTGATTGCAAGGACAGTCTTCTTGCGTAACCTAGGGTTAAATGAGTGCAAAGGGCACAGTGGTGATGGAGAAGCATTGAGATCTCATTAACTTCAATCCAGGGTTCACACCAATTTGGGGCTGAACTTATAACCTTTTTGTTAAAGCCCAGAACCCAGAACAATTAGCATACTAACATCATTAGAGTACTGTCACTCTTTCAGGTAGCACTTTTCTCCTTGCAGCATTAGCAGACAGCTCTGGGACTTTTACTGTTTGTATCACTCTACTTGTCTGCTCCTTCCAGACAGACTGTAATAGTGGTGTAATAGGGAACATTAATACAACAAGTGACTGTCTTTATAAGTGAACATCCATTAAAATGACTCGTTCAAAACACTGATTCGCTAATCAATGAAACAAGCAAGTGACTGAGTCATTGAGTTTGTTTACATGCACCCTCATAATGTGATTATAATGGGATTTTGGCAATATTGCGATTAAACTTTACCTCATGTAAACGTAATACTTTGATCAAATGAATGCAATTAAGTTCTTACTTGTAGTAACCATAATCACATTAAACTAGGTGGTGCACACAGATTTTAATTGCAATAAACAGGCATGTAAACACCTTACTCGCATCATTCCTGCTCTGACCAAAGTGCGCATGTGCTCGGACGTACACAGATGCCGTGTGTTGTTCACACGACTTCATGAATGAACTCCGTGACATTATTCTGATGTTTTCTCTTCTCGAAATCAATAAACTCACTGCGCAGTCTCTGCTCCGTATCTTCATCCCGACGGCATGAAGAACGCAACGGCAGCGTAGGCGAACCCGAGGCAAACCTGGCATTTTGATGTTCATCACAGCTCCAAATAATATCCAGTACGTCCATAAAACATTATTTTGAATTTCATGTGCGTAGATTAAAACAATGGCCGGTAACATGCATACTGAGTGGTTTATAACCATACCTATTAGTGAATAATTAGAGTAATGAAAATTGCATGTAAATTGAAGTGAAGAGTTCTGTTCGTGTCATGTAAACATCTTACTGCGATTAAGACCTTACTCTGATTATTAGAAATAATCACATTATTGGTGCATATGTAAACGTACTCATTGTGAATCATTGAATCACTCACTCAACCTTTTTTACTTTGTGTTTCAGATGCAACTGCCTATCCATTGTGGATTCGTTCGTTTTGTTGGCGTAGCAAAAATGGACAAAGTAATTGGCAATATTGTTTCTAAAGTGTAATTTACTCAATATTAACTTCGTGTTTATTAAATTGTTGTATGCTGCAGGTAAGCACAGCCTTTAGGACGAACATCATGTTTGTAAGTGTGATATTTCTTAAATTTATGATGGACTACCACAATAATGATTCACATCCACAAATGGCTGTAGAGAACACATTAAGAATTTATATGAAAAAATAGTGGAAAATATATGTAGATTTTGTAATCAGAAATTTGTCCAACTAAAAGCAATACTCCACTGTAAAAATGCTGGGTTAAAAATAACCCAAGTTGGGTTGAAAATGGACAAACCAAGTGATTGGGTTGTTTTAACCCAGTGGTTGTGTTAAATGTTTGGCCAACCTGCTGGGTAGTTTTATTTAACTCAACTATTGTTTAAAAATTACTGTATTGCTCACCTAAAATGAACCCAAAATATTTTGGAAATGAACATTTATAAATATGTTGAACATTTATTAATACATTGAATAAATAATAATTAAATAATAAACATTCATTAAATTGCTTAAATGTTCACCTTTTGATTATTATTGTTGCTTCTAGTAATTATGTGTCTGATTTTTAATTTCCAACCAATTTGGGGATCATTTTAGGCCAGCAATATAGTCATTTTTAAACAATACTTCTATACAACTCTGAAAATGTTTCAGAAATGTGATACTTCTAACCTGCAAGCACAGCTCAGTCACAATGATTGCCAATTAGCAGCACATGTGAGCAACAGAAGAGGTGTGACAATTATCACTTTGACATGTTTTTTCAAAACCAAATGAAAGAACAGAGGCCAAAAGGCTATGCTAAAACAAAACTCTAGAGCAAATGTTAATGGATAGTATGGCAGCGCCGCTTAATACGGTTATGAGACGTGTGGCTCAAATGTACTCTCTGCCCTCAGTTACTAAGTATTTAAAGTCCTTGTTGGTTGTTTAAAATATCTGATAAATGCACGTTGTTGCAAATTTTAAAGTAATGTTAACTGTTACTTGAAAAAGTAGTCTGATTACATAACTCACGCTAATTGTAATGTGTTACCCCCAACACTGCACAGAAGTACATGCTCGAAATGTTTTCAGATAGTTTCAAATCTCCTGAATCAGCTGTTTTGTGATCCTAAACTTATTCAAATCTCAAACTGTTGTTGTCAACTTCATGGAGCTGGGGAATTTGTGGCAGGGTTGCCATTCGGCAAATCGCTTATATTCAAATCCAAAGCACAAAATCGCATTGCCCAATATGGTCTGATGTGTCATCTTTTCTCCACCATGAAGGGTTTATGTTTGGGGAAAGCCAAAGAATGCTGTTGGTTCACATCTGTGACGAGCTGTTAAACCTGCTGGAGGTTCACAATGGCACATGCAGCCTTCTCACAGGAGTAATTTGGTTTGAAGCTTGCTATCCATTGTAAATGAATGTTCAGGAACATGAGGTAATTTTACTGAACCAAGGCCATATGATGCAAACAATGTTCCTTTGTTTATTTTAATATATTCTAGGATGAGCATGAATAGCCAAATTCTTCTAGGAAGGTCAGTTTTGCACTGCATTTCAGGACTTCTATAACCTTGTATGATGATCTTGAAGAAAATGTGTGAGATTTTTGTCAAGGTGCACATATTTCTCATATCATGGCTTGAAACATGATAGAGGTTTATTTGCCTTAAAGATTTATTCATCCAACAATCAAAATCCTGTAATTTCTTTAATTTCTGTGTTCGCACATTTCAACTTTGGTGTGCTGCGTAATTCATTTATGAGAACCAATGGTATTCCTGATTTTCACTATTTTTCACTAGTCATGCTTTGATCATAATTTTGACATAGAGAGTTGAAATGCGATACTTAGTCATAATTATGAGATTAAAGTCAAAATTATGACATGAGTCGAAATTTTGACAGACGTTATAATTGACAAAAAAGAAAGTCAATTATGACAAAAAAGAAATTAAGATAACATAAATTCATAATTATTGTGAGATAAGTCATAATTATGACTTTTAATTTACATTTAGACTTTTAATGTCATAATTTCGATGTTTTATGTCATAATTTTGACTCATTAAATGATTTACCATAGCATGATTTCTTTTTCTTATGTAGTAGAAATGTTCTTCATGTAAAGCTATCAGATAGAAACTTCAACTAAAACTAAAATAATCAGGAAAACTGCATGCGTAAATATGTGGCTCAGATATCTTTTTGTGAGATGCTGTTAGTTATTTCAGAACCAGTGTTTACTGCATGGAACATCCCATAGGCTACAGCATGATTCGTAATGTCCAATTCATGAACAAATTACTCTTATGAACCGTTTTTAAAAAGAATCACAAAATAGTTAGTGAGTTTGCAGTTTGAATCAGACTTAGTCGGTCCATTATTCAGAGATAAGTACACTACTGACTCCCTCTCTGACCCACGG